>NW_018744452.1:200000-550618 GCF_001683475.1 Chenopodium quinoa | reverse complement strand
TCTGGCGTGTTAGGGCATTGAGATTTACTGAGCGTAATGCCATGAGACATGGGGAGAAATCCTCTCTTAGAGTCTTTCATGGAATACCTATCAAGAACCTTATCAATATAAGTTTCTTGACTTAATCCAATCATCCTTCTAGATTTGTCTCGATGTATCTTGATCCCCAATATGTATTCAGCCTCTCCTAAGTCCTTTATGGAAAAACAACTCTTCAACCATTCCTTGACTGACTAAAGCATTGGTATGTCATTTCCCATGAGTAGTATGTCATCTACATACAAGACTAAGAAAACAATGCTACTCCCACTAGACTTATTGTATACACAAGGTTCCTCTTCACTTTTGACAAAATCAAACTGTTTGATTGCTTTATCAAAACGAAGATTCCAACTCCTGAATGCTTGCTTCAATCCATAAATGGATTTCTGAAGTTTTCATACCTTTCTAGGATTTTCTGGATCTTCAAAACCCTCAGGTTGTATCATATACACTTCCTCCATCAAGAACCCATTCAAGAAGGCGGTTTTGACATCCATCTTGTTGACTCGAATGAACAATACAAGAGGGGGGGGGTGAATTGTATTGTAGAGGAACTAGGGTAATTTTTGCGAAATTCTTAAAGGAACTTAAACAAAAACTTTAAAGTGAAAGAGAGATTTTACGTGGAAAACTTCTTGGCCCTAATCAAGAAGAAAAACCACGACCACAAGGGATTTTAAACTCAACTCTTAACAATAATAGGGCAAACAACCTATTACAAATTAAGACTCTAAACTCAAGTTCCTCAATGAACTTAAGTTCCCCCTTAACTGATCCCTCAATCAGTTAAGCTCTCGAATCTCTCTCTTTCTCCTTGCTTCACTCAAAGCAATTACACACTCTAGAGTTTACCCAAACTCTACCCCAATCCAACTCAAGACAAAAACTCCTAAGATGCTAAGTACAAATACACTCAAGGACTTAAGTGGATTTTTGACTCTTTTAGAAAAACTAAGAATTGTAATGCTCAAGTGTACTTTTCAAAACAGAAAACTAATCTTATTTATACAAGAGGAAACCAGTTGAAAACCTTATGTTTTCCTTAACTCCCACTACACCACAACTTCCATGAAATAAGAAAGTGCAGTTCGTGGATGCTTGGGCAGCAAGCTGAAGCACACAAAAGGAAGTGGTTCCTTTATTTTCTCAACCTCCTTGACCAAGTAAAAAATTGTTTTTTTAAAAAATAGTTTTACCAAGTCAGACTTTTCAAAAGATTAGGATAAAATCAAAACAGAAAATCTTTTAAAATAAATAAGATATTTTCACTTAAAAGATAGTTTTCCGAAATAAGATTAAATCTTGTTAAAACAAAGGAAAATAAAATCTTTATAACTTGAAATTAAATCCACTTAAATTCTATCAATTTACCATGTACTTAACATATATACAAGAAGCCTAAAATAAATAATAAAGTTACAATAGACTCCTTGGAACACAGTGAAGCTTCGACTCTGGAGCTTCAGTTCCTCACCAAAGGAACTTGGCTTCTGATTGTCTTCTATGCTTGTCCATAACTCATCCTTTAGACTTGTTCCATGCTCCATTCTAACTCTAGAACTTCGTTGTATATAAAACCTGTCAAGTACATCAAAGCTAATAGACAAAAGTCAAAGCCCTTATGGTTTGCTTAGGTTCCTTGAGTCATCATCAAAACTTAAGATCAACACATCTGCCAAATTTCGTAATCGAAAAATGCAGCAATTGCTAGAAGAATCCGAATGGACTTAAGCATGGCTACTGGGGAAAAGGTTTCATCATAGTCAATACCATGAATCTGTCTGTATCCTTTTGCAACCAGTCTTGCTTTATGGATGTAGGAATTTCCATCCTTGTCTGTTTTAATTTTGTAAACCCATTTGCAACCAATAGGTTTTACCCCATCAGGCAAGTCAACTAGGGTCCACACTTCATTTTCAGACATTGATTCCATTTCGAACTTCATGGCCTCAAGCCATTTATCTGAGTTGGGGCTCGCCAAAGCTTGCTTGTAGGTTGTGGGTTCTTCATTCTCTAATAAGAAGATTTCAGAATCCTCAGTTGTCAGAACCTCAACAAACTGTTTGTTTCTGATTTTGGCAGACCTACGTGGGGTAGGAGCAACAATAGAAATATTCTCTCCAACTCCTTGAAGATTTTCGCATGAACTAGGTTCAAGTGGGACGATAGGAGTCTCGCTAGTCAAAGTAGCTTGCTCCGACGCATGATTACTCGACTCATGCGCCTCTGATGTGGTGTTATCCACATCCATTTGTTGCTCGTCTCAAATTTCTTCGAGAACCACTTTACTCCCACTTGGCTTTCTAGATAAGAATTCCTTTTCTAGAAAGACACCATCGCGAGCAACAAACACTTTGTTATCTTCGCGATTGTAGAAGTAATACCCTTTTGTTTCTTTTGGATAGCCCACAAAGAAACACTTGTCTGATTTAGGTTTTAGTTTATCACCTTGTTAACGTTTTACATAGGCTTCACATCCCCAAATCTTGAGAAAAAGACAACTTTGTAGCTCTTCTATTCCACATCTCATATGGAGTCTTTTCAAGTGCTTTGGACGGGCTTCTGTTTAGTATTCTAGTAGCTTTTTCTAATGCATATCCCCAAAATGATATGTGAAGATCAGTAAAGCTCATCATGGACCTCACCATATCAAGTAAAGTCCTGTTCCTCCATTCTGACACACCATTCAACTGTGGCGTTCTTGGAAGAGTTAACTGTGAAAGTATTCCACAATTAATCAGATGTTCATCAAATTCTTGGGTTAAATATTCACCACCACGATCTGATCGTAATGCTTTAATCGTTTTCCCAAGTTGGTTTTGTACCTCATTCTGGAATTCTTTGAACTTTTCAAAGGATTCCAATTTGTTCTTCATTAAGTAGACATAACCATATCTACTTAAATCATCAGTAAAAGTAATGAAGTAGTTAAACCCACCCCTTGCTTTTGAACTCATTGGTCCACACACATCCGTATGTATGAGTCCCAAAAGGTCATTAGCTCTTTCACCTATACCTGTGAAGGGTGACTTAGTCATTTTCCCAAGCAAGCATGACTCACAATTTTCAAATGATTCATAATCAAATGAAGAGAGAAGTCCATCCTTATGTAATTTCTGGATGCGCTTTTGGTTGATGTGACCAAGCCTACAATGCCATAGGTAAGTTGGGTTTGAACCATCTATTTTCTGCCTTTTATGATCAATATTGTAGACATAGGTTGTATATTCTAATACATAAAAACCATTACTTAATTTGGCGTTAGTATATAACATATTTTCTTTCGAAATAAAACAACACTTGTCTCTTATTTCAAATGAAAATCCTTCAGAATCTAAAATAGGAACTGAAATAATTTTTTTAGTTATTGTTGGTACATAATAACAGTTATTAAGCACCAAAATAAGTCCAGAAGGAAGTCTTAAATGATAGCTTCCAATAGCAAGTGCAGCAACTTTTGCTGCATTTCCTACTCGAAGCGTAACTTTCCCTTTTGCTAACTTCTTACTTTCTTTCAAGCCCTGCACGTTATTAACGATATGAGCACCACAACCGGTATCAAGTACCCAAGTGGAAGAAGAAGTAAGATTAATTTCTACAACGAAAACATCAAGTAACTCTTTACCTTCTGTTTTCACTGGTGTATAGTGGGGACACCCTGGTGTATGGCATGTCAACTACCGCAAAAGAAGCATTCGCTTCCTATCCTCTTCAGGAACTCCACAGCATGGTTAAGCAACATATTGATCAGTGTAACCGAAGATCCCTCATCATTATGAGTGAGCTTTACAATGTCAAAACCATCATGGAGTGAGAACAAGATAATGTCATGAGCAGAGTCATCATCGATCGGTTTCCCAAGGACATCCATCTGATTGAACATTTCAATAAGTTCCTTGACATGGGCCCTTACTGACTGACCATGCATGAGTCTTTTAGCCATTATCTTACAATGAACATTTTAAGCCTCATACCTGAAACTGTCAGTCCAGGAATAGTAAATTTTAGGGATCGAGTTAACGACCTCTCTTACATTTTGATCATTTATGCCTCCACTTCCTAATGTTCTAATGCCACCTCGACAGATAGCACGAAGACATTTGTACAAGATGGTTAGGTCATAGTGCCTGAATCTTCTTTTCTAACAAGTTGGAATAGATTCTAAAATGAGCTCTCTGATTTTCTCTGCAGCTGAAACAATTTCAGCATGCCTTTCAGCTCCATACTTTTCTGTATATTTGCTCTCAACAGGAATGTATAAACGAGATTCAAGCCCATGGCTTGTGAGAACATTTCTCAACTCCTTTTCCCATTCCCTGAAGTTTATGAGATTTAGCCTTAAGTTAAGTTTCATTGGTAAAATAGTGTTGTGGTATAAGTTATTCATCTACAAACAAAAACAAATGAGGCAAAATTCAATAATTATGTTTCATAAACTTTTAAAGTACCATAAGCGATTATAAAACTGGTAACTTTAAAACATTCATTCAGTCTTTAATTGATCCCTATTGAATAGAATGATTCCAAGATCCTTTATTTGTGCAATAATCGACCGGACTGAGGCCCTACCATCAAACATTGCATTTTCAAGGTGAGTAAACTCTTTACTGATTACAAATCTTTGCAATTCTTGGTTGAATAATTACCCATCACATGTTTAATTATTACCCTTAGCTTCAAGGTTCTAAACTCTTTAGGTAACCTTGTTGAGTATAACCAATTAAAAGTGTAAAACGTGATTTACCCCCCACTCCCCTAAGATATAGTATGACACCCAGCTGAGGCATGACCTACCATAAATATCGAAGGTTTCATCGGGTTTTTAATTGGAAAAGCAACCTCAATATTACTAGGACCTAGATTCATTATGTTGTGATTATTTAGTGAACTCTAGCGCATCATCAAACAACATAAATAAAATCTAACATGCATAATCTACTAATGCATAAATAAAACATGACATAGTATGGCCCCTTAATCCTAAGAAAACTAATAAAGCAAAAGCTCCCACTTGAACCTTCATGGATCTCATCCATCTTGCTCCTTTGGGCCTCCACTCCATGGATTCTTGGATTAAATAGCAACCTGTAATGCTATTCTATTCTATCTACTACTTAAATAAAATAAAATAAATTACAAAAATACTTAACGGTACGCAGACCGTATTTAGATTACAAAAATACGAAACGATGCGCAGATTGTATTTAGAATCTATGGGCCATACTAGTCTATATAGCAGTATATAACATCATATATTATAAAATGCCATATAATAAATCACTCATCATGCTTTCCTAAACTACAACATCGAATGTTCACAGTAAAGGAAACATGGCTCCTAAAATATCTCATATTTTAATTAATTACTGTAATTAGATAATATCATATATTATTCATAACCAATTATAAAATATCATATATTTTAATTTAGGTATGAGATAGAATCAAATCTTATTTTAATTATGGAAGGTAAATCACATTTATTTTCCATGATTATCCTAACTTTTAGGAAATTCTATCCTAATTACTTTGCCAATCACATATTTTAAATCAATTAATATCCTAAAATAATTATGGGATAATCATATTATTTAATCAATTATTATCCAAATAGAATCTTTTTCTCCATAATTATCCTATCTTAACAAAATTAACAACTTCAACTTTGTTAATTATCGTTTCAAAATCAAAACTTATATTTAATTTTTAATTTTGAAAACTGATTTTATTCAAAATAAAATAATTTTTTTTTTGAAAAAACCGTGTCAGCCACCGTGGTGTGGCCAGCCGAAGCCGGCCACGGTGGCCGTACACCTTGCGGTGTACGCTGCCCCTGTAGCGACGGGTGGACACAGGCTCGTTTATGAGATTTTAGAGGCCTAGGGGCGGATTAAAAAATGGGGCCCTAGTTAGCTAACTATTAAATTTAATAATAGACAAATTTGGGTATGCAAAAAATGAAAAATACGCGGTATTTTATTTATAGTTAAGATAACGCTTATACAAAATGTTTCCTTCTAGAATTTCTAGATGCAAAGTCATTAATAATAGTTTCTACATCAATATGCTCTAACATAGTTCTCTCAATACATAAAGTAGCTAAACCATTCAACCTTTCTTGAGACATTGATGATCTCAAGTAGGTTTTCAATAATTTCAACTTTGAAAAACTTCTTTCGGCAGATGCAACCGTTACCGGCATAGTCAATAGTATCCGATACACTATTGATGCATTTGGAAAGCAATCAGCGTCTTTGACAAACTCTAGAATCTCATGTGTCGACATCAACATATTTGGTAAAGTCATTTGCAATACTTTTAATTCTGAGAAAATATCATCTGCATCAACATCTGACAAATTATTATGAGAAAAAGTAGTCTTAAAATTGATGCAAGATTTTTTTAATTCATCATTGTCTAATGACTTTATCTTGTTTGAATCAAACAAAAATCCAAATATATTATCAAACACCTCTAATTGTTCAAATCTATTTTTCAAAGAGTTTATTGCCATATCAACAACCACCAAAAAATAATTAACTCTAAAAGATTCCTCGGGTGATTGTAATTCTTCATCATTACCATTATTCTCATCAAATTGCCTTTTTCTAAATATTTGTGCTTTGTCGGAAGTGTAGGCTCTATATCTATATCAAATGCAAGGCTTTTAGCAATATTTATACTAGATTCAAAGCCATTATTTCTATACTCCTCAAAATACAAAATAATACCTTTCACTTCCTTCATTGCAGCTCCAATACACATAGACTTAGTTTGCAATTTCTTACTCACATTGTTAATTGAGAATAAAATGTCATACCAAATCACAATGCCAAGTAAAAATTCATAACTTGCAACACAATTAGCTAAACTTTCACATTCACTCTTAGTCTTAGCATCATCACCACTAGATTCATACAATTTTTGCAAAGCTAATTTTATTTGAGGCGCTTGAAACCTAATAGCTTTAACACTTTTGATTTGACTTTCCCATCGAGTATTACGCAAAGATTTAACAGTAAGACCCGGAACATTATCAACTAAAACCTTCCATTTTTTTGTAGAACTTGCAAATAATGTGTATATGCGTTGCACAATTCCAAAAAAAAGAAATAGCTTTAACACAAGAATGTGCCATATCCGAAAGAGTTAGATTAAGACTATGACAAGCACATGGCATATATAAAGCCCTTGGATTTATTCCAAGTAGTCTATTTTGAACCCCTTGATGTTTTCCTTTCATATTAGAACCATTGTCATAACCTTGTCCTCTAACATTATCAATATCTAAATCAAGAGACTTGCATACATTTAAAAATTCATTAAAAAGTCCCAACCCTCATCTACTATTAAGAATTCTAAAAAAAAAATCTTCTACTTTTATCTTATCACAAGACACATTAACACATCGTACTATCAAAGTCATTTGTTCTTGATGGCTCACATCCGGGGTACAATCAAGTATCACAGAAAAATATAAGCCTCTTTGATGATCTTTATCATAGAAGTTCTAACATTATGGGCTAAAAGAGAAATCAATTCATTTTGAATTTAAGGACCAAGGTAGTGATAGTGAATTTCATGACTTTTTATAAGTCTAACATGATCTTGCATTATCAAATCAAATTCAGCTATTATTTCAATCAAACCCAAAAAATTACCATTACTATCCTCATACAATTTTCCATTAGATCCACGAAAAGCTAAATTATGTTTAGCAAGACATTTAACAACATATATTATTCTTATCAAAACTTGTCTCCAACGTTCCTTTTCTTTAAGAATCCCTTCTTGTAACTCTTTATCAATGTGTAGACACCCATTTGTGTCTCCCCAAAACCAAACCCAGTGATGAGTTCCTTTCACGTCGAATCATAATCGAATGAAACGAAAGTGTGGAAAGGTCTAGTGTTGCAGAAAGTTTAATTTCTTTTCTTTTCTTTTCTCTTCTCTCTGTTTTAGAAAACTTTATTTTAAGAAAACAGACAATCCAGTTTGGTTGGTCTATGATATATGTCCAATAGTGGTGTAGTTGGATGGGGCTTGCAAAGACCTTTCCAACGATATATTATAAGCCCAATTCCGATGGATATTGAGGAATTTATGGCCAATTTACTAAACTGGGCCTGGTTTGAGCTTTAAGTACGGCCCAATGATCTAGGGGAGGGCCTAATATGATTTATCATTCCTAATGTAATTAGGAATGGTTTTGGTCTTCTAGAACATTCTAGAAGGTCTTATCATTCTTAATTCTATTAGGATTCTTCAGAGTTTTAATTAGATCAAATAGCATTTTCGACTGAAATTATATTATTTTATCTTCCAGTACGGTAAAATTATCAGATTTTCGAAAACGCGTTAAAATCCGGTTTGGCGTCCAACCCCAGGCCTTGGCGCCTGGAACCAGGATTGGCGCCAGACGCCAGCCATTGGCGCCTGGCGCTAGCCACTGGTCCTGGCGCCAATGAGCCAGGGCTGGCGCCAAGTTAGTTTTGTGATCTTCAGACTCTGTTTTGATAAATTATCTTTTTTGGATGTTTTTCTCTATAAATATCGTATTAAAAACTCCGTTTTCATTCACGGATTATTAATATTCAATAATCATCTACATCTATCGTTCACCAATTCTTAAGTTTTAATAAACTCCGTTTTCATTCATCATCTACAATCATCAATCGTCAACAATTACTTTATGAATCATTAATCTCTTAGCATTCTTTCAAAACTTTGCTCTTTAATACAAAATTCCGCATTCACAAGATCTTGATACACCTAGCCATATTCGAAGTTGCCTTCGCCCTAGACGTGAAAGGTTTTAATTTCTGAGGAAAGAGGTACGAGGCATCCAAGTAAGTACTTTAATTGGTGTAATATATTTATGATGTAGATATCATGCTTAGATTGCTATTTATGATTCCTAGTATCATGTCTAGGGTATCTTTAATATCAAGTATGATTTAAAAGTATGATGCTTCCTATGTTCTTCCTAATGTTTATGATTATTATGATGATTATGATTATTTATTATGTTGCTTGATATGCATATTATTTTATATTGTTATTGCTTGATCACCTTTATTGCAGGTTAAAGGGAATTGGTATTTGTAATCACGCTTAATAAGATAATTAATAATATTGTTTAGGGTTAATTGTGATTATAATTTCAAGTGATCGCCAATAATAGATTTATTTGTGCATTTTATTCAACCAACATAGATTAAACAGGTTTAGGGTTAATCCTATTGATTGTATGTTAGTCTGAAAGCGCACATGAATACGAGCAGAATAAAGTAGAGGCCTATTATTAGGGCAGGTTCAATCTCTTTTAGGTTGGATTTGTACCATCATCCCCGAACCCTTATTTGGTTCATGACCTTATGGAGTTGACAATCTCTTGGATCGTTAAGGGGTGTAACCTTCACCTCGTGAACGGTTTACAAGTTCCTTAAAAACTTGTTGGCGACTCTTTTGCTCTATCTTCTTCCCTTTTGGACGCCACCGTACTTTAGTGTATGATCACAATGGGGTTCAAGCTAGTGGGATTTTTAAAGGCTTGAAACTATTCCCTACAGTTTTTGGCGACTCCACAGAGGAGGATTTCTATTTTAATTCCTGAATTTGTTTCAGCAATGATTTAGAATGAGTGGATGAGACTCGAAAAGTTCTAAGTATTTCATGTGCGTAATTTTGATTAACATTATTGTCATATGCATAAAAAGGTTCTCATTGGAAAGACCATCCGTAATGAGTCAAAAACATAGGATTATACACGTAGGAAATTTGATAAATGTCTTTCACAACTAGGACTGAAATAACACCGCGCGAAACTGGATGATTTTATTGAGCACAGAAAGCTGCTGAGGCATGTGGGAAGTAGCGTCAGGGGCCAGAGCTTGGCGCCACACTTTTTTCCGTAGCGCCAGACGCCAGTATTGGCGTCAAGCGCTACAGTTAAAAGTTGGGGCCAGTCTCTGTTTGCTGGCGCCAATTTCCCCCAATACCGAGCCAGAAATATGCGTTCTAATTTCGACCGGTTTTTCGTATTGTTTGCTCGATCCTACTTCCTGATTGAATTTTTTCTCATTTTTCGGAAACCCATATGTGTTCTACATATGGACATAACCCTCTGGGAATTCATGCTCTATCTACCCGATTGAACGCTCCTGGCAACAAAGGGTACATCTGAGAGGTTGAATTCACCAAACCATGGAAGCGAGTTTTTTCTAAAAACTCGCGATGTTCTATCCACACGCGTTAACCCTTCACGGTTAGGCTTCTACGCGGTGCATCTGAACAATTAACCATGGACCCTGTTTGACTAAACCATATCCCGAACTTTAGATAACTAACGCCATGGTTAGGTTGCGAACTCATTGCATCATATTGTGCTTATTTGCCTAATTGTGCATTATTCGTTGTGCATATATATTCTATGCTCCTCTTAACCGTTTGTTAATTTGTGTTGAGATTATAATTAATGACTTAAAGAACTTTGCCTAATTAATTAATTAATTAATTAATTAATTAATTAATTCGATTCAATAAAGTTTTTTCTTCTTTTAATTGGATTTGACCTAGTACGACTTTAGGCATACCCTAGTTGACTAATAATATCGAAAACAGTCCCAGACCGAGGCTCTAGTATTGGTGCCAAAATCTGGGCTGTAGCGCCACTGTATGGTGTGTAGCGCCAGACATTTACTAAAAAGTCTGGCGCCAACCACCATATTGCGACGCCAGTCCTGTCGCTTGGCCGACAGTTCAGATTATTTGTCGAGTCATCACCTAATGTCTAATTAGTCAGTTTCCTGTTTAATTCGGTTAATTTTGCTGGCAATAATGATTAATTGAATCAATATTCGAGTTTAGGCACTAAGTCCCATGGTCTTACACAAGAGTCCAAGCATGTCACTTACACTCAATACACACACTAATACACATGTCTTGACCATGACTAAGAGAGTCTTGGTGCGCGCGTTATTTTTCGTCATTTTTTTAGGGGGGTAAGTCGGATATTAATCCTCCAATAAATAATAGTACTTAAGTTCCCTAAACACATGTACATTATTACTCCCTAAAAATATGCATACTTTTTTTTAAAATAAAAGCCATAAAGTCAAACTGATTCGAGTTAAGTAATTAAAACGCAAAGTGGCTTAATTTACAGCGCGTGGTCAAGAAAGGAAGGACGATTAGTCAAAGATAACCTCTTCGTACAAGTCCAACTTTTTGACAAGCCTATAGCTCGCAAGAGGAAAGCAAGAGTTATAATGGCAACTCAGGAAGAAGTTAATGATCTCAAGAACCAACTGGCTACTGTAACTGAGACACTAAAGCTTCTCGCACTTAAGATCGAGGATCCTGCGAAGCAACAACAAATGGACCTCATGCAAGAAAGCCTAAGCAAGTTGTCCAGCGACTACAAATTTTAAGAACTCACATCCCAAGGGGTCTCGGTGGATAAGGAGCTTCTTCCGCAGAAGTTCAGTGCTAACGACATCCCAAAGTTTAGGGCAATCGACAACCCCTACTTCCATCTAAGGGCATTTGAAACAATAATGAGTATCAAGGGTATCGATTTGAAAATTTTCCCTTCTTTGTTTTCGCTATCTCTCGAGACCGTTTGCCAACAATGGTTCTTTTCTCTTGAAAAAGAAAAGACCTCTACCAGGGAATCCATAGAAAACGCTTTCGTCGATAGGTACAAGTGCAATGTTCAAGTCGAAACTGACCATAGAGAACTTGAAATTCTCAAGCAGAAGGAGAATGAAGGCTTCACATCTTTCTTTAACAAGTGGAGAGAAACCTCAGCTAAAATGATTGAGGTACCAAGTGAAAAAGAGTATGTGAGATTGTTCATTAAAAATCTCCAAGAAAAATATTCAAAACATCTTAAATATCAAAATAACCTTCATACCTTGAAGGCTGTTTATGATATTGGGATTAATATTGAAGATGACTTAGCTAAATCTAAAGCTGCCAACAATAACTCCAACAGTGGCTGGAAAGGAAAGAAGAACGACAATCCTTCTTCTTCCAAAACCGCCCACTCAAATAATGTTAGCACCTTTAATCTGGGAGAAGTCCTCGCCATGAACAACCAAGGACAAAAGAAACTGTTTAGGAGAAATTTGACTCCTATTGGCATGAGTTATGACACCGCGTTTGATCGGCTAAACGCAAAAGGTCTTATAACTCCCATTGGACCATTTGGAGATCCACCAGTCGAGAAGAGGTCGCCTAATTGGAACCCCAATTCACATTGCAAATATCATCAAGGTAGGGGCCATTCCACTGAATGTTGTTGGAAGCTTAAGGAAGCTATACAAGACCTGATTGACAGTAATAAGCTGCCGTTGCCTCCTGCCAGTAAGAAACCGAGTATTGACAATGCACCTCTAGCTCACACATTGGCTATCTCCGATGAAGAAGGCGAAGTTGACCCCTCGTCTCTCATTAAGCCTGTCAAAGTAACCAACGTCGAAGAAGAAGAAGAAGAGACCTTTTTCGAAGTCGAAGATAATCTTCCAGAATCAGCAAATGAGGTAGAAATACGAATACTCACACTATATCTGAGAGACATCACAACTGTTACATGAAACTCTCAAAATTCTGAATGAACTTCGCAAGGAATATGATCAAGAACCTAAGAGAGAATTCACACCAGTAAAAACGACTTATGAGGCAAAACACTTTCCCTTATAAGTCACCGAAAGACCCAAGAAGAGCAATAAAGTTTATACTCCAATTGGGGTCCCGTATGCACAAATGTTTAAAATGCTCTCCGAGTGGAAAGGTCAAACCTCTCGAACCGAGACCATTTGAATCATTAAAAAGAAAAGATAGATAATACTGTCAATACCATCAGTCAGGAGGACACACCATAGAAAACTGCTTCAAATTCAAGGATTTGGTGTAGAAAATGATTGATAGAAAAGAATTAGTCCAAGTTTAACAAGAAGAAGATATAAATGTTAATGGAGTATGGGACAGTGATGAAGAAGATGTCTATCTAAAAGACATATTAGAACCTTCACCTTCCATATCATACACCATGGACGACATTTGGGCTGAAGAAGATTCATCAATAGACGTCCTCACAAGATCTGGGAGAATACAACCTCCTGTTTCAACACAACCCATGCCTACCGTACAACAAGTTCCCATACCTATCATCGAAGACAATGACATCGTTAAACAATTCAAGAAGACAAAAGTGGAGATGAATGTATGGACGCTTCTGGCAACAACTCGAGAACATAGGTTGGCTGTAATGAATGCCTTGGATAAAATCGGGATAGATTCTGACACCACTCCTGAGGGACTAGCTAACTTCCTCACGAGTGATCTCCCTAGTCCAATTAATCTAATCACCTTCTCTGATAAAGATTTACCCCCGGAAGGTGACAAGCACTACAAAGCGTTAAACCTCACAGTAGTCTGCAAAAGAATGAATGTTCCCATGACTCTTGTAGACAATGGATCGGCTATTAACGTCTGTCCACTTAGGACTGCGAGGATGCTCGACATAAAGGATGAGGATTTAACTCCGTCCACATAAGGAATAAGAGCTTACGATAATACTCGACGTCAAGCTCTTGGCAAAATAACCCTAAATGTGACGGCAGGAGCAATAGAACATGCTACTACTTTTCAAGTGGTAGACATCAAAGCCTCATTCAATCTGTTGTTAGGACGCCCTTGGCTCCATGACCTAAAGGTCGTCCCTTCATCTCTCCACCAAAAAGTGAAAGCTATAGTTGGAGGAATCCCCATCACTATTGATGCTTCGCCAATGAGGATCAAGTCAATAGAGAATCCAATCATCAACGTGGAGCACGACGAAGATGATGAAGACCTATGGGGCTTTAACGAAGAAGTCTCCTTAATCCAAGAGGATGAAAGGACATCTCTTTGCCACGACCCCCATTCCAACATGATTATCAACACTATGCTAAAGAAACAAGGACACTTCCCTGGGATGACCTTAGGAAAGAAGAAGGGGATAGCAAAATCGATAGAGTCACCTGGCCTCCCTAAACTAGATACTTTGGACTTGGTTACAAACCGACTCGGAAAGATCTCAAGCGAGCCCAGGACAAATTGAAAGCACGTAGGGACGCTCGCATTCAAAAGAAAGCAATTCCAATGGATGAGTACCTTCTCACGCTTAATGGTCAGTTTATAAAAGAAGGAGAAGACTATCCATGCCATGAATTTCCCGAACCATTTGTTGTAAATGGTATACGACAACCAGGATTCGAGATTTTCTTGGATTGCTACTTCATTGACGAAATCCCAACTCCCGTCCATAAGGAGAAAGCACCTCCATGCTTTGACTTTAACGTCATGGGATTACTGTTTGGGCGAGAAAAGAATGAGCCAGTTTATGACGAAGACAACTCCTCACTCATTCAAACGGTCTTACAAAGCGAAAACTTCGACCCCTCAAAGCTAATTACTCCAGCTGAAAGATTATTGCAAGGGTGGCGCAAGACTATCAAGGTGACTACTCCGAGTGGAAGGAAGATATCAATCACGACAGGACAAGGGCCGATGTTTGAAGAATCGTCAGAGTCAGGGTCAGAGTCTGAGTTAGAGCCTTTCCTTTAGAATCTTCTAAGTCTTTAGCTATAACGCCTTCCCTTCCTATTTCTTCTCCTAGGATAGTTAGTGATCCAGTCCCTGAGGACATATCACTCTTTGATGTAATGATCTCAGAGTATAATAATATCGCTCATTCTCCTTACTTCTCGTGTTCTTCCCTAACCCAAGATGACGAACATTGCTTAGCTAACGATGAAAAAGATAAAGAATTTATTAAAGCAATGGAAACACTTGAAAAGAAAACACCAGTAATTGAAGAGACTGAAACAGTTGACATCTCAAATGATTCAACTCATAAAAGAGAAGTTAAAATCGGACTAACATTGAATAAACAAGAAAGAACTGATTTAATTAACTTGCTTAAAGAATTTATCGATGTATTTGCTTGGTCATATGAAGATATGCCAGGCATTAACAGAGAAATAGCTCAACACACTATACCATTAATTCCAGGAATGAAACCTGTAAAACAAAAGTTACGTCGAATGAAACCCGACGTAGCACTTAAGATAAAAGAAGAAGTTCAAAAACAAATAACTGTAGGTTTCATCAAGGTATCCAAATACCCCGAATGGGTCGCCAACGTCGTCCCAGTTCCTAAGAAAGACGGAAGGGTAAGGATGTGTGTCGACTATCGAGATTTAAATAAGGCAAGTCCAAAGGACGACTTCCCTTTGCCACACATCGATATTCTGGTAGACAACACAACAAATCACGCGCTTCTCTCATTCATGGACGGATACGCAGGGTATAATCAGATTCTCATGGCGGAAGAAGACATGGAGAAGACAACTTTTATCACACCATGGGGCACTTACTGTTACACGGTAATGCCATTTGGGTTGAAAAACGCAGGTGCTACTTACCAACGTGCATCAACTACCTTGCTCCATGACATGATGCACAAAGAAGTTGAAGTATATGTCGACGACATGATTGTGAAATCAAAGGACCGTCCAGGCCATCAAGTAGCTTTAAGGAAATTTTTCGAAAGGCTAAGAAAATACAATATGAGGTTAAATACCTCAAAATGTGCTTTTGGAGTCACCTCAGGCAAGCTCTTGGGGTACGTCATAAGATCTAGAGGAATAGAGATAGATCCAACCAAGATTAAAGCAATCATATCAATGCCACCACCCAAGACCGAGAGACAGATTCGAGGATTCATTGGCCGGTTGCAATACATAAGTAGGTTCATATCAAAATTAACAACGATATGCGAACCAATCTTCAAAAAGCTCAAGAAGAATGTACCTGTAATATGGGATGACGAGTGTCAAAAAGCCTTTGACCGGATCAAAGCCTATCTTGCAAATCCTCCCGTATTAGCGCCAGCACTTCCCGGAATATCTCTTATGTTATATTTGACGGTTACCAAAGAGACAATGGGAGCCATGCTAGCACAAGAGGTAGAAAACAAAGAGAATGCAATCTATTACTTAAGTAAGAAGATGCTCGAATACGAAACACGCTATACACCACTCGAGAAATTGTGCCTCGCTTTGGTGTGGGCCACGACTAAGTTGAGACATTACATGTTGGTGCATACCGTTTTCGTAGTATCTCGATTAGATCCACTCAAATACTTGTTCGAGAAATCAACGCTCAATGGACGTATTTCAAGATGGATAATTAACTTAGCCCAGTTCGATGTGCGGTTTATGCCACAAAAAGCTATTAAAGGATCCGTGGTGTCAGACTTTCTGGCAGATTTTCCAATAGAAGACTCGACACCAATACAGGACAATGAATTTCCAGATGAAGATTTGATGGTCACCGAAGATGATACTTGGACCTTGTATTTTGACGGAGCCTCAAACCAAAAGGGATGTGGTGTCGGAGTGCTACTAGTATCACCTAAAGAAGAACACGTCCCAATCTCAATAAAGCTTGATTTCGACGTTACCAACAATGCTGCTGAATATGAAGCATGTGTGGTAGGCCTTGAAACAGCCCTGGCATTGGGAGTAAAAAAGTTAAGGATATTTGGAGATTTCTCTCTAATCATCAATCAAATATCTAAAAGGTGGAAAGTTAGGAGCGAAAGCCTAGCCCCTTACCAAACTTATTTGGAAACTCTTACTGATCAGTTAGAGAAGGTAGAATACACATACCTACCTAGAGAAGAAAATCAATTTGCTGATGTCTTGGCAAGATTAGCCTCAATGGTTAGGATTCCCACGGATATCGAGAAAATGCCTCTAACTATCGAAAAAAGGCACAAACCGGCATATATACAGGCTATAGAAGACGACGACCCAGTCCAAGACGAAGATGAAGAACAAGAAGAAGAACCATGGTACACAGACATTCTCAACTATGTCACCAATGGAGAATACCCTCCTCATGCTGACAAAAGAGCTAAGCGAGCCTTGAGACTTTTGGCTTCTCAATATGTACTCATAGACAACGAGCTACATAAAAGGGTACCTAAAGGTCGAGCTCTCCTATGTGTAGGGAAGGTGGATGCACAAAGAATAATGAGAATGGTCCACGAAGGAATCTGTGGAACTCATATAAATGGCAAAATGTTAGTCCAGAAAATAATGCGAGAAGGGTATTATTGGACTACCATGAATAGGGACTGCCATCAATATGTAAATAGATGCCCTAAGTGTCAAATTTATGCCAATTTACAGCACGTTTTTCCATCTTTGCTCTACACCTACACATCACCATGGCCATTCTCTACATGGGGAATTGACATAATTGGCAAGATCGCTCCTCCAGGGACAGGAGGCCATGAATTTATTCTAGTAGCAATTGATTACTTTACGAAGTGGGTTGAAGCACAATCATATGCTAAACTCACCGCAAAACATGTAGTACTCTTTATCGAGAGAAATATCATTTGTCGATATGGAGTCCCACATGAAATGATAAGTGACAATGGAACTCACTTTCAAGCCGAATGGAAGAATTGCTACATAAATATGGTATCCAACATCATCATTCGTCCCCTTATAGACCTCAAGCAAACGGAGCAGTCGAGGTAGCTAATAAAAATTTAAAGACTATCATCGAGAAAATGACAGAAAATTACAAGGATTGGCCTGACAAGCTTCACTTTGCATTGTGGGCTTATCGCACGTCAATTCGTACGTCAATAGGAAATACACCATTTTCTTTGGTATATGGAATGGATGTCGTACAACTTGTCGAACTAGAAATACCATCTCTACGTATTGCGCTAGAGAGTAAACTCGATGAAGTCGAATGGACTAGGGCACGATATGAAGAATTGATCCTACTCGATGAAAAACGACTAGAAGCCCTACATCACACTCAGTGCTATCAAACTCGTATGGCTAAATATTTTAATAAGAAGGTCAAGACAAGAAATATCAAAGTAGGATTTTTTGGTATTAAAAGCGCTAAGGAAAAATGTTTTAGATCTAAGGGGAAAGTTTAGACCCAATTGGTCTGGCCCCTACATTGTCAAAACAATCCTGTCAGGTGGTGCAGCAAAATTAACTGACATGGATGGCAATGAATTCTCAAACATGACCAATCTTGACCAACTTAAAAAATACTACCCATAATTACTTGAGTAGGACACTCAAGATAGCTACGTTCGGCCTGATTCCTTAAGAAAGGATACGATAGGCAACCCATTACGGGTGCGGCCACTTTATTTTTTCAACATCTCTGCGTTCCAGAATCAACAAAAAGCCAACAAAAGTCGGAAAAGCGACTGGCGTCACAGAACAGAGTCTAGCGCCAGCCAAAAGTCATTAGCGCCAGACGGTGGAATTGGCGCCTGGCACCAGACCTCAATACCTGGCGCCAATCTGCAATTACTGACGCCAATTCAGTCATAAAATCTGGGCGAATTTCGGTGTTTTTTCGGAAAATTTTCGACTTCCGTACTCGAAAGGTTTCCGAAAATTAATTTTTTTTCTTTTCGGTTTTTCATTGCTTTAATAAAACAAATATAAAGTAACAATTTAATTGAAAGCTGAAATTTCATTAATGAAATAAAATTGCATTGTTAATGGAATTTAAATAAGGCTGAAATTAATTAACTTTAAATAAAAATTAAGAATCTAATAAATCTAAAGCTAAGCAATGGTCTAGTCTTTCTTCTCCTTCTTTGCTCTTTTCCAATTCTTTTCTGCCTCCTCCTCTTCATCCATTACTTTAGCTAGTAGGCATCTTTTAAAGGACCTACATTCAATCTTAGAATAGATTGTTTCTCCTTCAGCTAGCACCCCATGCTTCTTTTCCACCCAAGCCTTCTTGTCTATAACCTTCCTTTTCCCCTTGTCTTTAGTAGTATTCTTCTTCTTAGGCATTATAGGTGTCTTGAACTCAATTCTTGCACCTAAGCGTTCCTTGGCCGGTGTCACCCTCTCACCTAGACGATTCTTCACATCGGTTCTACCCTCATCAGTTGAAGACTTCTTCAGCAACCACTTCTTTACATCATTAGGTAAAGAAGGGGGAACCTTTTGGGTAATCACTTCCCATAAAGGTCTAGCGCTCTAGTAAGTGTCAAATTTATCTACTTCTTGAGATATGGGATACTCATAGGGAGGACGAAGATCCCCAGAAGGAATATTTTGAAGCAAGCCATATTGTCTCTTTATTCTGCAGGGGTAATAATATGTCATGCGAGACAAGCTTGGAAGACGGCAGAAAGGTTGCTTGTTAACACCAACCATCCTTTTTATTTTGCACCAGGGGATGACCCACTTGATAGCAAAGTCACGCGATTCAAAGACTTTCTTCCACCCATGGCGCCCAATTTTAGGGATGCGCTTCTTTCTTCTCACAAAGCAAGTGGGCGTATAACTTTCAATGTCGTCCGGAGGGCTAATTAATCCTAGCCTTTCCATTAGCCACATCTGAAAAAAAAATAAAAAATTTCAATGCAAATAAATTAATATTACAATACAAAAATATTTTTTTGATTTCTGTAGTTAAAATATTATTTTTCTACCTGTAATAAAATTGGAGAACCGCGAAGAGGTGCTTTTGGGTCCCTTTTCAACTCATCTAGACTAATCATAGTCTCTCCAACTATTAAAGGCATTGGATTTCTCCCTGATTCAATTTGTTCAAGCACAGTGGTTATAATTGATTGACCCTCATTAATTTTACCACTACTATGACAATATTGATTAAGCATACAGAATAAGAACGCCCTTCTTCTATATATGTGAAAAGATTCAGAAAGCGGTTTATCAAAATAATAGCGTGCGAATTCTTTTAAGTTCACCACGTTGCCATTCACTATCTTTGATAAATCCCTTTCCTTCAAGTTAAAGAAGCGCTCAAAATCCTTATAGTAATATGCATCTACTCTAGGGATTACTACCAGGTCTATTGCAGGGAAGCCTAAAATAGCACCAAATTCCTCTGGCAAAGGGCTAATTTCATCATACCCTATTCTAAAACGTGTGTCAATGTTCCAATATTCTAAAGCGGTATGTATGAAGTCTATGTCTAGATCTACCCCTTTAATGCCATATATTCCCCCCAAGTGAAATAAATCCAATTCTTTTCTTTCTCTAGCATTGAGAGATCGACACCATTCATGAGAATATTGGGTGAAGGTTGTAGTGGCTAAAGACATGATTATTACTTTTTCTAAAGAGAAGAATAATTTTTTCGCTGGAATTATGTAAAGAATCGGCTGAGCAGAGGGGCTATTTATGCACAAATCGCAAGAAATTTCAATCCGGATAAAATACGGAGTCAGCGTCGATTGGCGTCAAAACCCCGATATTGGCGTCACACAACATCTTTTGGCGCCACACGCTAGCAATAGCGCCTGGCGCCACACGCTACAGGCTGGCGCCAGCTGGCGCCAAGTCAGCAGGACAACCGCGCGTGCTCAGTTTGCGTTCTGATTTTGATTTAGAGTCGGTTAATGACTTTATGGCCCCGTTTTAATATTTTTCTATCCTTTTCTTAATTTAATTACATTTAATAATTATTTTTAATTATTTTTATTTCCTTTTTTGGATTTTATAATAAAAAATCAGCCTTTCTCCTCGTTTTATTTTTCCTTTTTATTTTTCTTTTTGGGGGAGAGGGTCGGATAATACCCTCCATCAATAATGAAAATGACGGAATTTTTGCGCAAAATTGTTATCACATCTGCACACACTAACATACACTAACATAATAATAGATAATACAGAACAAAGTGTCTAAATAACAAGTCAAAGGCAAAGTTCTATAAAAAGTCAAAATAAAATACATATACAGAAATAAACTACGACGCCGGAGGACGTAGGCCCATCATGCCATAAAACTGCGCCGTCCGAGGAGTCACTTCTCCACCAGCTCCGGCCTCAGCACCAGCGCCAGTCTCCGTAGGAGGAGGGAAACTCAAAACAGGACCGCTCCATCCAAGGTCAACCTGAGGCTGGACCGCGGAGGCTGCTGCGATGACGAGCCAACCTCGTACATCCCACCACCTCTGAAAGCCGAGGTAGCCTCTCTCACCGGTGCAGCAGGAGCACCCTCAGAAGAAGACCCTGAGCCCTCAGCAACGTCGGCTCGAGCAGCCTCGGAACGGCCACCTCTACCTCCTAACGAAGTGCGACGACGTCTCGAGCTAGACCTCGCCGACTCTCTCCGCCCCTCAGGCCTTGTACGGGTGTGAGAAGCAATCGGCTGACCCTGCAAAAAGAATTAAATTAGAAACAAGGTGAAAACTGAAGCATAGTGCAGAAACAATAAGTAAAGAAAAGTTACCTCTCGGACAGCGTCGTCTCGATGACAGGTAGCCGCGTTCCTCATCCGGACGAGTTGGCTCCGGAAGGCATCTATGCATCGTGCCATAGCCGAAACCACCTCGCGTGAGAACTGTCAAGGAAAGTTAAGTCAGTAAAAATGCACGATAACTGAATACAAGATTCTGAATTAGAGCTAGACTTACTCTGGTCTGGTGACGAGGAATCGACTGCTCCACGAAGCGCTCGCCCTCAGGAGCCGGAGAAATCATCACCTCGATCGGCCCGTACATCCCCTGGTAGTGGATGGACATACGGGGTGGCACAAACTCAGTGGGACCATCCTGAAAAAACAGAAGGAAATCAGTAAGGTATTATTTGTGGGCTACTCAGCGAAAAATAAAAGTTAAGAATCTTACCCTCACATCCTCGGCCGGCACGGGGGCTGGAGCTAACAAAGGAAGCAGCTCCTCAGCATAACTCCGTCCAAGGATCGCATGGGACCTCCAAAGAGAACCAGGCTCCTCATCCATGCTCGACAACTCTCTCTCGTCGAACATGTGGCGTGGTGGAGGAGTAGGAACGACAAAGGCATCGGAAGAGTGTTGTCTAACAACTCTCTCTCCAAAGTACGCAACCGCTTCGTAGGTCCCCAGAAATTAACGGCGCTCAGCAGAGTACTGTGCAGCTAATCCAGGGACTGTCCAACAGCCCCATGGCCGGTATACTACCTCAGGTCCCTATAAAAATACCAATCGGGTAAGAACATGTCTAAAACGTCGCAAAAGAGCAAGATAAGCACCAAAAATCGTACCGAGATGATCCGACTCCGGACACGTGCAGTAGACAGGTCCACATAGTTGCCGCCCCAAGAGGCGCTCACCGGATACCCCCTCGGCGATGGTCTCGCCGGCGCAATGGAAGGAAAGTATTCATAAAGCCAGATCTACAAAAAAGCTAAAGCATGAGTAAATGCTAACTAAACATATAGGGCTAAACTTTATAGGGAATAATGTTTACCTCTACGACTTTCCAGAAAGCAGACAAAGCAACATTCGTCCTAAAAGACCGGTGTCGACACGAGTCCCTCAGTGCGCAAACGAAGTCAGTATAGGCCAAGCTGGCCCAGTCATAAGTCCCGATCCGCCGGAGATCGCGAACAGCAGGGAGATAGTAAAGCAATGCCCTACTACCCCTGTCAGGGGAGAATGTCCCTGACAACAACATCAGCACAAAAATGCGCACCCGCTGCTCTCGGGTGGTCGCATCGTCATCAAGAGCCGCTGCCAATGTCGAGCGGCGGATCCGTCTAGCACTGAACTAAGTCGTCTCGACCTCAGCTCGGGCCCGAACAACAATCGGCCCCAGCAGCTCCTGGACCTCTGGAGAAAAGACATCGATACCGCCGTCAAATGGCAGCGGCCCAGAAGAGAACTCCAGTCCTGTGATGAGACTGAAGTCTGTAGGAGTGACCATCATCTCACCCCATGGAAAATGAAAGGTGTTGGTGGTGTCCTAAAAGAACTCCACCAGAGCGCGTACTACGTGGTGACCCCCGCTGGAGGCAACCATAGCCTCGGAGGTCTCAAACAGGACAACTAGTCCGCAAGACTCCCATAGGAGTCTCGTCTCTCGATCTTTGGTGATATGCATCCTATACAAATCGCCTAGACCATCACAACCAGAGCCGTGATGCCGTGTCCTCCCAGGCTCGGTTCCCCATCTCACCCTCTCAGAAATCTGGTGGACAGGGGCAAAGAACAAGGTCTGCTCATCCCACTCTGGGAACTGACCAAGCAAAGTGGAAGGTGTGGTGTCGTCCTCCACGAGCTCATGCTCCCGTCTAATGTTTCGGGACCGTGAACCTGAGCCTCGTTGTCTAGCCATGCTACATTGTGCAAAATCATCA
Organism: Chenopodium quinoa; assembly: GCF_001683475.1. Taxonomy (NCBI): domain Eukaryota; kingdom Viridiplantae; phylum Streptophyta; class Magnoliopsida; order Caryophyllales; family Amaranthaceae; genus Chenopodium; species Chenopodium quinoa. The sequence goes on along the minus strand of NW_018744452.1, from coordinate 527,374 downwards.
TAAATTAAGGTTCTATAGTATCTAAAGGTTTGCCTAGCCGCATGATACTATGTTCGCAAAAAAAGAGTACGTAGTACTAAAACAGAGCACAAATTCAAATTGAGCATGACAACATTTTTTCAAGCAATCAAAAAATTTCTTGCAACACCATAGTGATTATTGCGACAAATTGAACAAGAATTGCTAGCAAAAACAACAAAAATGGGTCACATTGTTCTTCACGACCTTAGGAGGTCCAACAATGGCGGATTGCTCATTTCTTCACCAAATTGAGTCAAACAAGTCTCAAATTACTCCCAAGGCAATATACAAACATAAACAAGCAATTTCATGGCATAAAACTTGATAAACAAAGCAAATTGAGCATCATAAGTTTCGAATTCTCATGAAATTCGTGAATGAACATGCCAATAATTCATAAAACCGGTGTGAGTTGGAGGAAAACTTACATAGATCGGGAATATGGATGAAAAGAGCTTTAATTTGCAACAAATTTGAGCGAATTCGATTGAGAAACGAATGAGCAACGATCAATTGAAGTTTCGACTTCTTTCGAGCAGCGTTCGCAACAAACTAGAGCATGAAATGAACTGAAAACGGGAATTTAAAGTGATTCCCGTGCTGGCGCCAGTCCCTAGGCATTGGCGTCACATTCTGTGCTTGGCGCCAGACGCCAATTTCAGCGCATGACGCTAATGCCATAAGTCTGGCGCTGATCGATTTTCAGCGACGCCAAAGCAGCCAGCCACCTTTTGGGGTTGTGCTAGCCTTCTGCAATATATTTTGGGTTCCTTGGTACACCGGTTAGCCCCTCTAAGCAATTTGACATGATTAGGTAATCGGCTTGATTACATGAAGTGATCGACCTGATGAAAAGATCGTCTCACTAAGCTTAAAGCGCCTAAGCATTGGCTCATTAGCAAAAAGCACCGACATACAGGTTCATTAGCAAAAGGCACCGACATATAGGTTCAAGAGCAAAGAGCGCCGACGTACAGGCATAGCAAAAGGCAAGTTCAGGCGAACTTTTAAAGATCGACGGGCGTAGATCTTTGGTATTTTCCTTTGGGAGATTATCGCATCAAATGAGGATGACTTCAAGAGAAGATGTCTTCGACATCATTCCCTAGCTTGCGGAAAGTTGTCATAAACAACTGAAGGTAGTTTCGGGCGAAATTGTCTTCGATCATAGTTCCTGAGGCATGGAAGATGATCATAATGCGGATGAGAGTTATTTCAAGAGAAATAATTTTCGATGATATTCCCTTGGACGTGGAATATTATCATTGCGGAGAAGGTAGTTTCAAGCGAAGCAATCTTCTAATTTGGAAGCAGTTACGAGGCGTAGCGGTTTTCAAGCGGGATGGCATTCTCTAGTTTGCAGGAGGTCGTCAAAACAACAGCAACAACAACAATCGGTTACTTTTAGAGACGTGTGCTCGACGGTGCAAGATACGCGTTTCTTAACTCTTTTATCTGTTTAACTAATGCTAGTTTTGCAGGTATAGGCGTTATAAGAGTGATTTAGGATCGCAGAACGTTCTGAATCATTCTCCGTCCCTATCGATACTTTGACTTTCGTTTTCGAAACTTGCGTTTCTCCAAACTCAGTCAAAGTGGGGGCTTCTGTAGACACCCATTTGTGTCTCCCCAAAACCAAACCCAGTGATGAGTGCCTTTCATGTCGAATCATAATCGAATGAAACGAAAGTGTGGAAAGGTCTGGTGTTGCGGAAAGTTTTATTTCTTTTCTTTTCTTTTCTCTTCTCTCTGTTTTTGAAAACTTTATTTTAAGAAAACAGCAATCCAGTTTTGTTGGTCCATGATATGGATCCAATAGTGGTGTAGTTGGATGGGGCTTGCAAAGACCTTTCCAACGATATATTATAAGCCCAATTCCGATGAATATTGAGGAATTTATGGCCAATTTACTAAACTGGGCCTGGTTTGAGCTTTAAGTACGGCCCAATGATCTAGGGAAGGGCCTAATATGATTTATCATTCCCAATGTAATTAGGAATGATTTTGGTCTTCTAGAACATTCTAGAAGGTCTTATCATTCTTAATTCAGTTAGGACTCTTCAGAGCTTTAATTAAGATTATCAGATTTTCGAAAACGTGTTAAAATCCGGTTTGGCGTCCAACCCCAGGCCTTGGCGCCTGGAACCAGGATTGGCGCCAGATGCCAGCCATTGGCGCCTGGCGCTAGCCACTGGCCCTGGCGCTAATGAGCCAGGGATGGCGCCAAGTTAGTTTTTCGATCTTCAGACTCTGTTTTGATAAATTATCTTTTTTGGATATTTTTCTTTATAAATATCGTATCAAAAACTCCGTTTTCAAGAATCATCTACATCTATCATTCACCAATTCTTTTTATTCTTAAGTTTTAATAAACTCCGTTTTCATTCATCATCTACAATCATCAATCGTCAACAATTACTTTATGAATTATTAATCTTTCAACATTCTTTCTAAACTTTGCTCTTTAATACAAAATTCCGCATTCACAAGATCTTGATACACCTAGCCATATTCGAAGTTGCCTTCGCCCTAGATGTGAAAGGTTTTAATTTCTGAGGGTTTGGTCCCAAATCTCTCTTTCAATTATTTAATTTAATTGTTTTGATTATTGTTTTCCTTGAAGTTACTAACGTGTGTATTTTGTAATTAGAAAGAGGTACGAGACATCCAAGTAAGTACTTTAATGGTTAATTGATTTATGATGTAGATATCATGCTTAGATTGTTATTTTGATTCCTAGTATCATGTCTAGGGTATCTTTAATATTAAGTATGATAAAGTATGATGCTTCCTATGTTTTTTCTAATATTTATGTTTATGATCATTTATGATTATGATTATTTATTATGTTGCTTGATATGCATATTATTTTGTATTGTTATTGCTTGATCACCTTTTATTGCAGGTTAAAGGGAATGGGTATTTGTAATCATGCTTAATAAGATATTAATAATCTTGTTAGGTTAATTGTGATTATAATTCAAGTGATCGCCAATAATAGATTTGTTTGTGCATTAATATTCAACCAACATAGATTAAACAGGTTTAGGGTTAATCCTATTGATTGTATGTTAGTCAGAAAGCGCACATGAATACGAGCAGAATAAAGTAGAAGCCTATTATTAGGGCAGGTTCAATCTCTTTTAGGTTAAATTTGTACCATCATCCCCGGACCCTTATTTGGTTCATGACCTTATGGAGTTGACGATCTCTTGGATCATTTAGGGGTGTAACCTTCACCTCGTGAACGGTTTACAAGTTCCTTAAAAACTTGTTGGCGACTCTTTTGCTCTATCTTCTTCCCTTTTGGACGCCACCGTACTTTAGTGTATGATCACAGTGGGGTTCAAGCTAGTGGGATTTTTAAAGGCTTGAAACTATTCCCTACAGTTCCCAAGAAATCTGCATTGGTTCTTAAAAAGATCATGTCTTGTAGAGATATAATCAATGATGTTGGTGGTTGGTTTGTTGTGATTTCCAAGGGCAAAATGAGTATTAAAAAACTCTATGATCTGATAAGACCTCAGGACTCTAGAGTGGATTGGAAAAGAATCATCTATAACAACCATGCTTCCCCTAAAAGTATATTCATTACTTGGTTAGTTTTGATGAATAGATTGGTGACTAAAGGTAAGTTACTTTCTTGGCATATCTCTAGTGACCCTATCTGTATTCTATGTTCTAGTGCTGCAGAATCTGTGGAACATCTGTTTTTTGAATTTTCTTATTCCAAGGAAATCTGGACTTCTGTTTTGCATCTTATTGGTGTTTCTAGGACTGTTTTACAGCTTTCTGAGGAACAAAAATGGATTTCCAATTGCTGCAGGAAATCTACTGTCAAGAACAGGTTGATTGTTATGCTGTTTACTGAAACTTTATACAATATTTGGCTGAAGAGGAATGTGTAAGAGTTTATAGGTACTACGCAGCGGAAAATCATGAATCATATTCACAAAAGTACATAATCCCAAGATCACATGCATAACACACAAGACACATAATCATACCTTTGTGACGTGAATTACACATAGCAATTTGATTGACAAATCAGGGAGAGAATAGAGCCCCAAGAGTTTCTCCTCTACTTAGTCCACGAGCTTCGAACGAGCAGTCCACCAATACTAGATAGGTCGAGTGATTGAGGAAAACCGCGATCACCACGATCCACCACCACCATGAACCACCACACTGGCGCCGAGGGAGGAGTGAGAGAGCCGTGAGAGAGAGTAGTGTTTGAGAGGGCTTAGTCTCGTGTTTGCTAATTGGGGTTGGATCTCACTGATCAGTTAATTTCTTACTGCAAACCCTAGGCACCTTGTCTATTTATAATCACATTATAACTAGAACAGGGTTAGGAAGCCCAAAACCCTCAAACTCACTCCACATGGACGACCATACTAAAGGATAAGGCCCATCATGGGCCTTGTCCTCTTGTGTCCGATCTAGACCCTTTGTGTGACCTTATAGGATCCATTCAATAGGGCTTTGGGATATTTTAATAGCCCAAAGATCGTTAGTACCTCTATCTATGATAAAATGACGACATAAATGTCCGAACTTAATTATCTCCATAATTTAATCCATTTATATATCTAGTAATTGCACATGACGAAGACATAAATCCCTCAATCTCCCACTTGTCTAAGACAAGTGTGCAATATTCAAATTCCTTAAGTCAATATGTTTCGATTTGATAATATGATTGCATCACATGTCGAGATCATATTAATCTACAAATTGTTTCTTGAAATTTGAGTTAGAATTACAAAACCAAATGATTACTGAGTAATGCATTTGAATGCGGCCACGTATTTTCCGAATTCTCCCTCTTCAAGCGGCCATGACACATTTCCTAATTTAATAGGTAGACTCAATCCAATCTTGTGGCAACCAAGGCTCCCACTCAACTTTTGAAATAACCGAGAAACACACTTTATAATCTCCAGTTACAGGCAGACGTTTGAATGTACCACAGTCATAACATTCATTGAATGAAATCGATGTTCCACTCATGTCAAAGGAATCCACTAATATATCCGGAAGCTCTACACTTGAACTTCAAAGTAGGTCAATAGTTTGATCTTGGATCATTCATGCATATCCAAGTGATTGACCAAGCATCACTATGCCCCTATAGCCCATGAAACTGCGCTATCCAATCAATCTTACATGCTAGTCCATTTATTGAAATCATTTATGTCCACTTTAATGATTTCAGACTAGGAACTTAAATAATATATGAATTTTGTTCACCTGTGGGGTTTCATTCACCGGGTCATCAACCTGATGAGCCCATCAATTCATAATTATTTTGGACATTTTATTTAATTTCCAAAACCATAATTAAATAAGAGAAATGAAATTTCTGTTTAAACATAATTCTGCAAGTATGTGCATTCCTTATGTAATATGTTTTCTCAAAACATATACAACTTGAATCAATATAACTTGCTTCAATCCAATTCTTTAATATGACTTTCATACCTTAGTCTATGGAAGGGGTTTAGTGATTTCTCCCTCATAATAAAACTTTGTTGATAACGACATCCCGCTTGTCATTGATCTCATAAATGAGGTGATATCTCATAATATTTGTTTGGATTTGTGATGTGACCCTGACTCCTTTGTTTCGGCAAAGGTGTCCTTTAGTCACAAGACAATTTGATCCAAAATTCCTCCTTAACTACTCTTACTATAGCCACATATTCTGACATTGTGTATACGACAGTATTCTGCTTTGAACTCTTCAAGCTTACTTTCCTTCTTCATACAGACACGAATATGCTTCTAGATCAACATTTAGAGTCATCTTGCCTGTTTGGTAAACTTGCACCTTTGACAACTGATTTATTTTTAACACCATTAGCTAGAAATATTCTTTTAGTCCTTCTCAAGTACTCAAGGATTTGCTCTTTACAACTCCACTCTATTAGCTTTTGAAGGCACTAAGTCTTACTGAGTGTAATACCATGAAACATGGGAAGACATCCTCTCTTAGAGTCTTGCTTCATGAATTTGTCAAGATCCTTATCAACATCAGTCTCTCGATGTTGTCCAATTATTCAAGATTCACTTCATGTATCTTAATTCCCAATATGTACTAAATATCTCTATGTCTTTCATATAGAAACAACTCTCTAACAATTGCTTGACTGATTCAAGCATTGATATGTCATTTCATATGAATTGTATGTCATCTACATACATGACCAAAAAGACCAATTGCTCCCACTAAACTTCTTGTCTCTTCAAGATTCCTTTTTGTTCTTTGAGGAAATCAAACTATTTGATTGCCTAATCGAAACGAATGTTTCAACTTCCTGATGCTTACTTCAATCCATTAAATGAATTTCTGAAGTTTGAAAAACTTTCTATGAATTCTAGATTTCAAAACTCTTAGGTTGTATCATATACATGTCCTCCGTCAAGAACATTTCATGAAGGTGATTTTGATCTCCAATGCTAAACTTCGTAATCGAAATCAACAATCACTAGAAGAATCCGAATAGGCTTACGCATCTAATTGGTTTGACCCTATTTGTAAGACTATCATGGACTAGCACATCTTTACAGACATGGCGTCCATACTGAATTTCTTGGCTTTAATCCATTTCTTGAGTTGGCACGTATCCAAAGCTTGCTTTTAGGGCATGGGTTCCAATCATTCCAATAAATTTTAGAATCCACCTTTTCTCAAAATTTCAACAAACTATTTGTTTTGATCCCATGTAACCTACAATAGGTATGAGCAACAGTAGAATTATTCTCTTCAACTCTTTCAAGCCTTTCATTCAAGTGGGACGATAGAAGCCTCGCTAGTGGAATTAGCTTGCTTTGACATATGGTTTATCAAATTAGCTTATTTCATATGCCTTTGTCTCTAACAAAGTGTTATCCACATCCATTTGTTGCTCGTCTCGAATCTCATTGAGATCTAACTTTACTACCACTTGGCTTTGTAGGAATAGATTTCTTTCTATAAAGACACTATCGCGAGCAACAAACACTTTGTTTTCTACGCAATTGTAGGAATAATACCTCTTAGTTTCCATGAGAAAACCCATAAAGAACTATTTTTCTGATTTATGGTCTATTATTTCATCTTTGTAAATGATTTACATTGATTTCATAACCCTTAATCCTATTTAGAAAAGATAAATTTTGGAACATTTCCAAATCATAACTCTTATGACTTCTTTTCTTCTACTTTGGTTAAGTTTCATGTTTAGTATATTCACAGTTGTTGTTGTAATGCATATTCTCAAAATGATATTTGTAAATCATTAAAGCTAATCTAGGATCGAACCATGGCAAGAAAAGTTTGATTCCTTCTTCATAAACATACATTTATATTGTAATGTTTCTTGATTGTGAATTAATTCAACAATTCCCCTTAGATGATCAGTCCTTTTGAGTTAAACATTTATCACAACAATCACATTGTGGTGTTAAATTGTTTATCTCAAACTGATTTTACATTTCATTTTGGAATTTTGAACATTTCAATGATTCCAAGATTTACTTCATTAAGTAATTATCGATATATTTACTTAAATCGTTAGTAAAAGCAAAGAAATAGTTAAATATCTTTGCTAATTCTTGAACTTATTGGTTCACACACATCATATGTTTGTGTTCCAAAAGGTCATTTTAGCTCTTTTACCCTTTCAACTAAAAGGAAACTTGGTCATTTCACCTTATCAAGCATGACTTCTAATTCTCAATAGATTCATAATCAAATTTGAATAAGAGTCCATCCAATATAACTTTGGATGTGAAAATGGTTTATGTGACCTAACCTTACTTTGTTGTAAGTAAGTTTATCTTAGGTACTTATCTGGGTATGCCAATTGATATGGGCAGGGGGAAGTGTCAGGTTTTCCAGCCTATGGTTGATAAACTTGTTCAGCGTCTTTCATCCTTTGCTTCTTTGCACCTTTCAGCGGCTTCGAAGTTGGTTATTATCAATTCTATTTGTGTCGCTTCCTTCAACCATATCCTCTCAGTGTTTAAAGTGACTTCTACGGTTTGTAATCGGCTTGATAATCTCCTAGCTCGTTTTTGGTGGCGCTCTTCTCCTTCTTCTAAGGGGGTAGCGTTATCTCCTTCTTCTGCTCTTTATTTGCCTCGAGGACTGGGAGGTTTGGGTATTCGGAAATTTAGTTGTTTTAATGTTGCTCTCCTGGATAAGCAATCTTGGCGACTTATGCATAATCCTCAACTGCTTGTTTCCAAGGTGTATCGGGCAAAGTATCCGTCCTTTTTGGCTTCTCATGGTACTACCAAGACGGTCAGACCGGCTTGGGGTTGTCGTAGTGTGTTACAGGGTTTTCAAACTCTTTGTCATGGTTTGATGTGGAAGGTGGGGTCTGGTACTAACATTAGTATTCTTAATGATAGTTGGGTGCCTGGGGTTCAGGTTCAGTTTAAGGATTCTGTGAACAGGATGAGTGTCCCATCCTTTGTTTCTGATCTAATTAATGTGCGTTCAAACACATGGAAAACAAATGTGATTCATCGGTTGTTTCCTCCTCGTACAACTGGCCTAATTTTAGGCCTTGAACGGCCTAAGGAGAAAATAGATGATTTTGTTTATTGGAAATTTACTAGGGACGGGATGTTCTCCATGAAAACTGCGTATATGTGCTCCTTGTGTTATGAGAATGGTGATGAACGATCACCTTTAGTTCTTGACTCAAGTTGGTGGAGGCATTTTTGGGCTTCACCTTTACTTCCAAAGTGGAAAATGTTTGCTTGGAAGATTATATAATGCGTTGCCTTCTGCTTCGTTGCTTGCTCGGAAGGGTTTGACTGTGGATTCCAGATGTGGGTTCTGTCATCAGGATGTGGAGACTCTTTCTCATATTTTCTGAGATTGTCCTTTTATTAGGAATTTATGGGAGAATCGGCCTTGTGGATCGGCCTTGAATATGTCCCAAGATGAGCCTTTTGAAGAGTGGTTTCCTGAGGTTCTTTATAGGTTTCTTCATGATAAGGACTGGTTGATGTTAGATCGTTTTTTTAGTTTGTTATGGGCTCTCTGGCTTACTCGGAACTCTATGAGGTTTTGTTCTGCGGTTTATTCTCCTGAATCTGTTATGGATCTAGCTTCTAGTTGGGTAGACAGGTGTTCCGAGGCTAGGTCGTTCAGATATGATATTATGCCTGCCTTTCCTCCTAGGTTTTCTAGTACTGTATCTTCTACAGTTCTTCGAGGGAATGTGTCGGATGCTTGCTCTATCATCCTTTCTTTTGATGGGGCCTGGAAATCTGGCACTCATAATGCGGGTACTTGTAGACACCTAAAAATGTCTCCCCAAAACCAAACCCGATGATGAACAACCTTTCATTGCCGTTATTGGTCGGATTGAGTATTTAATCTTGGAGTGCTTAAATCCATATTTCCATTTCATGAACCAACCCAATTCCTAGCCCATTTCCCCAAACCATAACTTATTTTCCTCTTTTCGTGCCATTAAACCCAAAATAATTCATTCCGTGTTCTTTAAAATCATTCATTTCGTGTCCTTTTTATAAAAACGTTTGATCCAGTTTATTTTGGTCCATAATCTGGGTCCAATTATTGAATAGTTGGATGGGGATTTAAAAGAGCTTTCCAATGATATATTATAATCCCAAATCCAAGTTATAACGAATAAGTTATGGCCAAAATATTAAACTGAGCCCAAGCCGAACCTAAGCCCACCTTACCTACGACCCAATGATCATGTGGAGGGTCCAAATGATTTAATCCAATTCCTAAACCAATTAGGATTAATTGGAAGGTTCTATAAGTTTCTTAAATATCTTAATTATCCTTTTTGAAAAGATAAGATTAAAGAGTTTGAGATTGAATAAAACTTTTCTTTTTTAAAATCCTATTTCTATTAGAATTGAAAGACGTTCAAAGATAGAAAGATATTATTTTCTTGCCTCATATTTTTTATCAAAATTTTATATGGTTAGATGGCACTTGAAATTATCTTTCCAATGATACATTATAATATCAATTCCGAGCTATAACGGAAAAGATATGAATAAAATGTCAAACTCTATCCAAAACTGACACCGTCTCACTATTTCGGACATATTTTTTATTCTACAAAATATTTTAATCTGATTCTAATTGGGTTAGAAAGTAGACTTTCAGAGTTTTCCAACGATATCTTATTCATCTTATTCCAATTTATGGATCAAAAGATATGATAAAGACAAAAACTGTAAAAACTGTTGTCTGTCGCAAGAGTTTTATCCGATTCGAATTCTTATCTTTTCTTGATTCTTCGACCTTTTTTTCTCTGTAAATAGAGGTCATATTACCCCTTTTCTAATCATCAACAAGCTTGATCGTCAAATAATTCTCTTTTCCCTCTTTAGCCTAAATACTAGCCATCCTATTCTCTCAAAATACTTCCCTTAAGCACTCCAAGGAGTCTATACTTAACCCGAGGTTCCGTCCTTAAACCAAGGCGTGAAAGATACAAATAACTGAGGGTTTGGATCAAATCTACTTTTTATTTAATTTAATTTTCATTTGATTTATTTTTTTATTGAAGTTACTAACAGTTTATTCATGATGTAGCAATTTAAAGGAACGTGCGGAATGTGAGTAATTAATTACTTTAATTACTCTTATTTTATTTTAATATTGCTAGCATTATGATTAGGTTATTTTATATTTTATTTGACTAACGCTATTATTGTTGAATTGCTTCCAATATTAATGTTTATTCTATTTTTATCGATCACTATATTGCATGTTTAAAGGGAATATGTTATTGAAAATCACGCCTAATAAGATAATTTGGACAACCGGTTTAAGTTCCTTTTTAATCTTGTTGTTTAATCAAGTGATCACGATATTTTAGAATTATGTGTTGCATTAATATTTAACCAATTTAGCATAATAATAGTTTGGAGCAAATTGAATATTTTGTTTGTATGCCTTTGAGATCGCATAAATTACTTTTCACTATAAGAATCGAGTAGAGGCCAATACGGGCGAATGTGACTCCATGACTCACTTCGTACCATCATCCTCGATCCTCCTTTTGTGGTTCCGAACCATATGGAGTTAGTAATCTCATGGATTATGAATGTGGTGTACCTTCACGGGTCAATCGTTGTTGCCTATCGTTGTCCCTTATTCGTGGTTGCCTTAAATGATCCGTGAACGGTTTGCAAGTTCCTTAAAAACTTGTTGGCGGCTCCCTACTTTATTTGTCCCTAATTGTATTATGTCAATTCCCACTTCCTATGAGTGCCAAGCATATTCACAACATGCTTTAACGTAGGCGCACTTCGAGCGACGCCTACAATTTGGCGACTCCACTAGGGAGGATTCTTGGTTATTTATCGATTTGAGTGATCGGTATTTAATTAAGATGAGTGGGTGTGACTTGAAAGATTCTTGAATTGTATTCCCGCGATTTAATTGGCATTGTCACATATGCATATGATTTTTTTTAGGTTACCTATTGTAGGGAATAAATTTCAAACGTTAAACCCCTAGCTTGAACCCCACTGTGATCATACACTAAAGTACGGTGGCGTCCAAAAGGGAAAAAGATAGAGCAAAAGAGTCGCCAACAAGTTTTAGGAACTTGTAAACCGTTCATAGGATGAAGGTTACACCCCTTAACGATCCAAGAGATCGTCAACTCCATAAGTTCTAGAACCAAATAAGGGTTCGGGGATGAAGGTACAAATCCAACCTAAAAGAGATTGAACCTGCCCTAATAATAGGCCTCTACTTTATTCTGATCGTATTCATGTGCGCTTTTTAATTAACATGCAATCAATAGGATTAACCCTAAACCTGTTTATCTATGTTGGTTGAATTTAATGCACAAATAAATCTATTATTAGCGATCACTTGAAATTATAATCAAATAAACCCTAACAAGATTATTAATTATCTCATTAAGCGTGATTACAAGTATAGATTCCCTTTAAACATGCATAAAAGGCGTGATCAAGCAATAACAATAAATATCAAGCAACATAATAAATAATCATCATAATAAAATTATAACAATGAAATAATCATCATAATAACAATCATATTAACCATAATAATAATCATGTTAATCATAATAATAATAAATATCATGACAATAAAAAAATAATCATCATCAAGATAATAATAATCATAAAAATAATAATAATTATAATAATAATAATAATAATAATAATAATAATAATAATAATAATATTCATAATCATCATAAATTATAATCATTATAATCATAATCATGTTAATGTTAATATTAAAGCATAATAATAGCAAGATCCTAGGCATGATACTAACAAACCCTAGCATGTCACTAAGCAATAGAAATCAAAGCTTTAACCCTAACATGATACTAACATGAATAAATATTAGAAAGAAAATAAAAGGCATCACAGGAATCATAATAAGAATATTTAATATATTTGATATTATAACATTTTCCCTAAACATCATACTAGGAATATCATTATAACAATTTAAACATGATTTCTACATCATAATATCAATTAAAACCATTAAAGCACTTACTTTGATGTCTCGTACCTCTTTCTAATAACAAAATATACACGTTAGTAACTTCAAGGAAAATAATAAACAAGCAATTAAATTGAATAATTGAAATAGAGATTTGGGACCAAACCCTCAGAAATTAAAACCTTTCACGTCTAGAGCGAAGGCAACTTCGAATATGGCTAGGTGTTTCTAGATCTTGTGAATGCGGAATTTTGTATTTAAAAGCAAGTTTTGAAAAGAGAAAGATGAAGAGATGAATGAATTAAGAGAGAATTAGAGAATTAATGAATGATTAAAGAGAATGAAAAAGAATTGAAAACTGATTGTTGATGAGAATTCGTGAAAATTGGTTAAAACCGATTGTTGATCAAAATTGGTGAATGAAAACGAAGTTTTTAATACGTTATTTATAAAGAAATCAGCCAAAAAGATAAAATATCAAAACAGAGCACTTGGCGCACGCAAAACGAGGTTGGCGCATGCAAAATAGAGCTGGCGCCAGCACCAGCTTATTGGCGCCATGCGCCAATGGCTAGCACCAGGGGCCAGGCCTGGTTACAGGCGCCAGACCTGTTTTTGACGCGTTTTCGAAAATCAGATAAGTTTGCCGTACTAGAGGATAAAATCGTATCTTTTCCTCGAAAATGCTATTTGATTTTAATTAAAACTTTGAAAAGTCAACTTTATCAATGCTAATAAAATTAGGAATGAAAAGAACCTTCTAGAAGAATCTAGAAGACTAAAACCATTCCTAATTGCATTAGGAATGATAAATCATATTAGGCCCTCCTCTACATCATTGGGCCGTATATAAGTCTCAAAACGGGCCTAGTTTAGTAAATTGGCCATAACTTCCTCAATATTCATCGGAATAGGGCTTATAATATATCGTTGGAAAGCTCTTGTCAAGCCCCATCCAACTACACTACTATTGGACCCATATCATGGACTAACCAAACTGGATTGGCTTTTTATTAAAATAAGTTTTCAAAAACAGAGAGAAGAGAAAAGAAATTAAAACTTATCCGCAACACTAGACTTTCCACACTTTCGCTTCATTCGATTATGATTCGACATGAAAGGTACTCATCACCGGGTTTGGTTTTGGGGAGACACAAATGGGTGTCTACAGAAGCCCCCACTTTGACTGTGTTTGGAGAAATGCGAGTTTCAAAAACAAAAGTCAAAGTATCGATAGGGACGGAGAATGATTCAGAACGTTCTGCGATCCTAAAACACTCTTACAACGCCGATACCTGCAAACTAGCGTTAGTTAAATAGATAAAAGAGTTAAGAAACGCGTATCTTGCACCGTCGAGCACATGTCTCTGAAAGTAACCAATTGTTGCTATATCCTTGTTGTTTTGATGACCTCCTGCAAGCTAGAGAATGTCATCCCGCTTGAAAACCGCTACGCCGTAACTGCTTCGAAATATAGAAGACTGCTTCGCCTGAAACGATCCTCCTCCGCATTGATAATATTCCATGTCCAAGGGAATACCATCGAAGATTATTTTTCTTGAAACAATCCTCAGTTGTTTTTGAAAACTCTCCACAATCTAGGGAACGCCACCTTGCTGTTTCGATGTTCACTCGTCTCTGAACAAAGAGCTTCCTTTTGATATGTTCACGCGCCTCTGAACAAAGAGCTTGATGATAGGATGCCTTCGCGTCTCTGAGCGAAAGAGCTTGAAAATAGGAGATATTTGATGATATGTCCACGCGTCTTCGAACAAAAGAGCTTTTAAATGATATGCCCACGTGTCTCTGGAGCAAAGAGCTTTGATGATATGTCCACGCGTCTCTGAACAAAGAGCTTGTGATAAAAATGTCCACGCGTCTCTAAACAAAAGAGCTTTGATAATATGCCCACGCATCTCTGGAGCAAAGAGCTTTGATGGAAATGTTCACGCGTCTCTGAACAAAAGAGCTTCGATACTTGAACGTTTGTTGCGATAATATTCTGAAGAAAAATTTCCGAAAACCAACGTTTGTCGATCTCTAAATCTCGCCTGAACTTTGCTTCCGCTAAAACCAGTATGTCGGTGTCTCCGTGATGAGCCAATTCTTAGGAGATTTAAGCTAAGTGAGACGATCTTTCGTCAGGTCGATCACTTATTTGCGATTGTAATCAAATCGACTACTCAATCATGTCAAATTTCTTATAGGGGCTAACTGGCGTACCAAGGAACCCGAAATCGTTGTTCTGTCGCTGTTGAGATATCTCTGGCGCCAGGAATTGGAGTAGGGTCCTCCCTATTCTGCTGCACCTGTATTTATTTTGACTATAGAACTTTGCCAATCTTTTTAATTATCTTAGGGTTGACCTAAGGTTTAGCATTTCTTGACTCATCGACTTGACACGACTCAAGGTATAAACTTGACTCTCTGTGATTGACTGACTCGAGGTTGACTCGAATCAAACTGTTTGACACATGTGTTAGACTCAAATCAAAGTTATATGACATGACTCAATGTGTACATGACTCGTGTATGCATTGTATTGACTATGCGACTCGAAAATGCAAAAAAGCAAAAATTTTCCGTCATTTTTGTGGAGGGTACCGACTTTCTTCCGAAAAAGAAAGACGTGAAAAAGAAAATCGAAAATTTGAAGATGCATGTTGAACGAGCTTTGTCAAATGAAATTTGATACTATCTCTCAAGGTGCAAGGATTAACCCATCCTAGGCTATCTCAATTGTTGACTCAATGATGAAAGCATTTAGGTAACTTAGGCACAGAGGCTAAGTACTTCATACTTCAATGTGCAATGACAATTATGATTGATGAGTGATGTGACAAGGCGTGCTTCATCGTTATGTTAAGATTCCATGACAAAGGGTTCCTAAGGGAAGTATATTTTTTCATGTATCTGTGCAGTGTGTGAAAGTGACACTAAAGTTAGGCCGCAAAGGCTAAATGTGTAGAGAAAATATTATTTCAAGAAGAGTCCAATGGTGGTGACTCTTAGGCTAGGTAGGCTAATGATGTAGGGATCAAGCCCCCAAGTCTAGCTCTAAATGAATAGGGATGAGCATAAGAGATCCCTTGATATGATCATGGTGTGTGAATGTGAATATGAATGCATGTTGATTACGGTCGCACCTCGATGTGAGGTTGCCTACGTATCCGTTAGGAATCAGGCCGAACGTAGCTCTAGCTGAACCTCGCACAAGTGTGTATACCTCAAAAAGGACTTTTAAGGGTTGTAACGTGGTTAGGCTAAAGGTTTGAAGAAGAAAGGGATAAAGGCTCAAGACCCTCGATAAGCCCCCTAGGTGTGCAACCTTGCTTTTGAATCTTTATATTTTTATGCTTGAGTTTCTACTCTTTTTTAGCTCTCTTTTATCTTTTGCTTTAGCATTTATTTTATTTTCGCAAGTGTGGGCAATCCCGATCATGCGGTCTATCACTCACTTTGCATTCATGTTTCTCAGACACGGTACCGAGCACTCGATAAGAGACGCAATCTGAGATGTGTTCTTATCGAAGATATTTTCATATCAAAGACATTGGAACACTTACCCTTTTGTACACTTTTATTATTTATTGCTTTAATTTTTTTGCTATTTTATTCTTTTGAATTTGCTCAAGCTTTCTTTAGAATTTCATAAGTTGCACACTGTCCCATCCCAAGGTTAGATAGATGTAGGTTGAAAAAAAGAAAGGTCTATCGTTAGACGAGGCTCAAAGTGGTTTATGAAGAAAGGATTGTATAATTGAAGGGTGAATTGTGATATGATGTGGCTACAAGAGGTGCCTCAAATCATTGGTATACCTTGTGCTTAATTCGACATGGATTTTTTTTATATATTTAATGCAATATAATGAAATGATCATATATAAGGAAATAAATGCTCATTTTTATTAAAAGAAAATAATATAAGGATCCTACAAAATAAATCTAAGGAGAAAGAAAGGTTCCTATGCTAGACTTATTGGGGAAAGGGTAAATAAAAAAAAAAGAAATAGAAAAAAGAGGTCACGAAATCTTGTCGTTGAAGTTCGCCTCTTGTCTTGTGTTATTTTCTTTATCATCACTCGCTCTTCTTGTAAACTGGAGGTATGGGAAGCTTGTTGTTATCAATCAAATGTTGGATATCCTCCTTTAACTTCCAACAGCTCTCAGTAGCATGACCCCTGCCTTGGTGGTACTTACAGTGTTCGTTTGGATTCCAACTAGGCAATCTTTTCTTAAGTGGAGGATCTTGAATAGGTCCAATGGGAGTAATGATTCCCTTGGCATGGAGTCGATCGAAAGCAGCATCGTAGCTAATTCCAATAGGGGTAAATTCCCTTTTTGGTTGCTTTCAATTACCCATGGCTAGGATCTCACTAAGGTCGAAAGTACCAACACTATTACTAAAGTAGGTGTTTTCGGAAGAAGAAGGATAGTCGTTTCTCTTCCCTTTACAGCCATTGTTACTAATCTTGGCCTTCTTGTCGTGCGGAGGAACATGAAGGAGATTCGAATCAATGAGATCTTGAACACCATCTTTGAGGGCGAGACATACTTCCTTGGTGTGACCACGACCTCTATGGTATCGACAATAAGAATTTGGATCCCAATTTGGAAACCGTTTTTCAGGCGGAGGGTCTTGACTAGGACCAATGGGGTGAATAAGACCTTGATCGTGAAGACAGTCGAAAGCTTTATTGTAAGTCATTCCTATTGGTGTGTATTCTTCAATGGTCCGTTTTTCCTGTGGCTTAGGAGCATTGAGTTCTTCATTAAACCCTTGGCAAGAATTTTGTTCAATGGTCATCACCCGATTTGCTAGTCCTTCTACCACATTCAAGAGCATGGCAATGACATCTTGCAGTTTTTGAACTTCCTCTTTTAGACTTGACGGGTCTTCCTTGGTATTATCTAAAAAAAGACTTTCATCTTCCTCAATTATGGCCACTTCATCGAGAGAGGTCATATAAGCTGTCTCGATCATGGGCTCTCCTACAAGTGTGATAAGAAGTGATGGATCGAAGGATGCTTGGTCATCTTCGATGGTGTGGACACCCATATGTGTCTCCCCAAAACCAAACCCAGTGATGAGTACCTTTCACGTCGAATCATAATCGAATGAAACGAAAGTGTGGAAAGGTCTGGTGTTGCGGAAAGTTTTATTTCTTTTCTTTTCTCTTCTCTATGTTTTTGAAAACTTTATTTTAAGACAACAGCCAATCCGGTTTGGTTGGTCCCTGATATGGGTCCAATAGTGGTGTAGTTGGATGGGGCTTGCAAAGACCTTTCCAACGATATATTATAAGCCCAATTCCGATGAATATTAAGGAAATTATGGCCAATTTACTAAACTGGGTGCGGTTTGAGCTTTAAGTATGGCCCAATGATCTAGGGGAGGGCCTAATATGATTTATCATTCCCAATGCAATTAGGAATGGTTTTAGTCTTCTAGAACATTCTAGAAGGTCTTATCATTCTTAATTCAATTAGGACTCTTCAGAGTTTTAATTAGATCAAATAGCATTTTCGACTGAAATTATATTATTTTATCTTCTAGTACGGGAAATTAATCAGATTTTCGAAAACGCGTTGAAATCCAATTTGGCGTCCAACACCAAGCGTTGGCGCCTGGAATCAGGATTGGCGCCAGACGCCAGCCATTGGCGCCTGGCGCTAGCCACTTGTCCTGGCGCCAAGGTTGGTTTTCGATCTTCAGGCTCTCTTTTGATAAATTATCTTTTTTGGATGATTTTCTCTGTAAATATCGTATCTAAAACTCCGTTTTCATTCACCAATTATCAATATTCATTCACCAAGAATCATCAATTCTCTTCTTCATTCATCAACTCTTTTCATTCACAAAACATTCATCAATTCAATTCATTCATCAACTTTCAATAATTATTAACATTCATTAATTCTTTCTTTTCTAAACTTTGGTTTTTAATACAAAATTCCGCATTCACAAGATCTAGAAACACCTAGCCATATTCGAAGTTGCCTTCGCTCTAGACGTGAAAGGTTTTAATTTCTGAGGGTTTGGTCCCAAATCTCTATTTCAATTATTTAATTTAATTGTTTTGATTATTATTTTCCTTGAAGTTACTAACGTGTGTATTTTGTTATTAGAAAGAGGTACGAGGCATCCAAGTAAGTACTTTAATGGTTTAATTGATATTATGATGTAGATATCATGCTTAGATTGTTATTTTGATTCCTAGTATCATGTCTAGGGTAACTTTAATATTAAGTATGATTAAAAGTATGATGCTTCCTATATTCTCCCTTATATTTATGATTATTATTATTATGATGATGGTTATTTATTATGTTGCTTGATGCTTATTATTTATTGCTTGATCACCTTTTATTGCATGTTTAAAGGGAATTTGTACTTGCAATCATGCTTAATAAGATATTTAATAATCTTGTTAGGTTAATTGTGATTATAATTCAAGTGATCGCCAATAATAGTTTATTTGTGCATTAAATTCAACCAACGTAGATTAAACAGGTTTAGGGTTAATCTTATTGATTGTATGTTAATCAGAAAGCGCACATGAATACGAGCAGAATAAAGTAGAGGCCTATTATTAGGGCAGGTTCAATCTCTTTTAGGTTGGATTTGTACCTTCATCCCCGAATCCTTATTTGGTTCATGACCTTATGGAGTTGACGATCTCTTGGATCGTTAAGGGGTGTAACCTTCACCTCGTGAACGGTTTACAAGTTCTTTAAAAAACTTGTTGGCGACTCTTTTGCTCTATCTTCTTCCCTTTTGGACGCCACCGTACTTTAGTGTATGATCACAGTGGGGTTCAAGCAGTGGGATTTTAAAGGCTTGAAATTATTCCCTACAGTTTTTGGCAACTCCACTAGGGAGTATTTCATGTGCGTAATTTTGATTAACATTATTTTCATATGCATAAAAAGGTTCTCATTGGAAAGACCATCCGTAATGAGTCAAAAACATAGGATTTTACACGTAGGAAATTTGAGAAATGTCTTTCACAACTAGGACTGAAATAACACCGCGCGAAACTGGATGATTTTATTGAGCACAGAAAGCTGTTGAGGCATGTGGGAAGTAGCGTCAGGGGCCAGAGCTTGGCGCCAAACATTTAGCCGTAGCGCCAGACGCCAATATTGGTGCTAGGCGCTACAGTTAAAAGTTGGCGCCAGTCTCTGTTTGCTGGCGCCAATTTCCCCCAATACCGAGCCAGAAATATGCGTTCTAATTTCGACCGGTTTTTCGTATTGTTTGCTCGATCCTACTTCCTGATTGAATTTTTTCTCACTTTTCTGAAACCCATATGTGTTCTAATATGGACATAACCCTCTGGGAATTCATGCTCTATCTACCCGATTGAACGCTCCTGGCAACAAAGGGTACATCTGAGAGGTTGAATTCACCAAACCATGGAAGTGAGTTCTTTCTAAAAACTCGCGGTGTCCTATCCGCACGCGTTAACCCTTCACGGTTAGGCTTCTACGCGGTGCATCTGGACAATTAACCATGGACCCTGTTTGACTAAACCATATCTCGAACTTTAGAGAACTAGAGCCATGGTTAGGTTGCAAACTCATTGCATCATATTGTGCCTACTTGACTAATTGTGCATTATTTGTTGTGCATATATATTCTATGCTCTTCTTAACCGTTTGTTGATTTGTGTTAAGATTATAATTAATGACTTAAAGAACTTTGCCTAATTAATTAATTAATTAATTAATTCGAGTCAATAAAGTTTTTTCTTCTTTTAATCGGAATTGACCTAGTACGACTTTAGGCATACCCCAGTTGACTAATAATATCGAAAACAGTCCCAGACCGAGGCTCCATTATTGGTGCCAAAAATCTGAGCTGTAGCGCCACTGTATGGTGTGTAGCGCCAGACATTTACTAAAAACTCTGGCGCCAATCACCATATTGTGACGCTAGTCCTGTCGCTTGGCCGACAGTTCAGATTATTTGTCGGGTCATCACCTAGGGTCTAATAACCAGTTTACTAATTAATTCGGTTAATTTTCGCTGTCAATAACACCTTGTCAAGTCATTAATCGAGTCTTGGTCACATAGTCTAGCCATATGGTCATGACACGAGTCTTAACATGTCACCTTCACTCACTAGTCTTAGCACACACTTTGTGTATACATCACCATGGCCATGTCTTAGGTTCATGCATGAGTCAGTCTTTTCCGTCATTTGAGTTAGGGGGTACATTTTATTCCTAGTTCTTCATATCCCTCCACCTCCATCTTTCTTCTTCATATTCTATTCCAATCTTTCTTCACTTCCTTCATCCATTTCATGTTGAATAAAGTTTGAGTCAAATAATTAACAATAATTATCCCCAAATTCCTTTCCCACAGTACTTGGTCGAGGAGAGAAGGGCGATTAATCAAGGACATCCTCTTTATTCAAGTTTCGCTTTTTGATAAACCGATTCGTCAAAAGAGGAAGGCTAAGAAGATAATGGCAACTCAAGAAGAAGTCAATGAGCTTAGGAACCAATTGGTTACCATGACTGAAACACTGAAGCTACTCACCCTCAAGGTTGATGATCCCGTGAAGCAACAACAGATGGACATCATGCAAGAGAGCCTAAGCAAGTTGTCTAGCGATTACAAGTTTCAAGAGCTTACATCACAAGGGGTCTCGGTGGACAAAGATCTTCTTCCGCAGAAGTTCAATGCCAATGACGTCCCAAAATTCAAGGTTACAGATAACCCTTACTTCCATCTAAGAGATTTTGAAACTATAATGACCATTAAGGGTATCGATAAGAACGTTTTCCCATCTCTGTTCCCACTATCTCTTGAAACCGTTTGCCAACAATGGTTCTTCTCCCTTGACAAGGAGAAAACCTCTACCTGTGAATCGATAGTGAATGCTTTCGTTGATAGGTACAAGTGCAATATCCAAGTTGAAACCGATCATAGACAATTTGAGATGCTAAGACAAAAAGAAAATGAAGGCTTTACTTCTTTCTTTAATAAGTGGAGGGAAACTTCCGCTAAGATGATTGAAGTCCCCACCGAAAAGGAATCTGTGAGGATGTTTATCAAGAATCTCCAAGAAAAGTATTCGAAGCACCTAAAATATCAACACAATTTGAATACTTTCAAGGCCGTTTATGACATCGGAATTGAAATCGAAGATGACCTTGCAAAGCAAAAAGCTACTAACAATAGTAACCACGGTGGCTGGAAAGGAAAGAAGAACGACAATCCTTCTTCTTCCGAAAACGCCCACTCTAGTAACAATGTTAGTACCTTTGATCTCAGTGAAGTTTTAGCCATAGATAACCAAGGATCTAAGAAGCAACTAAGGAAAGAATTCACCCCCATTGGGATGAGCTACGATATTGCCTTCGATCGACTCCATGCCAAAGGACTCATTACTCCCATTGGACCTATTCAAGATCCCGCACCTGAAAAGAGATTGCCTAGTTGGAATCCAGACGAACACTGCAAGTACCATCAAGGTAGGGGTCATACTACTGAGAGCTGTTGGAAGCTAAAGGAGGCTATCCAACATTTGATTGATAACAACAAGCTTCCCATACCTCCAGTTAACAAGAAAAGCGAGTAATGATAAAGGAAGAAACACAAGACAAGAGGCGAGCTTCAACGACAAGATTTCATGGCCTCTTTTTCTATTTCTTTTTCATCTTTTCTTTCCCCAATAAGTCTAGCATAGGCACCTTTTCTTTTCCTTTAGATTAATTTTTTAGTTTTTTCCTTTTTCCCTTTTTAATAAAATGAGCATTTATTTCCTTGTATATGATCATTTCATTACATTGCATTAAAAAAAAACAAAAAAAAACAAAAAAAAAACAAAAAAAAAAAAAAAAAAAATTCCATGTCGAATTAAGCACAAGGTATACCAATGATTTGAGGCACCCCTTGTAGCCACATCATATCTTCTTTCGCCTTTCTAATTTACAAATCCTTTCTTCATAAACCACTTTGAGCCTCGTCTAACGATAGACCCTTCTTTTTTCAACCTACATCTACCTAACCTTGGGATGGGATGGCGTGCAACTTATGCAATTCTAAAGAAAGCTTGAGCAAATTCAAAAGAAAGCAATAGCAAAAAATAAGCAATAATAAAAAAAAAAAACGAAAACAAGTGTACAAAAGGGTAAGTGTTCCAATGTCTTTGATATGAAAATATCTTCGATAAGAACACGTCTCAGATTGCGTCTCTTATCGAGTGCTCGGTACCGTGCCTGAGAAAGATGAATGCCAAGTGAGTGATAGACCGCATGATCGGGATTGCCCACACTTATTAAAATAAAATAAATGCTAAAGCAAAAGAAAGAGCTAAAAAAAAGAGTAGAAAACCTCAAGCATGAAAATACAAGTATTCAAAAGCAAGGTTGCTCACCTTGGGGGCTTATCTAGGGTCTTGAGCCTTTATCCCCTTCTCCTTTAAACCTTTAGCCTAACCACGTTACAACCCTTAAAAAGACCTTTTTGAGGTATACACACTTGTGCGAGGTTTGGCTAGAGCTATGTTCGGCCTGATTCCTAACGGATACGTAGGCAACCTCACATCGAGGTGCGGCCATAATAAACATGCATTCATATTCACATTCACACACTTGCACCATGATCATATCAAGGAATTCCCTATGCTCATCCCTATTCATTTAGAGCTAGACTTGGGGGCTTGATCCCTACATTATTACCCTACCTAGCCTAAGAGTCACCACCATTTGACTCTTTTCAATATATTTTTTCCACACACTTAGCTCTTGCGACCTAGCTTTAGTGTCACTTTCACACACTGCACAGATTCATGACCAAATATGCTTCCCTTAGGAACCCTTTGTCACGAAATCTAAACATAACGTTGAAGCATGCCTTGTCACATCGCTCATCACTCATAATTGTCATTACATAGAAGTATGAAGTGCTTAGCCTCCGTGCCTAAGTTACCTAAATACTTTCATCATTGAGTCAACCATTGAGATAGCCTAGGATGAATTAATCCTTGAACCTTGAGAGATAGTATCAAATGACATTTGACTAAGCTCATTCAACATGCACCTTCAAACTTCGATTCTTTTTCGCGTCTTTCTTTTTCGGGAGAAAGTCGGTACCCTCCACAAAATTGACGGAAAATTTTTGCTTTTTTGCATTTTTTCGAGTCGCACAATCACATTACAATGCACACACGAGTCATGTACACATTGAGTCATGTTGTGTCATATCATTTTGATTTGAGTCTAACACATGTGCCATTACACTTTGAGTCGAGTTAACCTCGAGTTAGTCAATCAGCGAGTCAAGTTTATACCTTAAGTCGTGTCTAGTCAATGAGTTAAGCAATGCTAAACCTTAGGTCAACCCTAAGATAATTAAAGAGATTGGCAAAGTTCTATAGTCAAAATAAATACAGGTGCAGCAGAACAGGGAAGACCCTATCGCAGCGTTCGCGACGAACATAGCAAGAAATAAAACGGAAAATTGAATTTAAAGAAGAATCCGTGCTGGCGCCAGTCCCTAGGCATTGGCGTCACTTTCTGTGCTTGGCGACAGACACCAATGCTAGCGTATGGCGCTAATGCCATAAGTCTGGCGCTGATTGATTTTCAGCGACGCCAAAGCAGCCAGCCACCTGTTGGGGTTGTGCTAGCTTTCTGCAATATATTTTGGGTTCCTTGGTACGCCAATTAGCCCCTCTAAGCGATTTTTCATTATTAGGTAATCGGCTTGATTATGTAAAGTGATCGACCTGATGAAAGATCGTCTCACGTAGCTTAAAGCGCCTAGGCATTGGCTCAAAAGCAGAAAAGGCAACGACGTATAGGTTCAAAGCAACGAAAGCGCCGACGTACAGGCATAGCGGAAGCAAAGTTCGAGCGAGCTTTAAAGATCAACAAGTGTTGGTCTTCGGTAATTTTCTTTGGAATATTATCGCAACAACTGAGGATGACTTCAAGTAAAGTTATTTTTGACAGCGTTCGCTAAGATTGTGGAGGTTGTCACCAAAGATTTGAGAAGATAGCACGAGATGGGCGGTCTTCGACAGCGTTCGCTAAGATTGTGGAGGTTGTCACCCAAGATTTGAGAAGATAGCACGAGATGGGCGGTCTTCGACGGCATTCGCTAAGATTGTGGAGGTTGTCACCCAAGATTTGAGAAGATAGCACGAGATGGGCAGTCTTCGACGACTTTTGCTATGATTGGAAAGGTTGTCACTATGATTCAAGAAAAGGCTCAAGATGTAGCAACATTGATCGACGGCGTTCCCTAGATTGCGGAAGATCGTCAAAACAAACAGCAAGATGGCGTTCCCTAGATTGTGGAGGGTTGTCACAAAAAACTAAGGATTGTTTCACGAGAAATAATCTTTGATGGTATTCCCTTGGACGTGGAATATTATCAATGCAGAGGAGGATAATTTCCGGCGAAGCAATCTTCTAATTTGGAAGCAGTTACGAGGCGTAGCGGTTTTCAAGCGGGATGACATTCTCTAGCTTGCAGGAGGTCATCAAAACAACAAAGCAGCAACAATCGGTTACTTTCAGAGACGTGTGCTCGACAGTGCAAGATACGCGTTTCTTAACTCTTTTATATGTTTAACTAATGCTTGTTTTGCAGGTATCGGCTTTATAAGATTGATTTAGGATCGCAGAACGTTCTGAGTCATTCTCCGTCCCTATCGTTACTTTGACTTTCGTTTTCAAAACTTGCGTTTCTCCAAACTCAGTCAAAGTGGGGGCTTCTGTAGACACCCATCTGTGTCTCCCCAAAACCAAACCCAGTGATGAGTACCTTTCACGTCGAATCATAATCGAATGAAACGAAAGTGTGGAAAGGTCTGGTGTTGCGGAAAGTTTTATTTCTTTTCTTTTCTCTTCTCTATGTTTTTGAAAACTTTATTTTAAGAAAACAGCCAATCCGGTTTTGTTGGTCCATGATATGGGTCCAATAGTGGTGTAGTTTGATGGGGCTTGCAAAGACCTTTCCAACGATATATTATAAGCCCAATTCCGATGAATATTGAGGAAATTATGGCCAATTTACTAATCTGGGTCCGGTTTGAGCTTTAAGTACGGCCCAATGATCTAGGGGAGGGCCTAATATAATTTATCATTCCTAATGCAATTAGGAATGGTTTTAGTCTTCTAGAACATTCTAGAAGGTCTTATCATTCTTAATTCAATTAGGACTCTTCAGAGTTTTAATTAGATCAAATAGCATTTTCGACTGAAATTATATTATTTTATCTTCCAGTACGGGAAATTTATCAGATTTTCGAAAATGCGTTGAAATCCAATTTGGCGTCCAACCCCAGGCCTTGGCGCCTGGAATCAGGATTGGCGCCATACGCCAGCCATTGGCGCCTGGCGCTAGCCACTGGTCCTGGCGCCAATGAGCCAGGGCTGGCGCCAAGGTTGGTTTTCGATCTTCAGGCTCTGTTCTGATAAATTATCTTTTTTGGATGATTTTCTCTATAAATATCGTATCTAAAACTCCGTTTTCATTCACCAATTATCAATATTCATTCACCAAGAATCATCAATTCTCTTCTTCATTCATCAACTCTTTTCATTCACAAAACATTCATCAATTCAATTCATTCATCAACTTTCAATAATTCTTAACATTCATTCATTCTTTATTTTCTAAACTTTGGTTTTTAATACAAAATTCCGCACACAAGATCTAGAAACACCTAACCATATTCGAAGTTGCCTTCGTCCTAGACGTGAAAGGTTTTAATTTCTGAGGGTTTGGTCCCAAATCTCTATTTCAATTATTTAATTTAATTGTTTTGATTATTATTTTCCTTGAAGTTACTAACGTGTGTATTATGTTATTAGAAAGAGGTACGAGGCATCCAAGTAAGTACTTTAATGGTTTAATTGATATTATGATGTAGATATCATGCTTAGATTGTTATTTTGATTCCTAGTATCATGTCTAGGGTAACTTTAATATTAAGTATGATTAAAAGTATGATGCTTCCTATATTCTCCCTTATATTTATGATTATTATTATTATGATGATGGTTATTTATTATGTTGCTTGATGCTTATTATTTATTGCTTGATCACCCTTTATTGCATGTTTAAAGAGAATTTGTACTTGCAATCATGCTTAATAAGATATTTAATAATCTTGTTAGGTTAATTGTTATTATAATTCAAGTGATAGCCAATAATAGTTTATTTGTGCATTAAATTCAACCAACATAGATTAAACAGGTTTAGGGTTAATCCTATTGATTGTATGTTAATCAGAAAGTGCACATGAATACGAGCTGAATAAGGTAGAGGCCTATTATTAGGGCAGGTTCAATCTCTTTTAGGTTGGATTTGTACCTTCATCCCCGAACCCTTATTTGGTTCATGACCTTATGGAGTTGACGATCTCTTGGATCGTTAAGGGGTGTAACCTTCACCTCGTGAACGGTTTACAAGTTCTTTAAAAAACTTGTTGGCGACTCTTTTTCTCTACCTTCTTCCCTTTTGGACGCCACCGTACTTTAGTGTATGATCACAGTGGGGTTCAAGCAGTGGGATTTTAAAGGCTTGAAATTATTCCCTACAGATGGCTAGAATCTCGGAAGTTTCATTGTTATCGGTCAGATCTTGAATAGCTTCTTTGAGTTTCCAACACTCCTCAGTGTCATGATCCTTTCCTTGATGATATTTGTAGTGCTTATTAGGGTCCCACTTAGGTGGCTTGGCTTCTGGAACCGGATCTTTGATGGGCCCTATGGGCATGACTAGTCCTTTGTGATGTAGCTTCTCGAAAGCTGTTTCATAACTCATACCAAGTGGAGTGAACACCCTCTTTGATCTTTGGATTCGTGGTTTAGAGGCGTTCGCGGCATGTACTTCATTAATGGGAGAGGAAGAAGAAGGATGGTCGTTCTTTTTTCCTCTCGCAGTATTATCTTTCAAAAGGTCATCTTCAATGTCAATGCCTATATTATAGGCAGCCTTGAAAGTATTCAAGTTGTGTTGGTACTTTAAGTTCTTTGAATAATTCCCTTGGAGATTCTTGATAAACATCCTCACAGATTCATTTTCAGTGGGAGCCTTGACCATATTAGCGGAAGTTTCCCTCCATTTATTGAAGAAAGACGTGAACCCTTCGTTTTCTTTTGTTTTAACATCTCAAGTTGTCTGTGGTCTGTTTCGTCTTGGATGTTGCACTTATATCTATCAATGTAAACGTTTATTATCGACTCCCAAGAAGAGGTTTTTTCTTTCTCGAGAGAAAAGAACCATTGTTGACAAAAGGTTTCGAGAGATAGTGGGAACAGAGAGGGGAAAACCTTCTTATCAATACCCTTAATGTTCATTATAGTTTCGAAAGCTCTTAGATGGAAGTAAGGGTTATCTGTTGCCTTGAATTTAGGGATGTCAGTGGCGTTGAACTTATGCAGAAGAAGTTCCTTGTCCAGCGAGACCCCTTGTGAACTCATGCCCTGAAATTTATAGTCACTAGATAGCTTGCTTAGACTCTCTTGCATGAGGTCCATCTGTTGTTGCTTCACGGGATCATTGATCTTCAGTGTGAGTAGCTTCAGTGTCTCAGTCACGGTAACTAATTGGTTCCTAAGCTCATTGACTTCTTCTTGACTTGCTATTATCCTTTTAGCCTTCCTCTTTTGACGAATCGGTTTATCAAAAAGTGAGACTTGAATAAAGAGGTTGTCCTTCATTAATCGCCCTTCTTTCCTCGACCAAGTACTGTGGAAAAGGAATTTGGGGATATTTATTGTTAATTATTTGACTCAAAATTTATTCAACATGCAATGGATGGAGGAAGTGAAGAAAGATTGGAATAGAATGTGAAAAAAGAAAAAGATGATGGAGGTGGAGGGATATGAAGAATTAGGAATAGAATGTGCCCCCCAACTCAAATGACGGAAAAAGAACCGACTCATGCATGAACCTAAGACATGGTCATGGTGATGTGTACTCAAAGTGTGTGCTAAGACTAGTGAGTGTAGGTGACATGTTAAGACTCTTGTCATGACCATGTGGCTAGACTATGTGACTAGACTCAAGCAAAGACTAAGTTAAGACTTCACGTATATGCATTAAACTGGACATACTGTGGTATTTTAGTCATAACCTTTTATCTGTGTCTCTGATTTGGATAAAACCAACGCCAAATTAAAGATAAAACTTGGGGCTACAGATCCATAGGTTGTACGACTCGTAGTTCTTTCTAGAACTCTAGCTATGACCAAAACAAATTAACGTTTGTGCAGTTTACGGGAATAAAAATCCGGGTTGACTTAAAGGAACTATGGCTCGATTTTATATTTATTTATTAGCTCAAATTAATTAATTAATTAATCAAACAAAGTCCTTTAGTCATTAATCAGTTTATTTAGTTTTAACACAAGTCAAACAAACGGTTAAGAAAACATAGAATATATGCACAACAAATAATGCACAATTAGTCAAGTAGGCACAATATGATGCAATGAGTTTGCAACCTAACCATGGCTCTAGTTCTCTAAGGTTCGGGATATGGTTTAGTCAATAGAGGGTCCATGGTTAATTGTCCGGATGCACCGCGCGGAAGCCTAACCGTGAAGGGTTGGCGCGAGTGGATGGGACACCGCGAGCTTTAGAAAAAACTCGCTTCCATGGTTTGGTGAATTCAACAATCTCGGATGTACCCTTTGTTGCACGGAGCGTTCAATCGGGTAGATGGAGCATGAATTCCCAGAGGGTTATGTCCATATGTAGAACACATATGGGTTTTAGAAAAGTGAGAAAAAATTCAATCAGGAAGTAGGATCGAGCAAACAATGCGAAAAATCGGTCGAAATTAGAACGCATATTTCTGGCTCGGTATTGGGGGAAATTGGCGCCAGCAAACAGAGACTGGAGCCAGCTTTTAACTGTAGCACCTGGCGCCAATACTGGCGTCTGGCGCTACGTCTAAAATGCTGGCGCCAATGCTCTGGTCATTGGCGCTACTTCCCACATGCCTCAGCAGCTTTATGTGCTCGATAAAATTTTCCAATTTCGCGCGGTGTTATTTTGGTCTTAGTTGTGAATGATATTTCTCAAATTTCCTACGTGTAAAATCCTATGTTTTTAACTCATTACGGATAGTCTTTCCAATGAGATCTTTTTTATGCATATGACAATAATGTTAAACAAAATTACGCACATGAAATACTTAGAACGTTTCGGGTCTCATCCACTCATTCTAAATCATTGCTGAAACAAATTCAGGAATTAAAATAGAAATCCTCCCCAGTGGAGTCGCCAAAAACTGTAGGGAATAAATTTCAAGCGTTAAACCCCTAGCTTGAACCCCACTGTGATCATACACTAAAGTACGGTGGCGTCCAAAAGGGAAAAAGATAGAGCTTAAAAGAGCTTGAACCTGCCCTAATAATAGGCTTCTACTTTGTTCTGATCGTATTCATGTGCGCTTTTTAATTAACATGCAATCAATAGGATTAACCCTAATTCTGTTTATCTATGTTGGTTGAATTTAATGCACAAATAAATCTATTATTAACGATCACTTGAAATTATAATCAAATTAACCCTAACAAGATTATTAATTATCTCATTAAGCGTGATTACAAGAATAGATTCCCTTTAAACATGCATAAAATGCGTGATCAAGCAATAACAATAAATATCAAGCAACATAATAAATAATCATCATAATAAAATTATAACAATGAAATAATCATCATAATAACAATCATATTAACCATAATAATAATCATGTTAATCATAATAATAATAAATATCATGACAATAAAAAAATAATCATCATCAAGATAATAATAATCATAAAATAATAATAATAATAATAATAATAATAATAATAATAATAATAATAATAATAATAATTATAATAATAATAATAATAATAATAATAATAATAATAATAATTATAATAATAATAATATTCATTATCATCATAAATTATAATCATTATAATCATAATCATGTTCATGATAATATTAAAGCATAATAATAGCAAGATCCTAGGCATGATACTAACAAACCCTAGCATGTCACTAAGCAATAAAAATCAAAACTTAACCCTAACATGATACTAACATGAATAAATATTAGAAAGAAAATAAAAGGCATCACAGGAATCATAATAAGACTATTTAATATATTTGATATTATAACCTTTTCCCTAAACATGATACTAGGAATATCATAATAACAATTTAAACATGATTTCTACATCATAATATCAATTAAAACCATTAAAGCACCTACTTTGATGCCTCGTACCTCTTTCTAATAACAAAATATACACGTTAGTAACTTCAAGGAAAATAATAAACAAGCAATTAAATTAAATAATTGAAATAGAGATTTGGGACCAAACCCTCAGAAATTAAACCTTTCGCGTCAAGGGCGAAGGCAACTTCAAATATGGCTAGGTGTTTCTAGATCTAAAGAATGCGGAATTTTGTATTTAAAAGCAAGTTTTAAAAAGAGAAAGATGAAGAGATGAATGAATTAAGAGAGAATTAGAGAATTAATGAATGATTAAAGAGAATGAAAAAAAATTGAAAACTGATTGTTGATGAGAATTCGTGAAAATTGGTTAAAACCGATTGTTGATCAAAATTGGTGAATGAAAACGGAGTTTTTAATACGTTATTTATAGAGAAATCAGCCAAAAAGATAAAATATCAAAACATAGCACTTGGCGCACACAAAACGAGGTTGGCGCACGCAAAATAGAGCTGGCGCCAGCACCAGCTTATTGGCGCCAGGCGCCATGCCTGTTTTTGACGCGTTTTCGAAAATCAGATAAGTTTGCCGTACTGGAGGATAATATCGTATCTTTTCCTCGAAAATGCTATTTGATTTTAATTAAAACTCTGAAAAGTCAACAAAAGTCAATTTATCAATGCTAATTGAATTAGGAATGAAAAGAACCTTCTAGAAGAAACTAGAGGACTAAAACCATTCCTAATTGCATTAGGAATGATAAATCATATTAGGCCCTCCTCTAGATCATTGGGCCGTATATAAGTCTCAAAACGGGCCCAGTTTAGTAAATTGGCCATAACTTCCTTAATATTCATCGGAATTGGGCTTATAATATATCGTTGGAAAGCTCTTGTCAAGCCCCATCCAACTACACTACTATTGGACCCATATCATGGACTTTCCACACTTTCGCTTCATTCGATTATGATTCGACATGAAAGGTACTCATCACCGGGTTTGGTTTTGGGAGACACAAATGGGTGTCTACACCTATTTTTCCACAATTACGTGTTCTACGTATGTGGCTAGCCCGGGGGATTTAAGCTGTATCAACCCAAAAACGCTCATGGCAATAAGGGTTCATCCGAGTTTTTAAATTCACCCAAACCATGGAGTCGAGTTCGATTTCATCACGAACTCGCGGAGCCGCCCGTTGGCATACACCTTCAAGGCAGGCTGCCTTGCTAACGCGTCCAAACTCTTAACCATGGTACCCTTTGACACCCAAAAGCTTGACCTTCGTCGAACATAGAACTTGACTTTAGGTTGCGAATTTCATTGCATCATTCGTGACAATGTGCTTATATGTGCATTTTTTGACTTTTTATTTATTTTTATTTTTTTTTTCTCTTATCAAACCCTTTTTTTTATTATTAGAGTCGAGCCATAGATTTTTTTTTTTTTTTAATTTTTGAGTCACCCGAATTTTTATTCTCGTATACTGCACAACAGTCAACTTGTTTTGATTGTATCTGGAGTTCTAGAAAGAGTTACGTGTCGTGAAACCTATGGATCTGTAGCCCCGGGTTTTATCTTTCATTTGGCGTTGATTTTGTCTCAATAAAAGTCATAGATAAAAAGTTATAATTGATTTACTACAACCTGTCCAGTTTAGGTGTCTTTTTAGCGTTACCTTTTTTATTTTACTTTTTTAATAAAAAAATTCGTATCAAGCTAGTCTTAGCCAATTCCTTTAATCCATGTCAACTCTTAAAACATAGGATTATAGATTTTTATTTTTATTTTATTTTTTTAATACCCATGAGTCTTAACTCTTCTAGAATTCTAGTCCTCTTCCTAGTTTCTAGTGATCGATTTTTGTGCTAACCTTAACATGTGTTCTTTGTCTTTGATTGTGGTTGATCTTATTAATGACTAATGATTGCCAATGGACCGTTTCACCTAGTAAATAGCATAAACATTAAAATTGGACAAAATTAATCAAGTTAGTTTGTCTTTTAGTCTTCCGTGCTATTTGGTCATTGGGTCCTTTGTTTTTACAATGTCCTCATGTCTAGTCATGCGATCATACCACGAGTCTTAATAAACTCACCTAATCACACATGTTGAGTGATTGCACAACTTTGTCTCCGAGTCATGCACTATATTGTTTATGATCGTATACTAGGACCATGCATGCATCGTTTTCTGTCGTAGTAAAAATGAGTGGAGATTTTTCTCACTTGTTTTCAAATGTCTGTTTTTTCCCTTCCTTTCCTATCTTGAGCAATGAGTCAAACAATTAAGTGAATTATTTTATTTCACAGTTTTTGGTCAAGGAGCAGGGATAGATTAATACGGTTTGAGTCATTACCGCAACCATCTCTCAGATCTAATAGGCGTTCAAAGAGAACTTTGCCATATCCACATTACTTATCACCTTTCAATTTCCACTAAAGAAGATATTGAGAACATCAACAAATCCATCGAGGCACTGTCTGCCATGATGCAAACCTTTACCACTAGGGTCACTACCATGGAACAAAACAAGGTCACTGTTTCCACCCTTGACAAATTAAAAGGGCAAATGAGCAAGATTTATAAGGATTTCACCTATGTGGAACGGCCTCCCACTCCTTTGGATGTGAAGGACAGACTACCTGAAAATTTCTCCACTGCTGATATTCCAAAGTTCAACCCTACAGTACTGGATGGGTATTCTGGGATCTGGCTTCTGATGTTCAACTCGGGGGTGGGGCGCAAGCTTGTAACTTTAATTTTGCGTTACAGTCTGAACTGATGGCTTGTTTGTTTGGTTTACGTCATGACAGGCAATGTGGGTATTCCTCTTTACAGATTCTTAATGATTGTTCTTCGGTGGTGGATCTGCTTCGGTCTCAGTTTCCCAAGGATATTTCTGTAAGTTGGATTCAACAGGAGATTTTGGAAGTTATTGGTGCTTTGGTTGTGTGTCATATTCAGAAGGTTCCAAGGTTTATAGTTGCTCAAGCTCACTGTTTGGCAGGAAAGGCACGTCGCCGTGATTTACTTTGTTTCCGTTTTTAGTTTGTTTGTTTGTAAGTTCTTTTGTCAAAAAAAAAGTAAGTTTGTCTTTGAGTCATCTAAACTTTTCTTTTGTGATCTACTTATATAAATATATAAAACAAAATAACTCATATCTAGCAAAATGAAAAAAATTATTACCTTGGTCATGGATCAACACTTGTCCAAGCCAAGTAAAACCAAATCAGTATTCAAACTAACACTGAAATATTATCTCATCAAAAACTGGAAAATGTCTAAAATCATCATAAGAATTCTAAAATTAAAACTATGAAGCTATCTCTGGCCACTCGAAAACTTCTAGTGCACCTTCAAGCTCCATTTCCATTGCTAGCCTCACTTATTTGTAGTTCCTGCACAACATTCGTAATGTCAAGCACTACAACTTGGTATCACATACCTAAGTGAAAGTTAAAATGTTTGTAACATAATACCTGAGGTTGATGCTCCATTCTTTTTGAGGAAGTCAAGGTATTTCTGGCAATTGCGTTTCCAATTCCCCTTCTTCTTGCAGTAAAAGCATTCACTTTCACTCGCAGCCTTGGATTTTGGATTCACTTTAGGCTTCTCAAGAGCCTTGGCAACTTGCTTGCCCTTGCTCTTGTCACTAGCCTTTTGCCCCTTATTCTTGAACCCCTTTCCCTTTTGAATCATTAGAACTTCCTTCTTAGGTTCCTTAGGGATTTTCTTTTCTGCACTAACCAGCATTGTGTGCACTTGATTCATAGTCTTTGCAGTCGCAGTCATGTTAAAGTTCATGATAAACTGGTTAAAACTTTCTGGAAGTGAGTGGAGAATGATGTATGTTGCCATCTCATCACTGTATGGGTGCCCCAGTTTCTCCATATTTTGAATAAGGCCGATCATTTTAAAAACATGATCATGAACTGTGGCACCCTTCTCCATCCTACAATCCAGAATCTCACGATGGAGCTCGTACCTTTCAACTCTAGCTTGTTTCTCAAGCAAAGCTTTGAGTTCTTGCATGTTTGTGTACGCATCCTGGTCCTCAAAACACTTTTGAAGACTAGGTTCCATGGTTGCAATCATTAAGCAAGTGATAGGCACAACTCTATCATGAGCTTCCTTGTGCTTCTTGACTTCTGCCACAGTTGGCAATGGGGTGTCAATGACATCCTCTTTACCTTCAGATTTCAGAACAAGCCTTAGCATTCTTTTCCAAGTGGAAAAGTTTTCTCATGTTAACCTATCCTTCTCAAGGAATGGTCGAAGATTGTAAATGTTGTTGTCGTTGTGACTACAGTTACCCATCTATGTCAAAATAAGGCAAAGTTTAATAATTATGTTTGATTCAACATCAAAGTACCATAAACAATTAAATTGGTAACTTTAAAGCACTTTATTCAACATTAATTTATCCCAATTGAATTTTAAGTGATTCAAAGATCCTTTATTTGTGTAATAGTTGACTAGAATGAGGCCCTACAATCAACCATTACATTTTCAAGGTTAGTAAACTCTTTAGTGATTACAACTCTTGTAACTCTTTGTTGAATAATTAACCATCACATGTATAATTATTTCCCTTTGCTTCAAGGTTATAAACTCTTTAGGTAACCTTGTTGAGCGTAACCAATTAAATATGTAGAATGTGATCTACCCCCACAATACCTAAAATAACAAGTGACACTCTGCTGAGGCCGACCCATCTCTCACGATTAAAGGATTGTTGGGTATCTAATTGGAAAAGCAATCTCAATATTACTGGGACCTAGATTCATTTATGTTGTGATTATTTAGTGAACTCTAGCGCATTATCAATCAACATAAATAAAATATAACATGCATAATCTACTAATGCAATAAAACATGACATAGTATGGCCCCTTAGTCCTAAGAAAATTAGAAATGAAAAGCTCCCACTTGAATCATCATGGATCTCCATCCACCTTGCTCTTTTGGGCCTTCACTTCATGGGCTTCTTATGGACTAACACTATTTAAATAACTAATCTATTTACTTTAAATAAAAGTTACAAAAATACTTAATGGTAAGTAGACCGTATTTAGATTACAAAAATACATCACGATGTGCATATCGTATTTTATAATCTATGGGCCACACTAGTCAATATATAGCAACATCATATCATATATTATATAAAATGCCATATAATAAATTACTCAACATGCTTGTCTAAACTACAACATCGAATGTTCATAATTAAGGCAACACATTTCCTAAAATATCTCATATTTTAATCATAATTAGATAATATCATATATATTCTTGACCAATCATAAAATATCATATATTTTAATTTAGGCATGAGATAAAATAAAATCTTATTTTAATCTAGAAAGATAAATCATATTTGATCTTCCATGGTTATCTTAACAACTTTAGGTGATTCTATCCTAATTGTTAGCCAATTAAATAATTTTAAAACCAATTATATCCTAATCTAATTATGGGATAATCACATTATTTAAATCAATTTATTATCCTTTTGGAATATGCTCAGAATATCCTAATCAATCTTATCCAAAATTAACCACTTTAATTATGGATAATTACCAATTTAACAACTTTATACATGAATAATATCAAATATAACAACTTTTGAATATTTGATTTTATCCTAAAACAAAATATTTTATCTAAAATAATACCGAATTTATCTTTAAAAATATTGTATTTTATCCCAAAATAAATCATATTTATCTTAAAATATTTTAGGAATTTTTTTTTTTGAAAAACTGTACACCACCACACTGGCCATCGTGGTTGGCTAGCCAAAGCTAGCCATGGTGGCTGGCTGCCAACAGCAGCCTCTACCACAAGGGCAGCAGCGTGGCAGCAGTTGTGCAACGCTTGCACGCTGCTGCCCACAGTCACCTCTGCCCTCCTGCCATCCCTCCCTCTACACTGACCACCTGGTCAGCAGTTGTCGTGGCTGCGCCACCAGCCACGGTTGCCGACCTAAATTTTTTTTTTTTTTGGTTTTCAATTTAATTAAAATAACTTTTATCAAAATTGAATCAAATCAGTCCAACAATTAAAATTAAATAAACATTCAATTTTAAAATTAGGGTTCATCATAAAATTAATCCCAATTTAATTCTAACTCTTAAAATTAAATCGATGATCATACACAAAACATTTTTATGCATAAATCAATCCGATTAAAATTATGAAGCATAAAACAAATCGAATCAAATTCAAATCAAGCACAAAAATCATATTTTAGGGCTATAAATTTTCAAAATAATTTGAATTAGGGTTAGGGTATTTCGAAAATTCGAAACTAGGGTTCTAGGGTTTGAAAATTTTGAAAACTCTAAGGCTTAATTTGGTCCTCTTCATGGCTATTTTGAGCATAATTAAATCACATTTAATCAATTCCAAAAGTTTAATCACATTAAATATAACAATTGAACCATAATTAAATTAATTCTCCCTCTTAATTGATTATAAAATTAACATGGACTTCAAATTAATCATATTAATATGATTAAGCGTGTTCATGCAAGAGGCTAACTGATACCACTGTAAGAGTTTATAGGCACTACGCAGCAGAAAATCATGAATCATATTCACAAAAGTACCTAATGTCAAGATCACATGCGTAACACACAAGACACATAATCATACCTTTGAAGCGTGAATTCCACGTAGCAATTTGATTGACAAATCAGGGAGAGAGCCCCAAGCGTTGCTCCTCTACTTAGTCCACGAGCTTCGAACGAGCCGTCCACCAATACTAGATTGGTCGAGTGATTGAGGAAAACCGCAATCACCACCTTTAATGGACTAAGCCGACCACCACGATCCACCACCACCACGAACCACCACACTGGCGCCGAGGGAGGAGAGAGAGAGCCGTGAGAGAGAGGAGTGTTTGAGAGGGCTTGATCTCGTGTTTGCTAATTGGAGTTTGATCTCACTAATCAGTTAATTGCTTACTGCAAACCCTAGGCACCTAGTCTATTTATAATCACATTATAACTAGACTAGGGTAAGGAAGCCCAAAACCCTCGAACTCACTCCACATGGCCAGCCATACTAGAGGATAAGGCCCATCATTAGTACCTCTCGTGCCCGATCTAGACCCTTTGTGTTACCCTAGTCTAGTATGGCCGACCATACTAGAGGATAAGGCCCATCATTAGTACGATCTGTCCAATTGGGCTTTGGGCTATTTTACTAGCCCAAAGATCGTTAGTACCTCTAGCTATGATAAAACGACGACCCAAATGTCCAAACTTAATTATCTCCATATTTTGATCCTTTTATATATCTAGTAATTTCACATGACGAAGACATAAATCCTTCTAAATGCGATGATGTATACTTGTGATTGAAAATCTGCTAAGGTTGTTATTAGAGACATTGTGTTTGTAGTTGCTTGAAGGTGTAATCCTACTGATAAAAATATGTTATTTGTTTAGCTTGATGTTGGTTTTAGGTTAGTTTTTTGGCTTTTTGTTTTGCAGTTGCAGGCCAGTCTGCTCTGCTGTCTTTTTGTTTCTTGTGTTTTTCTGGTCCTAGCTTCTAGAACCCTTCCTAGAAGGTGGCTGGGAGCTTGAGTCCAGTTTGTGTTCCTGGTTCCCCCTAGAACCCTTCCTAGCAAATGGCTAGGGATGAATCTGGAACTGTTGTTAGGTGGTTGTTTGGCCTGTTGTTTTTAGGTTTTGTGGTGTTTGGTGTTTGTTATAGCTTAGCCTTTGTAAGTTGTAACTTTCTCTCTTTGGTAATAAAATCCCTATTTACCAAAAAAAAGGGACGAGGGTAAATCACTATATAAAATAGAAATATCAAACTCCCCAAGCCAAACCTTTGCTTGTCCCAAAGCAAAGTGCTCATAAATGAACAAATAAAATATACTTCACCACAAACCGATAAAAAACAAGCATAACCAATTCAAGGAAAATCCAACAAGTATGCATCAAAACCAACCAATCATCCAATCACTCATCCTCCTTAACAATTGTCAAATAGAGCAAATCACAAGAGCATATAGGATTCAAGACTAGTGCTCACGCACTGAACTCTCATTTATGTGGCGGATATAAAATGTATCTGATTGCTCTCCATCATAACCCCTTTATGTGAACAATTCCCTCCCAAGTCACAACACTCGTATGTTTGAAAGACATGCACTCAACCCAAATAGTCGACAAAAAACATATCAAATCATTCCTTGCATTAATAAGCAACTAATTTTGCATTCACACAACTCTATGCACAAAGGTCGAAAGGTCTTTAAAGATTGTAATGTAAGGCTTAGGGTAAAGGGTAGGAAATATTTGGGAAAATATGAGAGCAAAGCCATGCATAAGGGAGCCAAAATTCTAATAATAAATCCAAGGTCAAAAGAAAATAATGACAAAACATCTCCAACACAACTCAACTCTACAAAAATTCACCAAACAACCAAATCAATATTTTCAATTTTTTCAACACTAGTAGCTTCACTCATACAAATATGATATTATAGAACGTGAGTGGACTAACAAAACCTTAAACTCTGTTTTTTTCTTTTGAAACTATTTTTTCCTTGAGCAACCTTCACTTAGAACACTTGAACATTCAAACAATTTTTATTTTTATTTTTAATTTTTTTGCTCTTTTTTTTCTTTTAATCTCACAATGGAAAATTTTTAACTTTTGAACACCTTTTCAATTTTTTCCAATCCACAAAATAAGAACAGTACAACAAATAACTTTTGAAATTCACCCAAATTGTGCAAATAATAAGCACACTACAAATTCCATCACCTCACTCACTAATATCTCCCCCAATCCAAGCTTCGGATTAGTAACCAATGGGGCAAAAATGGCTTGTAATGTGGCTAATAAACAACAAAAAGTCAAGGCAACAACGTAGGTAGCAAGAAGGGAACAAATGTATCTAAATTCGTCTGAAGGCTACCTAAAAGAACAAATGTCTTTGTCCTCCTCAATGTGCATAATAATGAGTCTTATAAACACTACTCAAAGTTGCAAACCAATACTCAAATTCATTGACATACCAAGAACTAACACACATTCCTAATAAAATCAACTAGTCAAGCACTATATTAACAAGTAGTTGGGCAAAATTAACGCATGTTAAAATTTCAAGGCAATCAAATATCAAATCATGATCAACTAATCCTCAATTTATCACCAACAACCAAGAATCAAAACAATTTCAAAAAAAAATTCATTAAGGGGCACAGTGAAGCATGATTCATAATTCATTGGAACTTATTTTTGGATTTTTTTTTTATTTTTTTGAAAGCAATAAAAATCTAAACTAAGAAAGGAAATAAAAAAAAAATCAAAACACATCAAAAGAAAAATAAATAAATAAAAAGAGAGAGGGTGAAAGATATACCATGCAAACATGAGAACCTCCCCCAAGCAAAATTAAACAATGTCCTCATTGTCTTAAAGAGAAGCTAGTAGTCAAGGTGACTACTCCTCATAAACATCACCACATCAATGTCACCAAAT
The DNA here is from genome assembly GCF_001683475.1 of Chenopodium quinoa. Classification (NCBI taxonomy): domain Eukaryota; kingdom Viridiplantae; phylum Streptophyta; class Magnoliopsida; order Caryophyllales; family Amaranthaceae; genus Chenopodium; species Chenopodium quinoa. The sequence goes on along the minus strand of NW_018744452.1, from coordinate 487,142 downwards.
CCTCGAGAATTGCAATGCATCTCTTTGGAAAAAATATGGGCAATAAAGAAATAAAGTGTTAGTGGGAAAAAGATAAAAATTGAGTCAGGTGATTATTCTGATCATAACTTTTGATGTATAAATCATAATGCAGTGATTCCAATTGCATTGGAAAGTAAACTTGAAGAGATTTCCAAATATAGGTTACATGAAAAAATCCGATAAGAAACACAAAATTTATGGCCTATCAAAGTTAACAAATTTTGCTGACGCGTACGCACGCTCGATCGGGCGAGATCTGCCCTACCGGGCCCGTGCTCCTAATTCGACCAGACTGATTACTGTTATTTGATCGGGCTCTTCTTCTTCTATTTCTCTCTCTTAATCAAAACCTAAACAAAAAGAAACTCCCACAAGCGTAAGATACACTCTCTTTATTGAAGGAATTATGTCTTCGATAAGTGCAATTACTAGATATATCAAAGATCACTATTGTGGAGATAATAAGTTCGTTCTTTTGGGTCGTCATTGTCTATTTCTAGATTATGATAAATGATCTTTGGGCTAGTCAAATAGCCCAAAGCCCTATAGAATGGATCCTATGAGGCCACACAACAAGGGTATTGGGTTAAACAAATAAGAGGCCCATTATTGGGCCTCATGAGGATATGACCACCATGAATAGAGTTGGGCTAGCGCAGTTAGATTAAAGTTAGGTATTTGGGCTTGACATGAACTCTTATTTAGAGATATTATCTACAAATAAGATCCAGGCCTAGGGTTACATTAAGTCACAATCAACATACAGTAGATTGTGAAAACAAGGCAACCAATCCCAAAAACCCTAAGCTCTCTCTATCTCTCACTCACAGCCCTCCCCTCTCACCCCTCCGTACGTCTGGCCACCCTAGGTTGTGCGTGGTGTCTCGTGGTAGTGATTTGTAACCCCCCAATAATTCTCTATTTAAACCTGTGACTACCCTGAACAATATCTAAGAGAATTACTGACGTGCTACCGTCACGTGTTCAAACGTTAAGGCTATATCAGAAATTAGCAGCGGAAAAACTAAATCAGTTATAAATAAGTTACAAAACCAACAAACAAAACCAAATAAAGTCTTACAACTTGGAACCATGAAGGCCCTTATTCAAAACTCAAACCAATAAAATTAAAGTAGTATAAAAATAAAATCGAGTTTAAGTAACTTCAAAAGTAAATAGCAAATAAAATGAGAAAAGCAACCAACACTCCACTCAAGATCCCACCACCTAGATGCGAATGTTGCATGTGTAAGAACCTGTGTTTAATCTGCTCCCCAATATTACAAGTGTAAAAATTGGATCGCCACAGGGTCATTGTAAGGCGAAGGCCATGACCAAATAAAGACACACAAAGCACGCAATCAACAAAGCTGAGTACATACAAGCTGCGAAACATAATAACAAATCCCTAGCATGCTACTAATATGCAATCATCACACATTATCGAACTATAGACTCAACACACGACTCAACTATCAGTTTACTAAGACTTCACTATTTCAAAGTACTTAACTCATATTTTTATTCATTGGATTAGGTAATAGACAAGGTTTTCCAACCCATGCTCCATTTGGAACATCAGTAAAAAAAAACCCCATGCCTCCTTTCGGAAACGTCAATAAAACATCCAATGACCACGAGTGCGACTCCGTGACCGTAGCTAGTATGAGATATCATTTAACTCCTAGTTTTTTAAATTATTTGAAATAAGAGACTCTTAGAACAGACGGCCTCAAAAAAAGTGCACGACTAATACCCCGTGTACCCTAACCCATGATTGTCATTACTCCAGATGTGCACAAATCCAGAGTTTTATTGCTTATCAATCTTGCACCACTTTACGTGATTTACATTTTTAGACTTGGTGATGACTCATTTGCAAAACAACAATCAATCCAATATCAACTCAATCAAGTAAAGCAAGCTTCCAATTTCAATTTTTGATTTATTAGTGACAAGCAACATTTATTATTTATTCCTTTAACTACCTCGGTGTATAAACACCTTGAGTGCATAAAGCACCCCACAATCAACCTCATCATATAAGACTTAAATTTCCTCCTTTACTCATTCTATCTCCATGATCATGAACGAGTAACAAATGAATCATTTCACCAGTCACATACCTTTGCCTCTAAGCGCACCTTGCATAATTAGAGCATAAACAATACTTGCAATATAGAATAGTGCACAACATAAGGAGATCACAATGTATAACCAAACAATTTAGCCCAGTCTTCTCTATACATGATACTAAGTTCTCGATCCGTCCCTAAACATGCATCTAAAAGCAAGGTTTTGTAACTCGTACGTACCTTGTATAAACGATTCGGTTGGCCACTTTATGAACTAGAAGTCGTCTTCTATAAAGTCCTCTCCCAAACCAAACAACAAGAATTAAATCAACACCCAAGCAGTAAATTTACAGCAATACCAAACTACTTTAAACCCTCTTAAACCATCAAAATAAAGCCTTTAAATTGTTCCCATTAGTTAAATTTAATACTATAATATTCCAACTGTAAGTTATATGCCAAAATCATGAAAATATAGCGTATAATGTAAAATTCCAGCAAGTTTAACTTACTAACATATGCTGAAAATTTGTTTTATTAATAGTTTTTGCAATTCAAATAATCTATACTTATCATATTGCATAAATAGTTGTTTAAAACATATAGAAGCATTCTAAACCTTTATTTTTGGCTCAAAAATAATTAAAAATCAGATTATATAAAATCTGAAATATAAATTAAATTGTAAATTATAAACTTTTAATGATCTACATTCATAATTCAATAGTTAGAATAGTGCATTACACATTAAAACCTTAAAACCCTTCAAATAAACAACATAAAACTCCAGTTTCACAAGATATATAATCTGAAAATTAATTTTAAGTATAAAATTGTTGATTTTGTCATTATGAAATCATAGTATTGATAATTAACTTGCTTAACACGTTTTTGAACTCTTAAACATGAAAAATCAACATTTAAACCCTAAATTATACATAATATAAAATCTGAAATTTTGTATTATAAATTAAACATATCAAAATTTATAATTTTATAACCTTTTGGAAATTATATGTATAATCAAATCATAGTAATAATAATTTAAAACAAAATTTAAACAAAGATTAAAACTTTAATTAAATTAACCAAAGAGAGGAAAGGAAAGAAAGGAGGGGAAGAAGGTGAACTGGTGGGCTGCGGTGGAGCAGCGGTGGCGGTCTGGTGGAGACGCCGGAGGTGGGTGCGTCGGCGGCTGGCAACGACTTCAGGTAAGTGTTCGACCTTTTTTTTCTCTGTGAAAAAGGTGAAAGAGGAGAAGAAGAGGAAGAGAGTGAGATTTTTTTTTTTCGTGAGAGGGAAGAGTGTGAAGGGTTTTTTATTTGGGTCTTTATTTGGGTTTTAGTACCCTAATTTTATTAGGAGTAGGAATTTGTGTAATTTGGGCTTGAGTAGAAATTAAGCATTGGGCTACTAAATTAAGAGAGGCTTATAATTTAAATTAAAAACTTAGTAGTTTTAGCTTACTAATAACGAAAATCTTAATTCATACCATAAAATCGAAGTAAAAATATTTGTATAAGTAATAAATAAGTATATTATAATTAAGTTGAAAATATGGGGGATTACAATCTACCCCACTTACAACAAGTTTCTCCCTCGAAACTTAAACCAAAAACCATAAATTTTTTAAAACCATTCAAACTTTTGTGTTTTGTATTGTTGTTATAATTGCTTGATCCTCAGCATGTACACTCAACAAACTGAACTTTATGCTTAATGAACTCGTACTTGGCCAAAGTTTACATACTTCTATTGCACGTAAACACAATAACAATGCATATTAATAAGTAAAATCATGTAAACTCAAGCAATAAATAGCATAATTGAGGTAAAAAGCGCCAAAATACATCGCATTCTACCCCCTTAAAAGAAAAGAGTTACGCCCTCGTAACTCACCTCGATATATAATTTAGGATGCTTCCCTTTTTTATTCATCACTCCCTTTGTAATGACTGTCCCCAACTTGTTTTTCTCCAATTTCCTCAAATGTTTATTATTGGGGTGTTACAAAGTGGATCAGGGTTAGGTATTTGGGCTTGACATGGACTCTTATTTAGAGATATAATCTATAAATAAGAATCATGCCTAGGGTTACATTAAGTCACAATCAACATACAGTAGATTGTGAAAACAAGGCAACCAATCCCAAAAACCCTAAGCTCTCTCTATCTCTCACTCACGACCCTCCCCTCTCACTCCTTTGTACGTCCGGCCACCCTAGGTGGCGCGTGGTGTCTCGTGGTGGTGGTTCTTGGTTGGTATCATTCCTCTCCTCTTCGTAAAAGGTTTATTGAAGGGTTCAATCACGACTAACTAGCATTAGTGGAGCTTTAATCTGTGCCCGTGGACCAAGTAGAGGAATCACGCTTTAGGTTCTTTATCTCCCATTGTTCTTGCTCGATCGTATATGGAATCACGCTACAAAGGTATTAATTCTTATTCTTTATGTGTTATGTATGAGATCTTGGGATTAGGTGCTTCATGAATATGATTCATGTTTTTCCGCAATTAGTACCTATAAACTCCTACACTTACCTCTCTAAAACAAAACAAAAAGAAAACACACAAAAATAAATAAAAATATTTTAAAAAAATACGGGTTGCACCTCGCAAAGAGCTGGTATATCAAGGTCCCGCTCGACCATACTCCTTTTTTCAATCGGAGGAATTCAATGCCTTGAGTAACTTATCAAACGCCCCTGCAAAAATTTCATTAAACACTAGATAGGGCTTGAAAATAAGCACACTTATCTTTACATAGAAAATGTTTAATTAAACATGCTCTCAATCATGCCAATAAAAGCGTGGTTCAAATCCAACATGTCATTATAATTGATTTCAATCATTAATTCATCACAAATAATTCATACTTCACTAATCAATCACCAACATCAATCCAATCAATACTTCCAACCAATACCTAACATGATACTTGACAGGATAAAGTCGATACTTGACAGGATAAAGTCGTATCATCTTATCAAAAGTAATTACCCAAGTCCTCTAACTAAGTATGTAATACCCCTCATGATTTCTTTAAAGGTAGTTAAGCGTGTTTGGCTGGGAGTATTGTTGGGATGGGTGAATTCCTGGGAAGTTTTCTCGGGGTGCGCATGAGTGAGGACAAAATGCGCCGGAAGGACTTGTGTTGGTTTGTGGGGACAGTTGTTGGCTCTCAATGAGCATTTCGTTAGAATAGGTCCCTCCCTAATTTGTTTGGGGTCGGGATGATACAAAGTAGATAGGGAAGTAGGGTCGAACAACTGGGAAACAAGTCAATATATTTCTAAATAATTAAAATAATCTAAATTATTAAGTAACCAATTTATTGTTATGAAAAGAATTAAACTAAGGAGATTAAAGTATAGGGAGAAATCAAATAATTAAAGCCTAGGGTATAGGTTCACCAATAAATAATATTACAGGGTAAAACACAACAATCAATCATCAATGCATCAATTAATCAGATCATAAAGGGCTTTCGCTATGTATTAGAATCACATAATTAATCTACCGATATTAAATCGCATCTCTCAAATCTTGACTTAACCATTTATAAATTAACATGCCTATTGAAACTAAGCCTAAACATCAATTCTCATCTTTCGAATCTTGAATCGGTATTGCATAACTCATACAATTAAACCTGGCTAAATCTAATTGCATAGCATAAAGTCAATCAATAGGAAACCAATCAAGCATTGGCAATCAACAATAATAAATTAACTCTTCATATTATTTATGGTTCCCCACAACCCTAGAAAATAATCTACTCACACATAATTAAATCTAAACTAATAAAAACAATTAAGCAAAACATGATGAACAAAAGCAAATAAATTACTGAAATTAAAAGGGAAGAAATCACTACCAAAGTTAACGAAAATAATGAATTGAATTAAAACTAAGAATTTTAGAGAGAAGTCTAAGCTTAAGGGAGAATTAAAGTAATGAAACAGAGGTAATTGTATCAAAACAACTAAAACGTATTTATACAAAACATAAAAAATCCTAATTAAAATCGAAGTAAAAAAACGTGAAACTTATCTACAAGACACGCGCCTGGTCGGGTGACAGGCCTGCCATTTTTCTCAACGTGCATCTCTCGCGCCCAGTCGGGCGCGAGCTCGGGCGAAGCCTTCCTTTCTTAATCTTCCGCCCTGCCTAGTTGGGCACTAATTCCTAATGCCTACAACCCCCTCTAGGCAATGCTACCTACTCCCCCCTCCTAAAATTACCAAACTAGCCCTAAACCCCACTAACTGCATCAGTTAGAATTACCGCAATAACTTCCATCTAACCACGGTTAATTCCCCTATTCCATATATATATACAAAAAAAATGAAACAAAAAATAAAAAAAAAATTCATCACTTTCTAGTTTCTACATTGTTCTTCACTGTCATTTTCACTCTCCATTTTCTCTCTCATCAAAACTTTCCAAATTGCACAACTCTGGAAAAAAATTTGCAAATTTATTATAATTTCAACAACAACGAGTGATATACGAGAATAATTTCACTAGTAAAAGAAAATTCTTCCAAAAAAATAAAAATTGTAAGTTAATTTGTGCATTTTTTATAATTAAACATCACGATTTTCATAACTAATTAAGTGCAAATAATTGTTCAAAATCTAGTGTAACACCCCCAAATCTCTCTCTACGGAAATACCAGTATAATACGTATAATTATACCGTAGAGATAGACTTGGGCGTATTACCGCCGCGTGATTACGCAAGGCTACTCAAAATACTTAACTCAATAACAAAAACTTGCAGCGGAAACTCAACTTTCTTTTATTAATACTTATGAAAATAGTAACATTGTTATGAGTACTCTAAATAAAGACAAGACCAACATTCCTAAACTAGGTGAAGCAAATCCCGAGACTCCCATATGGTCATTCATGACTCCACCTGAAAATAGTCAACACTGTTTACCATTACGGTAAACAGGGCGAACCAAAACAAATAGGAAATACCAGATTAGCAAAATATGCTAAGTACGATAAGTGCAAGATAATGTAAACTCAATTTATTTGCAAACATGCTTTTAAAATCGATTCCAATAAATAACCCACTAATTCCAAAACTCATGATTCAAAACCAATTCCAATGATTCAACATTCAAAATAATTGATAAACCAATTCCTTTAAAAATCCAATTCCTTTTTGAACCAATTTCTTTAAATCCAATACCTCACCCAAGTGTGCACACCCCCAAGCTAGTCTCCTTATATTACAAGGCTATTCTTGAGGAAAGACCCGGTCATGCAAAGTCCAAGGCCTTATCAATAAACCAAATCCGCATAGTGGGATTACCAACATGCTTATAAAGCATTAATAATAATAATAATTCAATGGTTCAATAAATCCTTTTAAGATCCAACAAATCTAATATAATTCAAATTTCTTTTTTATAAGTCCACATACTTTCAAAATCAAAACATTTTAAATAAATACTTGAGAATAAAATCTCATATTAATAGCTTTCCAAAATCAATAACTCTTCCTTGAAAAACCTTTTATTTAATTCAACAAACCTTTTAAAAATCAAATCATTTATTTAAACACGATAAGTAATTCAAACCATTTAAAACATGATTTAAAAACCAAAATACTTTTATCAATAACTCCAAACATGAGTTATTTCAAAATCATAATTCAAATCAATTTAATTCAATCACCAATCAAATCATATAAAACATGTTATTCAAACCAATCACTTTCAAAGGTATCTAGCCACCTAACGTACCTTGATCCTTGCTTAGCTATACACACCAAAAGAACCTCAAGAATCTTGGTCGAACACACCCTACAAATAAATATAACCTTAATCAATATAAGGTTAACAAATAATTAAAAAACCCCTAACTATATGTACATGAACCTTTTAATTAATTTCTCATAAACATCATAAAAATATGATTTTATATAATTAAAACTACTCATAATAATTTTTATAAATCCCCCATAATAAAAATAATAATAATTGAATAAGAGAAGAGAAGAAGAAAAGATAAGAAACCAAGGAAAATAGAAGAATTGGATTTGCGTAGGAAATAATAGACGGAACTTGCAGAGGCTATAACTCCTTTGATATAGCTCGGAATTGGGTGATTCTTGAGCCTAACCTCAATGACTTTTCGAGAGGAACAACTTTCTGTGAAACGTTCATACCCCAAAATCTGAGCAGAAGTACCCGAAAAATTGGATTCAAAGATAAACGGGATGATTTGTGTAAAATCGAGGAGAAGAAAAGAAGAGAATTGGTGTGAAGAATGTGAAAGGTATGAAGGGGTATTTATAGGCTAGGGTGTAGAAAGGATAGAGTTTAAGGTGTGATATGATTACTAGAAAATGTGATAAGTTTTTGGGGTTGTTAATGTACTTGAATCAAATTAAGTCTAGATTAATAGTTGGGTTAAAAGATAAGAAAATTTAAATGGATATACATATGGTTGGGAGAAGAAAGATAGGAAAAAAATGAGATAATGAAGAAGAAAATTAGAGGATAATTTAAAATATAATAATTAACAAACTAAAGTGATAACAATCAATAATAATAAAATAATTGAATAAATAAATATTTTAGATAATATCAAAATTAGTTAAATACATAATGTATATTAAATATTTCTCTTGAAATAGTTAGTAAAATATGGACCGACCTTAAAAAGATAATTAAACCTATATTATTAATTTAGAAATCCAAAAATAATTAATTATTCAAATGATTAAATACTTATATTTGGCGCTAAAATTCAAATATTATTTTGGCCCCAAATAATGAAATTACTAAAATACTCATTTTATAAAATAATTCTTAATTAATTAATTATAAAATATGTATGAAAATACGGGGTATTACAGTCTACCCTCCTTAAAATAAGTTTCGACCCGAAACTTAGCCAAAAGTAACGATAATCATTTTGAAATTATTGGTTCATGCACAATCCTAACTTGACTCAAGACTCCAACAAAACTCAAGTAAGACTCGAAATCACTCAAAAATGACTCGAAAAGCAAACGCGCGAAACTCTATCGCCCTCTATCCTCCTTAAAAGGAGTTACGCCCCCGTAACTCGATCAACACTGCAACTCATTAAATAAGTCAACTATATTAACAATTTATCAACAATCATCTATCAAAATAAGGAAAACCAGAAAGTTTCAAATATCCAAAGAGCTTAGGTTAAAATGATTTGAATACGAATAAAAGTAGTGAGTAAACTCGAAAAATATTTTTTATAAGTCATTGGAAAATAATTTAAAATACTTACATTAGGAGAAATTGTTTTAAAAGTCTCATATATATATAATTACAAAGTATGAACTGAAATAAAAATATTTAATAAAAGATTTTAAAAGATCTATGAAAATTTTCAATCCAAACAACTATTTAGAAACAAATAATACAAAACTTTATTTTGAAAATTGTGTATTTGAAAATTCATTTTGCATACTTGCAATAAAATACTTGTTTCAATAAAAGTCTTACTTTTTCATACAGAAACTCAATAATCACATATTTAACTTCATAGCAAACACTGTCATGGGTACTAAGTATAAAAGGAACACATCTTATCTTGACCCTCTTATTGCTCATAGATTAGCAACTTGTCTCAAGGTATCCTCCAAAAGTATTAACAACTTCCCAAACACATTCATAAATCTTGGTAATACATCCTTAAATAGTAGTCATTAACTCTTGGTTACTTCATAATACTTCGTTTTAAACATTTAAAAACTCGATCATCTTTTCTCATAACTTCAAATTCCTCAATCTAGTTGTTATAATCCATAACTCATCTTTAAGGTAATTCATTTATAACTCAATGCGATCATTGATTATTCCATTATTAATAACTTCTCTATATCAATTAACTTTGTCACCAAACCTTAGAGTAAAATCCTTTAACCATCCAAACAATCATTCTTTTAACTAACTTCAATAAATCCCTTCACAAGCTAAGGTATTATTTCTTCAAAATAATCTTCGATTTAAAACAAATTCCTTTATCTCAAATACACCCTTTCACTTGAATTGACTCAAAATCCTCTAACTTTTGTATTAAGTTTCTTCAAAGATTCAACCATCATACATTTTACTTTGAATAATAACCACAATACTCATCCTCATACCTTATGGATATTTTCCACCATTAGATACAAACTATCATAAATTAATGCTAATATCCAATTCGTATCTCCCAAAAATACATACCTTACTCATATAGGACTAGTTCAACTCATCAATACCACAAATAATATTTCCTTGATCAACATAAATAATATTCCAAAAATTAGGAAAGACTTGATAACACAAATCCTCCAAATATTCATGATAACAATCCAAAATAACTCCTCATTTATCCCATAGAAGTCATCAAATCCTTTAATCTCAAAAAAACAAATCAACCATATTGACCACATGTAACACTAGTATGATCCAAATACTTGCCACATATCACATATCTAAATTATACTTCTCATAAAGGGTTAAGGCCAGAGTGACAATTCCAGTTATGAACTCACTAATTGTGACTCCATTATCTTTCAAGTAATGCAAGTTAAAGTAATTCTGTTTCATTTCATCAATCATTTCCATCTGTTTCATACACACATGAAAAACAATTAATTTAATGTCGAATCACACAAACAATTCAATTCAAAATCCATTTGCAATAAGCAATTCATAACTCAATAAACCAAGCATAACTCAAGATCACCCAATCATGGGTAATAACTCAAAAATTTCGGACCTCTTGACCATTCCCTGAGGTGTTTCAACACCAAATTTAATGCACACATAATCGCATACTCAAGGTTCAAATAATTTCAATTCTTTTAATTTTCGAAAATAATAGCTATGTGCTTGAATCATGATTATAGGACGGTCGAGCCCGAGTCTCCCAGGAAAGTTACCTACGACGTTGAGGCGAGCCTTTCCTAGACAGAGAGTCGTACCCATTATAGGCCTCCGTAGAGAACTCGAGCATACCTTTCTCATTCATCTTTCCACAAATAAGAAAATAGTTTTATATAAAAATAATGCTTTTGACTCTCACACAAATGCGAAACTCTATCTATCTATATGTCCTTCTTAAGTCTACCCACAATTTTTATTATTACTCCAATTTTAATCTTTTTAGGACCGTTGAAACTGATACCACTTTGTAACACCCCCAAATCTCCCTCTACGAAAATACCAGTATAATATGTATATTATACCGTAGAGATAGACTTGGGCGTATTACCGCCGCGTGATTACGTAAGGCTACTCAAAATACTTAACTCAATAACAAAAACTTGCAGCGGAAACTCAACTTTCTTTTATTAATACTTATGAAAATAATAACAATGTTATGAGTACTCTAAATAAAGACAAGACCAACATTCCTAAACTAGGTGAAGCAAATCCCAAGACTCCCATATACTCATTCATGACTCCACCTGAAAATAGTCAACACTGCTTACCATTACGGTAAACAGGGCAAACCAAAACAAATAGGAAATACAGATTAGCAAAATATGCTAAGTACGATAAGTGCAAGATAATGTAAACTCAATTTATTTGCAAACATGCTTTTAAAATCGATTCCAATAAATAATCCACCAATTCCAAAACTCATGATTCAAAACCAATTCCAATGATTCAACATTCAAAATAATTGATAAACCAATTCCTTTAAAAAACCAATTCCTTTTTTAACCAATTTCTTTAAATCCAATTCCTCACCCAAGTGTGCACACCCCCCAAGCTAGTCTCCTTATATTACAAGGCTATTCTTGAGGAAAGACCCGGTCATACAAAGTCCATGGCCTTATCAATAAATCAAATCTGCATAGTGGGATTACCAACATGCTTATAAAGCATTAATAATAATAATAATTCAATGGTTCAATAAATCCTTTTAAGATCCAACAAATCCAATATAATTCAAACTCCTTTTTAATAAGTCCACATACTTTCAAAATCAAAACATTTTAAATAAATACTTGAGAATAAAATCTCATATTTATAGCTTTCCAAAATCAATAACTCTTCCTTGAAAAACCTTTTATTTAATTCAACAAACCTTTTAAAAATCAAATCATTTATTTAAACACGATATGTAATTCAAACCATTTAAAACATGATTTAAAAACCAAAATACTTTTATCAATAACTCCAAACATGATTTATTTCAAAATCATAATTCAAATCAATTTAATTCAATCACCAATCAAATCATATAAAACATGTTATTCAAACCAATCACTTTCAAAGGTATCTAGCCACCTAACGTACCTTGATCCTTGCTTAGCTATACACACCAAAAGAACCTCAAGAATCTTGGTCGAACACACCCTACAAATAAATATAACCTTAATCAATATAAGGTTAACAAATAATTAAAAAACCCCTAACTATATGTACATGAACCTTTTAATTAATTTCTCATAAACATCATAAAAATATGATTTTATATAATTAAAACTACTCATAATAATTTTTATAAATCCCCATAATAAAAATAATAATAATTGAATAAGAGAAGAGAAGAAGAAAAGATAAGAAACCAAGGAAAATAGAAGAATTGGATTTGCGTAGGAAATAATAGACGGAACTTGCAGAGGCTATAACTCCTTTGATATAGCTCGGAATTGGGTGATTCTTGAGCCTAACCTCAATGACTTTTCGAGAGGAACAACTTTCTGTGAAACGTTCATACCCCAAAATCTGAGCAGAAGTACCCGAAAAATTGGATTCAAAGATAAACGGGATGATTTGTGTAAAATCGAGGAGAAGAAAAGAAGAGAATTGGTGTGAAGAATGTGAAAGGTATGAAGGGGTATTTATAGGCTAGGGTGTAGAAAGGATAGAGTTTAAGGTGTGATATGATTACTAGAAAATGTGATAAGTTTTTGGGGTTGTTAATGTACTTGAATCAAATTAAGTCTAGATTAATAGTTGGGTTAAAAGATAAGAAAATTTAAATGGATATACATATGGTTGGGAGAAGAAAGATAGGAAAAAAATGAGATAATGAAGAAGAAAATTAGAGGATAATTTAAAATATAATAATTAACAAACTAAAGTGATAACAATCAATAATAATAAAATAATTGAATAAATAAATATTTTAGATAATATCAAAATTAGTTAAATACATAATGTATATTAAATATTTCTCTTGAAATAGTTAGTAAAATATGGACCGACCTTAAAAAGATAATTAAACCTATATTATTAATTTAGAAATCCAAAAATAATTAATTATTCAAATGATTAAATACTTATATTTGGCGCTAAAATTCAAATATTATTTTGGCCCCAAATAATGAAATTACTAAAATACCTGTTTCGGGGTTTTCTGATGTCCTGCGGGAGAGTTACAATTCCGAGACTGGAACCGGACGCCTGTACCTGCAAAATAACGGAGACTCCTGAGAGCTCCGCCTCCAACGGTCAAGTTAGTACCTGATTAAGGAGTAATTAATGCGGAAATTAAAGTAATAAGGTCTCTCTAGGTGAGAGTGTTTAATGTTGGTAATCTGCTTTGTTAGCGAGATCATCCAGTTATTAGTGTGTTCCGTAATGTTTCCGTTCTGTTCTTCAGGTGAGATTAATTGCTTGCTCCCCTTTAATGAGGATTAATTAAGTATTTATAGTCTTGAGAAGCGTGCCACTCTCTAGGTTTAGGGTAAACTTAGGGCTGACCGGGCCTCTAAACAGGATTGGGCCTTGTTGGCCGGTTTTCCCATTTGGCATGGGTGGACACGTGGCGTGTCTCAATTGGTCCGTAGAGGACGTATCTGTGATTGACACGTGGCAGGCTCCTATTGGCCTACGTGAAGGACACGTGGCGGAACCTGGTTGGTCCACTTGTCAGACGGTGATTGGTGGATAAAAATCCCCTAATCATTTGCCCCTCACAGGTAGCACGTGACTGGTCACGTGTCACCTGTGACAGGTGCCGCACGGTGACAGGCGACGGCCTGCTACAGGTGTCACCTTATAAATGGCCGAGAGATTTTCCCGCCCAAATTTTGAATTTGGAAGCGACCCTTCGCCTTCTCACTTTGCCTATATAAGGAAGTGCTGACTTCGGTCATTTTCACATTTGAGAACTTTGCGAGAACATTCGGACCCCTGAACTTGCTCTGACATTTCGGACCTTTTCTGCCTACCGCCTGTTCTGACAAGCCGACTGCACAGGATTTTCAGAACTTCATCAACCGTCACTCGTTCAGGTAACTCAGTTCTCTTACTCTTAATTTTCTTTTTATTTTTTGAAATGGCACCACGGAAGCACACGACACGACCTAAGTTAGTGATCAGCCGGTCACCGGGGACGGCTGAATCTAGGACTAGGAGTGCCGCCTGCCCTTTTCTGGACCCATCTTTGCCCTTTATACAAAGTCCGACTGTATCTGTGTCTATGCAGAACGTGATGGCCAGAACGAAAAAGACTGCTATGATCTCAAACTCGGACGGCTCCTCCCAAAGGGTGCTCATTAGTGAAACATCTGACCAGGCGCCAGATGTAGAAGTGAAGCAAAGCGGCTTGACAGCCGGCAGTTCTGAGGGAGGGGTCAAGGTGGTCCCTTCCCATTTCACCATTGATATGTCTAATTTTCCTCCTGCTCCTTCTAAGGGAGAGGAGGCGGGCCCCTCTGGGAGAGGGGAGGAGTCGTCCTCTTCGGAATCGTCAGAGGACGAGTCCGAGTCCAGCTCTTCTGGCCACGCTTCTCCAGGCTCAGAAGAAAGAAACAGCCGCCTACAAGAGGCGAGGCTTTCTCATGCAGTTGAGAAGGGGGACAATTGGGCGGAGCCGTCCGCCTCTTACAGAGAGGAAAACACCCCCTACTACTGCACGGTACCCCGGGGCCGGATCGCAGCCATGCAAGACAAAGTGGAGAGCTTTATAGCTAACCACAGAATGGGCCCCGAATTTTTACTGTTCGTGCCGGATCCAGAAGACACTGTCGTCTGGCCGGCTGGTACCAGCTATGATGACGGCTGCTTTGGCTGCTATGTGGCGGCCATCAAAGCTGGACTGCGCTTCCCATTACATCCGGCTGTTCAGCGGATTTTAGATGGGTATGATTTGGGGTTATGGCAGTTAGCCCCCAACTCTTGGGTAAACGTACTCGGCTATGTGGCCGGGTGCGAAATGTACGGGGTGGAGCCAAGCTTTGAGGCTTTCGCCCACATGAACTATCTCAGCCGGACCCTTAACTCGGGAGGTACCGGCTGGTATCAATTAACAAGCCATAGGGGCTACCTCATGACGAGAGGTAAGGCGAACAAATGGAAGGATTGGCGGAACACCTTCCTTATTATCGAGGGTTCAGACACGGAGCTGAACAAACGCTTTAACAAGTGGAATAGGGATCCGCCTCTTCTCGCAGGCGGCCGCAGCATGCCGCCTGTTCCCCCAAAGGCTAAAAAAGAGATCCTAGACAAAGGACTCTTCAAAGTAGAGACTAGGGTGAACTATACTTCAGGGGTACGAGAGCAAGTACCCCTAAACTGCGTCCCGAGCTTCAAGTGGCTCTATGACGAGTACTTTTTGGCCGCCTGTGGCCTCAGCAGTCGGTGCTCTAGAGGTAGCCGGCCTGACAAATACTCTGTTTTTTCACGCTTTGTGTACTTGGGATCTTTACTAATTTTGCTGTTTATTTTTTGCAGCTGACGCCATGAGTAAAATAACAGCATCCAAGACTGCGGCGGCCATGTTGCGGGCCTCTCTCATGCAACAGTCTTGTACCGACTCCCCCAACAAGGGGGCACCCTTGGTAGGCTTCGAAACTCTTCCTCTTTTAGGAGTTGTCTTATGCATATACTAACTTTTTTTTTTTTTTTTTTTCAGTCGGGCACTCCAAGAGCTTCTTCCTCGCAACAGCCGGACCCCAAGGCCCGGAGGACGACTGTTGCAAGCTTTCCTGGGTCTTCCAGGAAAACAGTGGCGGCTGAGAAGCAGCCGGCCACTTCTTCTAAAACCCCGGCGGGGCCGCCTAGAAGTATGGACAATTACTTGTAAAAACTTTTACACTTGCTTCCTTCTTGACTAGGTCTAACTTGCTTTTCTACGCTTGATGCAGCCGGCCCTCAGGGGCTTGACTTGGTAGAGGTAGCCAAGTCCATGATCAAAGTAGTTCCTCCATCTGAAAGGGAGGCGGTCAGGGGTGCCGGCACCCTTGACCTTGATGGGATTGCAGGGGTCCTTGCTGAGGTATACTTTTTGAGTATTTGAATTCCGGGACGCCTGTTATCTTTTTTGTTTGGAAACTGACGCCTGTTTTTTTTATGTACTTAGGCCCTGCTCCGAGTTAACGGCCTTCGCAAGCCGCTTGATCGGAAGAACAAAGAGGTAAAGGCTGCAAAAGCTATGGCCGCCTCTGACTGTGACAAGGCAATGTTTCAAATTGCCCAAAATGAAGTACTGACCATTGATATTCTTTATTATCAGGCGCAGGCTACCGCCGCTGTTCGGGCTCAGTTAGAGGCGGCCCAGAAGAAGAATGACGAGCTAGAGGCGACCATCACAAATCTTAAGGCCGAGCTGAAACCTCTTCGCCAAAAAATGTACTCTTACGAAGCCATGGAGAAATCCTTGGCCAGCGTAAAAGAACGCCTGGTGAGCCAAGAGAAGAGTCTTACCCAAGAGCTCTCGGAAAAGGCCGAGCAAGAGAAGAAAGAGCTCGTCCGGGAGATGATGGAAGACTCCGCTCAAATCCAGCGCATGACCTGGGGCCGCCTGTTCCCCAATGCCGACTTTGCCTCTTGGGAAAGAACGTACCGCCAGTGTTCGGAAACATATAATCAAGAGATCCTGGCGGCTGCTGAAGAAGAGGCGTTGGGAGATGCGTTGGAGGAGGAGGAGGAGCCGGTTGTGGCGCTTGTGCCACTTGGGGGTGAGGCATCAAAAAAGGATGCAGCTGATGCCGAGTCCAGCAAGAAGAGTGCTGACCAGGCGGCAGCTGCTAATACTGAACTGCCCCCTTCTTAAGCTTAATGTATTTTTTCCACGGCCTGCGTGCCGTTTGCTTTGTATTTACCCGGCCAGGGGGCCGGGGCTTTGAATATTTTGCTGGTCTTTAATGACCGGCTTATTTTTAATGAATTTTTGTTTTGCTTCAAATTTGTCTAAGTATTCCATATCTAATATCCCATTGTTCACTAGACCGACTGTTGTACATGGCCGAACGTTGCAGACAGGAACAAATAGTTAGTACGCCGCCTATGCCCCTGGACGACTGGTTTTCTGTTTCCAGGATAGACGATCAGTCGGCCATTTATTCAATCGGTATTCGAACTATTTTGTCTGGATCCTTTTTAGGCAGGCGTGCCTGTCTTTTTGTAATTTTAACCAAGTAGGAAAGTGGTCTGACCAAGTAAATAGAGTATTACCTAGTCGCCAAGGAATTAAGTGGTAGAGATAACAAGCGGCGGGTACCGGTTGTTTCCCTTTATTGCCAATGTTGGCTTTTAACTCATAATTTGTTAACCTAGCAAGAGTAGTGGTTGAGAGTCCCTGTTTGTTAAAAACAGGCGGACGACTCATACCTTTTAGGCTCCATACTAAGTTTGAGTGACTGTTAAGTTAACATAGGAGTTACTTAGTCTTCGTCACAATCTAGATTGAGTAGTAGGAATAGGGGTTTGCCAATGTTGGCTATTAACTCAATAGGTTACCTAGTAGGAATAGGGGTTTGAGTGCCCTTGTTTGTTAAAAACAGGCGGACGACTCAAACCTTTTAGGTTCCATACCAAATTTGAGGGAGTGACTATGAGTTAACGTTGGAGTTACTCAGTCGCCGTCACTTTTGTTTGAGAAGTAGAGGTACCAGGCGGCGTAGGCCGGCTAGACCCCTTGATTCGCCAATGTTTGTTGGCTATTAACTCAATAGGTACCCCCTGCATTTATCCCAAGTAATACAGGCGGTCATCTGACTCAGATGTCAACTGCTACCACTGGTTTGGTTAGTGATAGAGTTATCCTTGTCTCAAAAACGGCTACGTGGTTGCCCTTGGGGACAGTCGTATAGGTGCCGTGTAATTAGTTTATAGAACAATGTTCCACCCAAAAGGGAGCTGCTCTCTGCGACGAATTTCATCCGGAGGGATGCCGTCGGACGCCTGCTATGATGTTGGGACAGGTCGTATTAGTTTTGTAGATTTGATCAGTTGGCTTGGCGCCTGGTCTGATCATTCGGCCGGTGGCCTTGGTAAGTTCTTGGTGAACGTAGGTGCTAAGTAAAAGAAGGGTAGCCGCCTGTTAGGCACAGGGTCGGCCAGGCCCTAATCTTTTTAGCTAAGTATTGTGAGTAAAATACTCAATGGAGAGTAGCCGACTGTAAAGGTACAGACGACATGCCCCTCTGAAGATAGAGTGAAAAACTCAATGGAGAGTAGCCGACTGTAAAGGTACAGACGGCATGCCCCTCGTAATACAAAATTGAATAGTAAGTGCAAACTTTATTAAGTAGCTCTTTACTTTACATCATTCAGAAGAAATATTTTTTAAGATTATCTACATTCCAAGTTCGAGGCAACGGTTGTCCGTCTGGTGTTTCCAGACGGTAGGTACCGTCCCTGACTTCCTCATAGATTCAGTAGGGTCCTTCCCAGTTGGGAGTTAGTTTGCCAGACTCATTAGCCCTACCAACTGCTTCCATTTTTCTAAGTACAAAGTCCCCTACTTTGAGTGGACGCCTGTGTACTTTTTTGTTGTATGATCTAGTCATTCTCAGGCGATAGATCTCATGGCGCAAGACAGCATTGCCCCTCTTTTCAGGAAGTGAGTCTAATGCCAGGCGCATGGCTTCCCAGTTTGCCTCTTCGTCATATAGCATTACTCGAAGAGTCGGCTCGTAGTGTTCTATTGGAAGAACAGCTTCCGCACCATAAGTTAGGAGGAATGGAGTTTCTCCAGTCGCCCCTTTTTCAGTCGTCCTAATGGCCCAGAGAACATGTGGTAGTTCATCCGCCCATAGGCCGCCTGCTCGTTCAATCTTTTTCTTGAGACCGTCTGAGATGATTTTATTAAAGGCTTCAACCTGGCCGTTTGCTTGTGGACGGCCGACAGATGCAAAGTAGTGTGCAATTCCTTGGTCTCCCAACCAGCTTTTGAGAACAGGCGTCTCAAATTGGGGACCATTATCAAAAACCATAGACATGGGAACCCCGAACCGAGTGATGACATTTTTCCAAATGAATGAAATTACATCTTTCGTCTTGATTCCCTTTACCGCCTCCGCCTCTACCCATTTAGTGAAGTAGTCGACGGCAACAAGTATGTACCTCCTTCCGCCTGTAGCAGGCGTATATGGACCCAGAATGTCCATGCCCCACTTAGCAAACGGTAGTGGGCTGTGAATGGTAGTGAGGTCAGTAGCCGGACGGTGAATTAGTTTGCCAAACCTTTGGCACTTGTCACATTTTTTCACCATCTCGATTGCATCTGCTTCCAAAGTAGGCCAAAAGTAGCACTGCCGCCTTGCCCTTTGAGCAAGCATCCTACCACCTATATGAGAAGCACAGTAACCAGAGTGAAGATCATCTAGTATCTCTCGTCCCTTTTCTAGAGTAACACACTTTAAAAAGGGTTGAAGGTACCCCCTCTTGTGAAGTTCTCCCTTAATCATTTCAAAACAGGTGGCTCGTTTTTTCAGTGCTGCCGCCTGTTGAGGATCATCCGGCTGTGTACCGTTTGTCAGATATGCCCTGATTGAATCCATCCAGGTTGAGCTTCTGTCTAGGATTCCAATAGGGTCTTCCTCGATGCTTCTCTTCTCCATTACTTCCCAAAAAACAGTTCGAGGAGTATCAGAGGAGGCGGATGATGCTAATTTTGACAGTGCATCCGCCTGGTTGTTTTCTGATCTCGGCACTTGGATCAGATGGAAATCCTCAAGGGAGCCGACTGCTTGTCGGACCGCCTGTAAATACTTGATCATGGTCGGATGGGTTGCTTCGTATTCGCCATTGTACTGACTCACTATCAATTGTGAATCGGAACAGGCGTCTATTTTTCTTGCCCCTGCCGCCTTGGACATGCGGATCCCAGCTAGTAAAGCTTCATATTCTGCCTCATTGTTTGAAGCCTGAAAACTGAAGCGTAGAGCATACTCGAACCTGTCGCCCTCTGGCGACTGACATATGACGCCTGCTCCACAACCATTTGAAGTAGAGCTTCCGTCCACATATACCTTCCATACTTGGTCTGAAACTTGAGAGTCAGGAGGACGAGTCATCTCTACAATAAAGTCAGCAAAGGCTTGCCCCTTCACTGCTTTTCTAGGCTCGAAAGTAACTTCGAGGCTCAGTATTTCTATGGCCCATTTGATCATTCGGCCTGACGACTCCATGATGGTCAGCGGCCGCTTGATAGGTTGGTCTGTATACACGACGACTGTATGTGCCAAAAAGTAGGGCTTCAATTTTTTAACAGCCATGAAGAGTGCAAGACCAAATTTCTCCACTAGGGGATACCTCAACTCGGCATTTTTCAGTACGTGACTGACAAAGTAGACCGGGAGCTGACAGCCGTCCCTTTCAGCAAGGAGAACAGCGCTTAACGCATGATCAGAGACGGCCAGGTACATGTAGAGAACCTCTTTGGGCAAAGGGCTGACCAGCCTCGGCAAGGAATGCAAGTGAACTTTTAATTTCTGGAAGGCGGCCTCAGCATCCGGCCCCCATTCAAACCTTGCCTTTTTCTTAATTGCCTGGAAAAAGTATAGGCATTTGTCGCCTGATCGGCTTAGAAATCTTCCCAAGGCCGCCAGACAACCTGTTAACTTCTGAACCTCTCGGATGGTACGAGGCGACTGCATGTCAATGACCGCCTGCACCTTCTCAGGGTTCGCTTCTATTCCTCTCTGATTGATAAGGAATCCGAGAAATTTCCCAGACTCAACCCCAAATACACATTTCTTGGGATTGAGCATGACATGGTGCCGCCTGAGTGTGGCGAATGTTTCTCGGAGGTCCGTCAGATGATCTTTCTGAAGTTTAGTCTTGACAATCATATCATCAATATATGCCTCGACGTTTCTCCCAATCTGATCAAAGAACACTGTGTTTATCATTCGTTGGAAAGTAGCCGGGGCATTCTTAAGACCAAACGGCATGACCGTGTAACAGTATAACCCCTGATCAGTGACGAAGGTCGTCTTCTCCTGATCTTTCTTCCATAAGGGAATTTGATGGAAACCAGAATAGGCGTCCATGAAACTCATCAAGGCATGGCCGGCTGTTGAGTCGACCAGGTTATCAATTTTAGGCAGAGTGTAACTGTCTTTGGGGCACGCCTTGTTTAAGTCTGTGTAGTCTACACACATTCGCCAGGTGCCATTCGACTTTTTAACAAGCACCACATTTGCAACCCAGTCTGGGAAGTAACATTGCCGAATGAACCCTGCATCAAGTAATTTTTTAACTTCGGCGGCTGCCGCCTGACTTCTTTCTTCGCCATGGTTCCGCTTCTTTTGCCGTACCGGCTTCTTTTTCGGATCCACAGCGAGTTTATGTACCGCCAGATCAGGACTAATGCCTGGCATTTCATGGACTTCAAATGCAAAGATGTCCTTGTATTCTTTCAATAGGTTGTGAAAGTCGTCACCAAGGTTTTTCAGAGCAGTCGTCCCAACTTTGACTGTTCGGTCAGGACGTGAGTCGTCTAAGATCAGGTCCGAATGCTCACCAGCCGGCTGAGGGCGGAACTCATCCGGCCTCTCCTCTGCCAATGATTGCTATTTTCTCGCTTTTCTTGTGGACTCTGTCTGGGACGCCTTTCTCTTTTTGCCGCCTGCTTCTTGAACAGGCGCACTCTCCTTGACATTGTCAAGGTCTGTTTTTTCACCACTTGACCCAGTGGCCATAACAGTGGGCTTGACATCCGAGAGATAGCACTCTCGGGCCATCCTCTGATCTCCCCTTAGGGAGCCGACTGTTCCATTATCCCTCTCAAACTTGAGCAACATAAGAGACGGGATTATAACAGCCTTGGAATTATTCAGGGTTGGTCGACCCAGAATCATGTTGTAGGCCGAGAGTTCCTCTACTACTAGGAACCGGACTACCATGTGTCGTCCTTCCCCTTTTTCGCCCAGGCGAATGGGTAAATCTACTCGTCCCAGTGGGTGGACGACTCCTCCTCCAAACCCTATTAAAGGGTGGGAGGCCGGATGTATGCAGTCAGTCTGATATTTCAGTTTCGACAGACATTTGCTGCTGATGAGATCTGAGGAGCTCCCGGTATCTATGAGGATTCGGCCAACTCTCTGGTTGGCCACTTTACATTCAATAACGAGAGGGTCGTCATGCGGCCCCCTTACCCCTCCTAGATCCTCTTCAGTGATGACAATCTCAGGAAATGTATATTTGGACGGCCGTTCTTGGTGAACGGAATTTACATCTAACCGCCTTATATTATCTTTGTTGCCCCTAATAGTGGGGCCGCCTCCTGAGAAGCCGCCTGCAATGGTGTAGACGACTGCATCATCTGTATCGGAGCTGTCGGCCTGTTGATTCTTTTTGGCCGACAGCTTTCTTGAGGAAGTGTTCCCCGTAGATTTTTTGACATAAGTGTCAAGATCACCTTGCTCAGCCAGGCGGTCTAGGTACCGCATGAGACTGATGCAGTCATTGGTGTGATGACCAACGTCATCATGATAAGCACAGATTTTATCTTGGTTCCGGTTGTTTGCAGAACCCTTCATGGGGACCGGCTTCTCAATTGAGATCCGTCCCTTTATTTCTTTTAGGATAAACTGGTTATCCTTGTTAAACGCATACTTTGGGGAGTATGGTTTGAATTCTTTTTTCTTTTTCTGGGCCGGCTGTTTAGAGGAATCAGCCGCCCAGACCTCTTTTCTTTTCTCATCTTTGTTTGACGACTGTTTCTGTCGTCCTTCTCTTTTGTCGAACCTTTTCCCATCCGACTGTTTTATCGTGTACAGATCAGTCGCCTGTATATAGGCTTCTGCTTCAATCAAGGCCTCTTGAAGAGTCGCCACCCTTTTTCGAACCAAATCAAATTTGAAGGTAGACCCGTCTTTGAGACCTCTAAAAAAGTCGGTATAAGCTACCTCATCCGGTAACCCTTGAATCTGTATTCTCATCAGGTTGAACCGCCTGATGTAAGAACGAAGCCCCTCCTTCTCGCCCTGCTGAATTGTTCCCAAATCAAGGGTCGTTTTCTTCGCAGGGATGTTCATGGCGAAGTTGGAGGCAAATAAGTAAGCAAGCGTCCTGAAGCTATTTACACAACCAGTCGGCAGGTTGCCGAACCATTGCTGTGCGATTCCTTTGAGAGTCGCTGGGAAACACTTGCACCAAGTGGGATCATCCAACCCTTGAAGGTACATCAGGTTGGTGAATGCCATCAGATGGTCTTCTGGGTTAGTAGTGCCGTCATAGGCGCCTACTAGTATATTTTTCACTTTGGCCGGCTGAGCGGCGTCAGTAATTTCCTTGGAGAAGGCCGACGGCTGTTCACCAAGTCTAAGCAACCGTAGCTGCCAGTCCATAGGTTGGTCGTTTTTTGCTGCAGGTCCACCAAATGGAGGTGGCTGCATAAAATACTGTTGTTGCGGCACAAATGGTAAGTTTGGTACCGCCTGGGCACTATGAAAGCCGGACTGACGGGAGGTGCCGCCTGACTGACTCTCATGGTACGACTGAGTATGCCTCATCGAGGCATTTCGCAAACTGTCTTGAAAGTTTGAAGTAGAAGCCGACTCTGACAATCGGTCACTCTTCTTCTGCTCTAGCAGTAGCCGAGCATCTGTGAATGTTTGCTTTGACCCGTCCGCCTGAATATGACGAACCGGTTTCCTATTTCCTGTAGGATAACGGAATTTTGTGAAATCAAGGGCAGGTGGCTCCCGCTTCCTAGATTTAGGATGAGGAGTCGCCTCTCGCCCTTGAACTGGCTTCCTCTTCAGTGAAGTGGAAGGTTTCTTGGCCGACTGCTCCTTGACTGAAGCAGGCGGCTTCTTGTTGATCAACTCTTGAATCTCTCCCTTGAAGTCCCTCATGAAGGTCATGAGTTCGTTCCTTGTGATGGGAGCAGACCCATCAGTCGGCTGTTGCCGAGCAGGCGGTGCGCCTGCTGGCTCGCTTCCTGTTTGAAGATGCTCCCGTTCCCTCCTTTCGGTATGACGGGTACGTCGGGCCCTTAGGGTCCCGTCTGGAGCTGTATGAGTTTCAACTTCAAATTCACTTTCGGTGTCATGTTCCGACTGAACTTGAGGATCGTCTAGGGGACGCCTCTCTTCAGGAGTCGGTACAGACTTGGATGCCATCTCTGAAGTACTCTCCCCACAGACGGCGCCAAATGTTTCGGGGTTTTCTGATGTCCTGCGGGAGAGTTACAATTCCGAGACTGGAACCGGACGCCTGTACCTGCAAAATAACGGAGACTCCTGAGAGCTCCGCCTCCAACGGTCAAGTTAGTACCTGATTAAGGAGTAATTAATGCGGAAATTAAAGTAATAAGGTCTCTCTAGGTGAGAGTGTTTAATGTTGGTAATCTGCTTTGTTAGCGAGATCAGCCAGTTATTAGTGTGTTCCGTAATGTTTCCGTTCTGTTCTTCAGGTGAGATTAATTGCTTGCTCCCCTTTAATGAGGATTAATTAAGTATTTATAGTCTTGAGAAGCGTGCCACTCTCTAGGTTTAGGGTAAACCTAGGGCTGACCGGGCCTCTAAACAGGATTGGGCCTTGTTGGCCGGTTTTCCCATTTGGCATGGGTGGACACGTGGCGTGTCTCAATTGGTCCGTAGAGGACGTATCTGTGATTGACACGTGGCAGGCTCCTATTGGCCTACGTGAAGGACACGTGGCGGAACCTGGTTGGTCCACTTGTCAGACGGTGATTGGTGGATAAAAATCCCCTAATCAATACCCATTTTATAAAATAATTCTTAATTAATTAATTATAAAATATGTATGAAAATACGGGGTATTACATCTAGTAAAAAAAGTAGTAATTACAATACATTGTTCAAACATAAGTAAAGAAAGTAGTAATTTGTTTAATTTCTTTTGTGGACCATAGAAGGTATTTCCAGAAAGCAACAAAGAAGATCTGCAATTCAGTAAGCACTACTTACTTAATGTGAAGAATTTTTTTATTTATGAATTTAGTTTAATTTTCGAAAATGAAAAAAAAAATTAAAATATGCAAAACAGAGATGACGATATTCCTATTAAAAAACGACTAGATACATTACAAAAAAAAGCGTCGACCAAATCTCCTGTGATTGTTTATCCTCAACTTCTAAAAGATATAATAATGTCGAAAGGTCCTGCTGAAAATGAAATGTCTCGAATTCCAAGGTATAATGATCATTTTATAACTTACTAAATGTTCATATGTACTTGTTTGTAGTTGTACATTTTTGTAGTTGTCCTGCTGATTTTTATTTTCAAAATATACATGTTTGTAGTTGTACATATATATTTATAAAAATCATAAGGACTTATAAAATTGTTTGCCCATGAAAATTGAGTATAGAGTATAATTGTGCTAATTTTCTTGATTATTAGTTGAGTTTTCGTACAATTATTCATAGTTAAATTATTAGTTTATATTGAAAATGACTTTTAGGTAAATGTTCATTTTCATTTTGATAGATATTCATTATAATATTAGTATATGATCATTTACATTCTTACCTTAATTCTACTAGAGTTCAGTCTTGAAAAAAGATTACCCTAGTTTTGTTTATGATCATTACATATTAATGAATGTATGCTGGTATTTAAACAAATGTTCATTTGGATTTAAATACCTATATGTTCATTCTCATATTGAAATTATCCACGCATACTATAATAATACATGTTTCGCTTTATACTAAGTTAATATATGCTTATGAGCGTCACATATATTTTAATTCTAATACTAATAGATGTTTATTCGAATTTGATATGTAGATGTTCATTTGGACATGTGTATATTCGCACATATATATTGTTCATTCATTATTATTGACCTTTGATGATTGAGCTCATGGAAGTGGAGAGAGAAAATTGGGGCAAAAAATGCAGGAGAGAGAAAATGAAATCAGTAAAATAAGAGAGAGAAAAAAGAGGAAATTAGGTTAGGAAAATTATTATATAATTGCTTGAATAGAAAGTTAACAAAAATGAAAGGAAAAAAAAAACAAAAATGGGGGGGGGGGGGGGATGAAAAATAACGTAGTAACATGGGGGGTGTAGGGAAAGATATCTAAACTAGAGTCTAGGGAAAAAATTATAAATAATGGCGGTGAAAGGTTGTTCATCATCGGGTTTGATTTTAGGGGACATTTTTAGGTGTCTACGCCTACAGAATCTGCAGCGGCAGAATTCGTCGTCTTGATCATATGCAAAGATGGCTGAACTTTCAAGCCCATCTTCCAAACTTATCCACCTTTTAGGGAATTGTGGGTAACCCTAGTGTCTATCATACCCCACATCTCAATACCATTAATTGTGACCCTACAGTACATAAGGCCATCAACCAGTTCCTTTTGTTCGCCCTTTATTGCACTCCATAACTTCATCGTATTCCTTCTTGGTGCAACATCTTCTTCTAGTTCCTTTTCCGTGGAACCCTCTTCATCACTCGACACACCCAACAATGTAGAAAGTTGTTGGCTTCTAGGGTAATTTTGGTCTATGTGAGGCCCTTTACAAATGAAACACCTTTCACTGAACCACGTCTTCTTGTTTAACGAGTATTCTTCTTTTCTTATTGTCTGACCCGACTTATAACTATTTCAGAAGCCCTTCTTCTTTTCAAACTTCCTTTTCTTTCCACGATCATTACCTTTTTCTTTCCCTCCCTTGTTATCAGCAACATTGGACGGTTTCCAATCGACAAGCGCTTCCGTAGAAACAATAGTGGTGTTTAGATCTTCGACTTTATGCCTTATCAACTCGGTTTGAGCCCATGGCTTCAAACTAGACATATATAAACTGAAACAACTTCTCCTAATAGGCCATGTTATTAATATCCAACATCAAAGACATGAAAAGCTTAACATACTCACGAATCGTGTTAGTATGCTTCAAATCCTTCAAATTATCCCTTGCAACCCAAGATGTATTGTTGGGCAGAAATTGCTTTCGGATCTCTTCCTTCATTACGTCCCATGAGGATATGGTATTTTTTATGACCACTTTATCCGCTTCTTTGCAGGATCTCCGTCATAATATTGCATCATCGGAAATATACAGGGCAGCCAAATCAACTTTGCTACCATCTCCCCGATTAGTCATTTTGAAATAATGCTCCAAATCCTAAATGAATTTTTCTGGGGACTTATAATCCCTAGATCCACTGAACGATATTGGTTCAGGGACCTTAGCACGATCCCCGGATGAATATGAAGATGCTTTCTCTTCAACAACATCATATTTGCTCTCGAAACAACTCACCTTGCTCCCACTCGAACAAAACATCATTTGCTCTACTTGCTTTCCCACACACAATTTGCATGTGTGCAATATGATTCCTCTTCATCAAGTAACACCACCGAAGTCTACACCAACTTTGACACGGTCATTTCCTTTTCACCAAAAAAACACCATCTCCTCTTCATCAAGGAGACTAAACATAAAGATCAACACCAATCTTGACAAACCACTATAGACACCCATTTGTGTCTCCCCAAAACCAAACCCAGTGATGAGTACCTTTCACGTCAAATCATAATCGAATGAAGTGAAAGTGTGGAAAGTCTAGTGTTGCGGATAGTTTTAATTTCTTTTCTCTTCTCTCTGTTTTTGAAAATCTATTTTAAGAAAATAGTCAATCCATTTTGGTTGGTCCATGATATGGGTCCAATATTAGTGTAGTTGGATAGGGCTTGAAAAGATCTTTCCAATGATATATTATAAGCCCAATTCCGATGAATATTGAGGAAGTTATGGCCAAATTACTTAACTGGGCTTGGTTTGAGCCGTATATGCGGCCCAATGATCTAGAGGAGGGCCTAATATGGATTTATCATTCCTAATGCAATTAGGAATGGTTTTAGTCTTCTAGTTCTTTTCATTCCTAATTCAATTAGCATTGATAAATTGACTTTTGTTGACTTTTTAGAGTTTTAATCAGAATAAAAGAATGTTTTTGAGGAAAATACGATTTTATCCTCCTGTACGGTCAATTTCTAACTGATTTAAGAAAACGCGTCAATAATTAAGTTAGCTCCAAAGGCCAGCATTAGCGCCTGATGCTAAGCTTGGCGCCTGGCGCTAGCGTTAGCGCTTGGCGCAAATGTCAGCGTCTCGCGCCAACCTCGTTTTTTGCACGTCAGAACTCTGTTTTTATTTTTTTTTGTCTTTTTGGCTGACTTTCTCTATAAATAGTCTTTTAAAAACTCCGTTTTCATTCATCAATTCTCACCAATTTTCACCAATTCTCTCTATTCACCAACTCTCATCACGAATTTCTTGATTTTTCTCTCTCTCTCTTTTCTAAACTAGCTTTTTCTCAAATACAAAACTCCTCATTCACAAGACTTAGATACACCTATCCAAGTTCGAAGTTTCCTTCGCCTTAGACGTGAAAGGTTTAAATTTCTGAGGGTTTGGTCCCAAATCTCTCTTTCAATTATTTAATTTAATTGTTTTGTTTATTATTTTCCTTGAAGTTACTAACGCGTGTATTTTGTTATTAGAAAGAGATACGAGGCTTCCAAGTAAGTACTTTAATGGTTTAATTGATGTTATTATGTAGAAATTATGCTTAGATTGTTATTTTGATTCCTAGTATCATGTCTAGGGTAATTTTAATATCAAGTATGATTAAAAGTATGATGCCTTTTATGCTCTTCCTAATATTTATGATTGTTAGTATCATGTTAGGGCTAAAGCTTTGATTTTTATTGCTTAGTGACATGCTAGGGTTTGTTATTAATCTTATTATTATCATGCCTAGGATCTTGCTATTATGCTTTAACATTATTATAATTATTATTTTGATTATGATTATTATTATGATGATTATTTATTATGTTGCTTGATTTTTATTGTTATTGCTTGATCACACCTTTTTATGCATGTTTAAAGGGAATTTGGTACTTGATTTGTACCTTCATCCCCGAACCCTTATTTGGTTCATGACCTTATGGAGTTGACGATCTCTTGGATCGTTAAGGGGTGTAACCTTCACCTCGTGAATGGTTTACAAGTTCCTAAAACTTGTTGGCGACTCTTTTACTCTATCTTCTTTCCCTTTGGACGCCACCGTACTTTAGTGTATAATAACAGTGGGGTTCAAGTTTGGGGTAATGCTTTGAAATATTCCCTACAGTTTTTGGCGACTCCGCTGGTGAGGATTTCTATTTTAATTCCTGAAATTTATTTCGGCAATGATTTAGAATGAGTGGATGAGACTCGAAAAGTTCTAAGTATTTCATGTGCATAATTTTGATTAACATTATTGTCATATGCATAAAAAAAGATCTCATTGGAAAGACTATCCGTAATGAGTTAAAACATAGGATTTTTACACGTATGAAATTTGAGGAATATCTTTCACAACTAGGATCGAAATAACACTGCACGAAACTGGAAAATTTTATCGAGCACAGAAAGCTGCCGAGGCATGTAGGAATTAGCGTCGGCGAACAGAAATTAACGCCAATATTTTGACTTTAGCGCCAAACGATAGCTATGTCGCTAGGCACTAAAGCCAAAAGCTAGCGCCAACTTCAGTTTTCTGGCGCCAAATTCTTCCAATACCGAGCCAGAATTATGCGTTCTAATTTCGACCAGTTTTTCGCATTGTTTGCTCGATCCTACTTCCTGATTGAGTTTTTTTCACTTTTCTAAAACCCATATATGTTCTACATATGGACATAACCCTCTGGGAATTCATGCTCCATCTACCTGATTGAACGCTCTGAGCAACAAAGGGTACATCCGAGATTGTTGAATTCACCAAACCATGGAAGCGAGTTTTTTCTAAAATTCGCGGTGTCCCATCCACTCGCGCCAACCCTTCACGGTTAGGCTTCCGCGCGGTGCATCCGGACAATTAACCATAGACCCTCTTTGACTAACCCATATCCTTAACTTTAGAGAACTAGAGTCATGGTTAGGTTGCAAACTCATTGCATCATATTGTGCCTACTTGACTAATTGTGCATTATTTGTTGTGCATACTATATGTTTTTTTTCCTAACCGTTTGTTTGACTTGTGTTAAGACTTAATAAACTAATTAATTACTAAAAGAATTTTTTTAATTAATTAATTAATTAGAGCTAATAAATATGTCTAAAATCGAGTCATAGTTCTTTTAAGTCAACCCGGATTTTTATTCCCGTATACTGCACAAGCGTCAACTTGTTTTGGTCATAGACGGAGTTCTAGGAAGAACTACGAGTCGTACAGCCTATGGATCTGTATCCCCGAGTTTTATCTTTAATTTGGAGTTGGTTTCATTCCAATAAGAGTCACAAATTAAAAGTTATGACTAAAATACCATAGCCTGTCCAGTTTAATGCATATACGTGAGGTCTTAACTTAGTCTTTGTTCGAGTCTAGTCACATAGTCTAGCCACATGGTCATGAAACGAGTCTTAACATGTCACCTAAACTCACTAGTCTTAGCACACACTTTGAGTATATATCACCATGACCATGTCTTAGGTTCATGCATGAGTCAGTTTTTTCCGTCATTTGAGTTGGGGGTACATCCCATTCCTAATTCTTCATATCTCTCCATCTACATCATCTTTTCTTCACTTCCTCCATCCATTGTATGTTGAATAGAGTTTGAGTCAAATAATTAACAATGAATATTCCCAAATTCCTTTTCCATAGTACTTGGTCGATGAGAGAAGGGTGATTAATCAAGGACAACCTCTTTATTCAAGTCTTACTTTTTGATAAACCGATTCGTCAAAAGAGGAAAGCTAAAAAGATAATGGCAACTCAAGAAGAAGTCAACGAACTTAAGAATCAATTGACTACCGTGACTGAGGCATTGAAGGTTTTAACCCTCAAAATCAATGACCCTATGAAGCAACAGTAGATGGACCTCATGCAAGAAAGCTTGAGCAAGCTATCTAGTGACTACAAGTTTCAAGGCATTAGTTCACAAGGGGTCTTGGTGGACAAAGAACTTCTTCCGCATAAGTTCAATGCCAACGACATCCCAAAATTCAAGGCAATAGATAATCCTTACCTTCACTTAAGAGCCTTTGAAACTATGATGAACATTAAGGGGATTGATAAGAAAGTCTTTCATTCCTTGTTCTCCTTATCTCATGAAACCGTTTGTCAACAATGGTTCTTCTCCCTGGACAAAGAGAAAACCTCTACCTGGGAATCGATGGTAAACGCTTTCATTGATAGGTATAAATGCAATATCCAAGTCGAAATTGATTATAGACAACTTGAAATGTTAAGACAAAAAGAAAATGAAGCCTTAACTTCTTTCTTCAATAAGTGGAGGGAAGCTTCCGCTAAGATGATTGAGGTGCCCACTGAAAAAGAATATGTGAGGATGTTTATCATGAATCTCCAAGAGAAGTATTCGAAGCATTTAAAATATCAGCACAATCTGAATACTTTCAAGGCCGTTTATGACATCGGAATCGAAATCTAAGATGACCTCGCAAAACAAAAAGCTACTAATAATAGTAACCATTGGAAAGGAAAGAAGAACGACAATCCTTCTTCTTCCGAAAACGCCCACTCTAGTAATAATGTTAGTACCTTTGACCATAATGGTGTCTTAGCTATGGACAATCAAGGATCTAAAAGGAAACCCAGGAGAGAGTTCACACCCATTGGAATGACCTACGATGCTGCTTTCGATCGTCTTTATGATCAAGGATTAATCAAACCTATTGGCCCTACTGAGGATCCAACGCCAGAAAATCGATCTTCGAGATGGAATCCCAACTCCTATTGCAAGTACCATCGAGGAAACGGTCATACCACTGATGAATGCTACAGGTTTCAAAATCTCATTCAAGATCTCATAGAAGCAAACAAGATCCCATTGCCTCTAGCTAGCGAGAAGACTGGATGATGATAAAGCGAATGACATAAGACAAGAGGCAGGCTTCAACAACAAGATTTCATGACCTCTTTTTCTATTTCTTTTTCATTTTTTTCCTTTCCCAAATAAGTCTAGCATAGGCACCTTTCTCTTCCCTTAGATTATTTTTGTAGATTCGTTTTTTTTTCCTTAGATTAATTTTGTAGGATCAATTTTTTTTCTTTTAATAAAATGAGCATTTATTTTCTTTCATATGATCATTTCATTACATTACATTACATTGCAAAAAAAAAAAAAAAAAAAAAAAAAAAAAAAAAAAAAAAAACAATGTCGAACTAAGCACAAGGTATACCAATAATTTGAGGCACCCCTTGTAGCCACATCATATCACCTTTCACCCTTCAAATATACAATCTTTTTTTTGATAAACCACTTTGAGCCTTGTCTAACGATAGACCTTTCATTTTTCAACCCATATCTACCTAACCTTGGGATGGGACAGTGTGCAACTTATGCAATTCTAAAAAAGGTTTGAGTGAATTCAAAAGATTAAAATAGCAAAAATAAGCAAAAAAATAATAATAAATAAAAGTGTACAAAAGGGCAAGTGTTCCAATGTCTTTGATATGAAAATATCTTTGATATGAACACGTCTCATATTGCGTCTCTTATCGAGTGCTTGGTACAGTGCCTGAGAAATATGAATGCTAAGTGAGTGATAGACCGCATGATCGGGATTGCCCACACTTATAAAAATAAAATAGATGCTAAAGCAAAAGAGAAAAGAGAGCTAAAAAAAGAGCTAAAATCCTCAAGCATAAAAATATAAATATTCTAAAAAGCAAGGTTGCACACCTTGGGGGCTTATCGAGGGTCTTGAGCCTTTATACCCTTCTTCTTAAAACCTTTAGCCTAACCACGTTACAAACCTTGAAAAGACCTTTTTGAGGTATACACACACTTGTGCGAGGTTCGGCTAGAGCTACATCCGGCCTGATTCCTAACGGATACGTAGGCAACCTCACATCGAGGTGCGGCCGTAATAAAAATGCATTCATATTCACACTCACACATCATGGACTCATGGTCATATCAAGGGATCTCCAATGCTCATCCCTATTCACTTAAAGCTAGACTTAGGGGCTTGATCCTTACATCATTAGCTTACCTAGCCTAAAGAGTCACCATCATTTGACTCTTCTTAAAATAATAATTTCCCACACACTTTCACACACCGCACAGATACATGACCAAATATAATTTCCCTTAGGAACCCTTTATCATGAGATCTTAACAAGACGTTGAAGCATGCCTTGTCATATCAAAATCACTCATCAATCATAATCATCATTGCATCGAAGTATGAAGTGCTTAGCCTCCGTGCCTAAGTTACCTAAATACTTTCATTATCGAGTCAACTAGGACAGTCTAAGATGTTACAATCCTTGTACTGTGAGAGACAACGTTAACGGATTAAGCTCATTCAACATGCACCTTCAAAAAATTCGATTCTTTTTCGCGTCTTTCTTTTTCGGGAGAAAGTCGGTACCCTCCACAAAAATGACGAAATTTTTTTGCTTTTTTGCATTTTCAAGTCACACAATCACATTACAATGCACACACGAGTCATGTACACATTGAGTCATGTCGTGTCATATCACCTTGATTTGAGTCTAACACATGTGTCAAACACTTTGAGTCGAGTCAACCTCGAGTCAATCACAGCGAGTCAAGTTTATACCTTGAGTCATGTCAAGTCAATGAGTCAAGCAACACTAAGTCTTAGGTCAACCCTAAAGAAAGATAAGCAAATTCATAGGTCAAAGATATAAATGCAGGTGCATCCCAGCAAGCGACGACATTCCCGGATTTTTTTTCGAAAAAACCGCGAATATGATGCAGGAGATTCCTCCAAGATAAGAGGAGTTACATGGATCAGTAAATTAGAGATGAAGAGCTTTAATTTACAAAAGATTTGAGCGGATTTGGTTGAAAGGAAACGACCAAGCTCAAAGTTCGGAGCAAAACCAAGAAACAGCGGCAGCAAGAGCAGAATAGGTGTAGACACCTAAAAATGTCTCCCCAAAACCAAACCCGATGATAAATAACCTTTCACCGCCTCTATTGGTCGGGTTTAGTATTTAATCCCGAGAGTGCTTAAAAAATCGTATTTTATTAAATTCATACCTTTAATTTGTAAGATCCATGGATTAGTCTTGATATTTAGTAAAAGCAAAGTTTTAATTAATTTTAAGCCCAAACCTTTTTATTTTATTATTTTATTATTTATTTTTGGCCCAAATATTTTATTTATTTTATTTCATTATTTTCTTATTTTAGCCCAAATAACAAAAGTCAGGAAAAAGCCCGAAATTATCAATCGGCACTTAAAAAGCCGAAAGAAATTAGGATTAAAAATGAATTTAGACGGAAAAATGGACTGGAACTGACCGTGTCACGGTACAGCCTGACCGTGTCACGGGAACTATTCCCGTCTGACGGTGGGACTTCCCGTGATACGGGAGGTCTGCCGTGACACGGAGAGTTACGTGTCCTTTCCGCGTAAACCCTTAACGCGTTTTCCGTTCCGTTTTCTGAAAATTTCCCGCGTCACTCCAAAACTAACCGTGTCACGGGAACTTGTACCGTCTGACGGTACAGTCTGACCGTGTCACGGTACAGTCTAATCGTGTCACGGGATACTTTTTTAGAGTTTTTATCATTTTAGGGTTCCGTGTGCTCCCTCAACACATTTCCCTATAAATACCCCCTCATTTCTGATGTACGGCGCAACCAGAATTCTATTATTCTTATTTTTCTCTCTTCTATGCTCTTAACCTAAACACTAGCCTACCCTTTTCACTTCAAAATTCATTCTTCAAGCACTCAAAGGAGTCCATATTTTACTCGAGGTTATGTCCTTAAACCAAAGCGTGAAAGGTAGAATCGTTTGAGGGTTTGGCCCCAAAATCAATCTTGTTTTTATTTAATTTAATTTAATTGTTGTTTTATTATTTCCTTAAAGTTACTAACTCGTTTATTATTTTGTAGTTGCAAACAAACAGATTCAAAGTAAGGATCATGCTCTTTTTATTATTATTATTTTTCTAACGATTTTTATATTGTTGGAATTATGATCAGATTGGTTTTTATATTAATGTTGATTCTATTATTATTTTTATGATCATGATATTGCATGTTTAAAGGGAATATGTAATTGAAAATCACGCCTAATAAGATAATTTGGACAACCGGTTTAGGATCCTTTTTAATCTTATTATTAATTGAAGTGATCACCAAATTTTTAGAATTATGTGTGCATTAATCTTAAACCAATTTAGTTGAATAATAGTTTGGAGCGAATTGAATTATTGTTTGTATGCCTTTAAGATCACAGGAATGCTTTTCAATATAAGAATCGAGTAGAGGCCAATACGGGCGAATGTGACTCCATGACTCACTTCGTACCATCATCCCCCATCCTCCTTTCGTGGTTCCGAACCACATGGAGTTAGTAATCTCATGGATTATGAATGGGGTGTAACCTTCACGGGTCAATCGTTGTTGCCTATCGTTGTCCCTTATTGTGGTTGCATTTTTATGATCCGTGAACAGTTTACAAGTTCCTAAAAAAACTTGTTGGCGGCTCCCTACTTTATTTGTCCCTAATCGTAATGTCAATTCCCACTTCCTATGAGTGTCAAGCATATTCACCACATGCTTTTTACGTAGGCGCACTTCAAACGACGCCTACAATAGGGAAGACCCTACTTCAGCACCAGATGACAAGGCTGTCGTTTGGCAACAACATCTGGCGTCTGGCAACAGAGTTCAGCGCCTGACTCTAGATCCCATCGTCTGGCGACAGAGCCAATTCTTGACGCTAGAGATATTTCAGCAGCGACAGAGCTCGAAGCCTCTCAGAATGGTTGTTTCGACCTCATACAAAAATTTCGGGTTCCTTGGTACGCCAGTTAGCCCCTATAAGCAATTTGACATGATTAGTAGTCAGCTTGATTACAATCGTAGTAAGTGATTGACCTAACAAAAAACGTCTCACTTAGCTTAAGCGCCTAAAACACTGGCTCATTACAAGCACCAACGTATCGGTTTAAAAGCAAGCACTTAAACGACAATATTTCCAAATACGGATTGTCGCGCATTCTTCTTAAACGACAATATTTCCAAATACGGATTGTCACGCATTCTTCTTAAACGACAATATTTCCAAATATGGATTGTCGCACATTCTTCTTAAACGACAATTTTTCCAAAAATTGGATTGTCATCCCCAACTGACAATATTTCCAAAAATGGATTGTCGTGCATCTTCTTCAACGACAATTTTTCCAAGATTGGATTGTCATCTCTGGCAAAATTTCCAAGCGTGGATTTTCGTGCTCCTTCTTTGTTTGGCAATTTTTTCCAAGTTCGGATTGTCATCGCTGGCAAGTTTTCCGAGATTGGACTGTCATACACCCAGTTCCCTATGGCAAAATTTCCCAAAGGATTGTCGTAGGTCTCTACTCATCATAAATTTCGGCAAAGGTTCCTCAACGTGGATTGTCATTCATTTCAGTAAGTGACAAATTTTCCCGAAGTGGATTGTCGGTCGACTCTTTTTTGGCAAATGTTCCAAGACACGGATTGTCAATTGTGGCAATATTTTCCTAAAAGGATTGTCGCATAGCGTTGGAAAATTTCCAAGGTGGATCGCTTTTAAGAGTTATATTCCAAGATGTGGATTGTCGATCGTAGCAAAACTCTTATGACAGATTGTTATGAAGCATTGGCAACTTTTCCCAAAAATGGATTTTGACAAATTTTCCGAGATACAGATTGTCGCTTGATCGTAGCAACATTTCCAAGGATGGATTGTTACGAGGCATTGACAACTTTCCCTAAATCGGATTGTCATACATCATACAAGAGTTGTGTTGGCAACTATTCCCAAAGAAAAGAGGATTGTCCTCACAGCAAAAGCACCGACATACTGGTTCACACGCGGCAAAGCACCGATGTACTGGCATAGCAGCATTAAGGATCAACAAGCAGTGATCTTTTCGAAGTCTATCACAGCAGAAATTGGAGGCAGTTACAGGCATAGCAGTCTTCAGGTGGTATTCTCTAGCTTGCGGAAGATCATCACAACAAATCGATTACCTTCAGAGACGTGTGCTCGACGGTGCAAGATACGCGTTTCTTAACCCTTTTATCTGTTTAACTAACGCTAGTTTGCAGGTATCGGCGTTACAAGAATGGTTTAGGATCGCAGAACGTTCTGAATCATTCTCCGTCCCTATCGATACTTTGACTTTTGTTTTCGAAACTTGCGTTTCTCCAAACTCAGTCAAAGTGGGGGCTTCTGTAGACACCATTTGTGTCTCCCCAAAACCAAACCCAGTGATGAGTACCTTTCACGTCAAATCATAATCGAATGAAGTGAAAGTGTGGAAAGTCTAGTGTTGCGGATAGTTTTAATTTCTTTTCTCTTCTCTCTGTTTTTGAAAATCTATTTTAAGAAAACATTCAATCCAGTTTGGTTGGTCCATGATATGGGTCCAATATTAGTGTAGGTAGATAGGGCTTGAAAAGAGCTTTCCAATGATATATTACAAGCCCAATTCCGATGAATATTGAGGAAGTTATGGTCAAATTACTGAACTGGGCTTGGTTTGAGCCTTATATGCGGCCCAATGATCTAGAGGAGGGCCTAATATGGATTTATCATACCTAATGCAATTAGGAATGGTTTTAGTCTTCTAGATTCTTCTAGAAGGTTCTTTTCATTCCTAATTCAATTAGCATTGATAAATTGACTTTTGTTGACTTTTTAGAGTTTTAATCAGAATAAAAGAATGTTTTTGAGGAAAATACGATTTTATCCTCCTGTACGATCAATTTCTAACTGATTTAAGAAAACGCGTCAATAATTAAGTTAGCTCCAAACGCCAGCATTAGCGCCTGATGCTAAGCTTAGCGCCTGGCGCTAGCGTTAGCGTCTGACGCTAATGTCAGCGTCTGGCGCCAACCTCATTTTTGCACGTCAGAACTCTGTTTTGATTTTTTATCTTTTTGACTGATTTTCTCTATAAATAGTCTTCTAAAAACTCCGTTTTCATTCATCAATTTTCACCAATTCTCTCTATTCACCAACTCTCATCAAGAATTTCTTGATTTTTCTCTCTCTCTC
Organism: Chenopodium quinoa; assembly: GCF_001683475.1. NCBI lineage: Eukaryota > Viridiplantae > Streptophyta > Magnoliopsida > Caryophyllales > Amaranthaceae > Chenopodium > Chenopodium quinoa. The sequence continues at coordinate 448,841 of NW_018744452.1, read as the reverse complement.
TCTTTTCTAAACTAGCTTTTTCTAAAATATAAAATTTCGCATTCGCAAGACTTAGATACACCTAGCCAAGTTCGAAGTTGCCTTCGCCCTAGACGTGAAAGGTTTTAATTTCTGAGGGTTTGGTCCCAAATCTCTCTTTCAATTATTTAATTTAATTGTTTTGTTTATTATTTTCCTTGAAGTTACTAAAGCGTGTATTTTGGTATTAGAAAGAGATACGAGGCATCCAAGTAAATACTTTAATGGTTCAATTGATGTTATTATGTAGAAATTATGCTTAGATTGTTATTTTGATTCCTAGTATCAAGTCTAGGGTAATTTTTATATCAAGTATGATTAAAAGTATGATGCCTTTTATGCTCTTCCTAATATTTATGATTGTTAGAATCATGTTAGGGCTAAAGCTTTGATTTTTATTGCTTAGTGACATGCTAGGGTTTGTTATTAATCTTATTATTATCATGTCTAGGATCTTGCTATTATGCTTTAACATTATTATAATTATTATTTTGATTATGATTATTATTATGATGATTATTTATTATGTTGCTTGATTTTTATTGTTATTGCTTGATCACACCTTTTTATGCATGTTTAAAGGAAATTTGGTACTTATAATCACGCTTAATAAGATAATTAATAATCTTGTTTAGGGTTAATATGATTATAATTCAAGTAATCGCCAATAATAGTTTTATTTGTGCCTTAATATTCAACCAACATAGATAAACAGGTTTAGGGTAATGTTATTAATTGCATGTTAGTCAGAAAGCGCATATGAATACGATCAGAATAAAGTAGAGGCTTATTATTAGGGCAGGTTCAATCTCTTTTAGGTTGGATTTGTACCTTCATCCCCGAACTACCAATCATGGTTCCAGACCTATTGGAGTTGATGATCTCCTGGATTGTTAAGGGGTGTAACCTTCACCCTGTGAATAGTTTACAAGTTCCTAAAACTTGTTGGCGACTCTTTTGCTCTATCTTCTTTTCCTTTGGACGCCACTATACTTTAGTGTATGATCATAGTGGGGTTCAAGTTTGGGGTAATGCTTGAAATATTCCCTACAACCACTTTCTCTCAACCAAGAATGCACCACTTTCTCTCAACCAAGGAAGCAAATCGGAGTCTACACCAACTCTAACACACCACCTTTTACACACCAAGAATGCAATGCAAACATCGAGATCTCAACCAATCTCAACAACACACCCATTTCCTCTACACTAAGGAAATGACACCTCCTCTCAACGAAGGAAGCAAACATCGAAGATTCAAAGTCTAAAACAACTTTGATAAACAGTACGTTATCGAAGGGAATTTCATGGTTCTCCGAGCACTCCAACCGCACTCCACACGACTCACCCTCCGTGGCAAACACAAGCCTTTGGTCATTTTTCTTTTGTTGATAGAACATTCCTACCATGCTCATCTCCCACCTCAATAAGAACCCATACTTGCCTTTCACACACATAAAAACAACACGTAAGCCTTCCATGAAACACCTTTAATTGACATGTCTTTTCCGGTCGTCTTCTAACATTGAAACATTAATGTCTGGCTTCTCTCCAATGACAATCTAACCAACAATAATGCCTACCGCAAAGATTCACATCATCTCACAAAACCCATGTGATACCATTTCACTTTACATGCTTTTCACGATCATGTTCCACCATTGAAACCGAAACCACGGCTCTTCCTCAATGGCAATCCAACCAAGCCATACCTCCGTGAAGAACCCCACCCCTCATGACTACTCATGTGTTCTCCAAGGTTACAAGGCACCACTCCATTATTGTCCCATGAACTTCAACCTGAGTTTCTTTAATAATTTCTCTATGGCACTCTCTCACACATAAACATGTAGCCATCAATGACGTTAAGTTTACTACCGGATATCAAGGAGATGGGAAAATCCTTGATATCCTTCACTCCAACATCAACACTCCATAGATTTCAATCCCCCTATACCGTCTTCCATGCATTGTTAATCAAACACAAACTTCAAGATTTTTCAATTTCAATAACAACCAATTGAAATCCATACCAAAGACTCAAATTTTGAACACCCACAACACCAAAATTGAAAATTTAACACCAAAATTCAATCTTTGGACTTCTAATAACAAATAACAAGCATACCACACAAACTAACCCTAAAAACCCGCTAAAACAACTTTGGCTCTAATACCAATTAAAAGGATTAACGAATGTGCCAGCTAGTTTTCAATTAACGACACTTAACAACAACGAAAACGTAAAAACAAGCAACAAACGAGACAAGAAAAATTTATTGTGGAAAACCCGAGAACCGAGAGAATAACCCACAAATCCACTATGGAGTAACAATTTGATGAAGAAAAATGTAGATTACAAGCTTTCAATTCACCATGAAAGCTCCTACCCCAAGCTCACCCTCTTAAATACTCAAACCTTAAGTGTTTGGGTTTACATTGAGGCTCTCTCTCTACATCTTTCCCTTCATCCTATTACTCTCTTAACAATGACAAAATAAGAGCATATATAGTGCAAGAGTACAAGGTTAATCAACGACTAAGATTATATCCAGAGCAAATTAAAAGAAATCACAGCGCTAAAATAGGGCCGAGGAAGCTGGTTCGATCGAATCTACCTTGAGTTCGGTCAAACAATGGGTGGTTCAGTTGAACCTCCAAGAGGTTCGATCGAACACTCGAGTCAGTAGAAAAACTCAATTTCCTTCAAATGGTTTGACTGAACTTTTCAAAAGTTTAGTCAAACTTCCGCACTATGCGGACAACTCTTCTTATAACGGTCGTAACTCCCTTGATTCTTGACCAAATTAAGCAGATGACCAGTAGTTGGAAAGCTCTTAAGATGAGCTATCACCTCTAACTTGAATCACCTCAATATCATTTCTAGATCATGAGATATGAAGGCAGCCTTGCCTTTCATTGTTGCTTTATTTGCACCAATCAAACAATCCATAGCTTAACTCCAAAACTATGCACCCCCTTAGATGTCTTGAATTGCTCTCCACACTTTTCAAACCCAACAAATATTAAGCTTGTTAGTACGACTTTTGTTTGGTGCAACATTCAAAAGGTTCCCAAGGATCATGTGCACTGAGCACATCTCCTAGCAACTCCGGCAATGAAGATTTTTAAGACTTTAATTGTACGAGTTTATACTAACTACTATATTAAATCATTTAAGGTAGGTCAAAGATTGAAACTTTGTAATGCTAGAGATTTTTAAACCTATAAAAGTTGCTCTAGTTTTATAAAATGTTCACATAATAATATATATATATATATATATATATATATATATATATATATATAATATATATATATATATATATATATATATATATTATATGTTTGTGTTAGGAGATTACATTCATTGCTGAAATTTAAATAATAGAAAAGTATAAAAAATAAAATAAAATAAAAGTTTATATTTGAAAGTTTGAATATCCCTCTCTTTTTCCTTTTCCTTTGGTTACCAAAGTTGAAGGTTAATATCGGTATATGAGTTGCTTGTATGCATCTTTATTCTGCGAGTAATACGCCACTTCAGCCTACAAAACATAAAACCAAATTCTTAATAATACAAGACAAAAGATACAAAGGAAATGAAACTCGAGCACTTCAGCATAAATTGGAAATGGTTTTATGTGTAAAAGTGTTCTACTGCTGCTAACAACTTGTTCAAAATAATTCGTAGGGTGGTTGATCATGCTTCAAATACTTGCAAACTTATATCATATAAATGGCCAACTTCAGAAGTATGGTAGAAGGCATTAAGATCATAAATTGCAGAGGAAAGAAAGATATACTATAAATGAGAAGATTACAACGGTAAGAGTTCCATATACAACAGCCTATTGTGATTAGTTGTATGTAATAATTATCAAAAAAATTTACCCGGTTAACTTTCAAACTCCAATAAACTTATTGTTTAATACAGTAACATACAAGTACATAAGTTCAGGAGAGTAAACTGTAAACTTCATACATAAGACCTTTGCCACTTTAAACAAAGAAAACTAATTTTCAAGAGGCAAGAAAATTTAAGGAAAAAAAAACACAAAAACTTTGGAACTGGGGTAGATATTGAAATGAGACTAAACTTTATACATGTAAAACCATTACCTATTGTAGCGTTCAAAACACACAAGGTTATGAAAGTGAAACATTGCAATCGAAATACACTTACCTTCCGAACTCCCTTTACTGCTGTCAATAGCTTCTCACCGAAAAAGTCTTTAAAAAAGGTGTCCTTGTGAAGAGCATCTAAGGATTCAGCAAGTGATGTTGGAAGTCTCTGAAGTTCACCATCAAGGCTAGAAGGGTTCGCTTCTGCAACACATTAATATCAAAAATATATATCCGTTAACAAGCAAGTACAAACTCAATGTTATCAGGAGTGTCAATGATTCACTTCTTGTTCGTCTGCTTACAACCAAATTACTTTCTGAAGACTTTCGAAGGAAAAACAAGTGCATACTCCAATATACAGCCTAGCACCCCCCCCCCTCCCTAACAAAAAAGGATACTCTCACGCAAGGGAAGAGTAGTTACCTTAGTCCTTACCCAACCCTTCCTAAAAGGGGAGAGGGGAATAGTTTTGAAAGTACATTAGAAATTTTTAGTGTTAAAATTGTTATGTATGACAATATTAAACTTTTTGTATTAGATTAAGTTGAATTTAATTGTGAACACTTCCTTCACCTACACTTCATTTCAAATATATTGTATACAATAAGCTCATACTTCAACTCTAGATAATCTTACCAATTGGAGGAGGCAAAGTAAGGTGCCTCCGCAAGCCATCGATCCCTGCAGCAATTATAGAAGCCAAACCCAAGTGGGGATTTGCACATCCATCAAAAGATTTGATTTCAAAGTTGCTTACAAGACCATCTTCAACCCCAGGAGGGCAGGCAGTCCTCAAAGGAACTTCCCTGTTCTCTTTTCCCCAGCAATGATATGCTCCACTCCATGTGTCTGGTTGTATACGATCATAGCTACAGATTATAAATTTTAAAACGATGCAAATTAGACATATCATTTCAACAACATATGATTCATGTATGTTAACTAATATGAAAGTTTAATTACAAGATTTTTGCTATGTAACATAAACCTTGATAATTTGATAAACAGCAACACATGGAGAGAGGAAATTAGGCAGATCTTCTCTATATATAGATAAGTCATTAAAAGCTAAATAATGTTCTAATGAGCATAATATGTTCTTGAATCAAATGGTAACAATCAACTCCGAGGGAAAATACTCGTAAGGGGTAACGATGCTGAATATGGGTTCATGCTCACAAGCTAACTTATATGAGAAATGAAGAATAATGGTCAGACTTAAACATTTGGAGGGTCCTCTGCTCAAAATGTTCTACACATAATTAAAATAAAATTTTTACCTATTAGGATTTGGAGCAGTAAATGCCAAAATGGCAGGAAGATGAAATAAAACTCCAGCCATAAATTCCTGACCAACTTCAGACATTCCATAGCCAGATCCAGGAGACCCAGTAAAAACATTTTCACCATTTTCCCACAAACTTAGATGCACATGAGATCCGGATCCAATGTCATCCAATTTATACCTAGGGAGAAAAGAAAGAAAACGATTAAGAAGTTGACACCAAGATGATAAACATAATGTCGAGAATATTTATAAGACAATCATCATAATTAACCTATACACACAAAAAGAACAGGGCTGGAAACTCATATGCAAATACAAACTATTAGTGCAGTCTATGAAACTGAGTATCATGTCTATGAAACTGAGTATCATACAATCAACAGGTAAGTAATAATAGTATATGATTAATAGCATATAGAGATTTAATGCTCAAATTTAGGTGGATATAATACTAGAAACCAACTTTGAACTATGGAATGATTAATTGAGAGCTAAAAGATCACGTACTTTTAAGTATGAGATGCAACAATATGAGAATCATCAGAATATACTTGCCCCTCGGCCACCTCACAAGAGAGTTCTGAATTTCTTCTATTTTAGTAAACAAATGCGCGGTGATTTAGATTTGTGCTTGTGTGAACCAAGCAAGGGAATCACAGTCGAAGTTCGAATTCAAGTATGGGACTACACACTTACAACAAAGGTATATCTAAATACTTTATAATTCACATCATTGGGATTCGTAGAAAGAAGTTATAAATATAGTTTACTAGAAACTTTGCTGATAGCATCAAAATTCGTGTAATTGTTATATCAACTGACCCAACCTTCATAAAGAATTAAAAACCATAATGGACTATGATATTAAATACTCTATACACCGTACAATTATATTTGATGTTACCAGGGGAAAAAGATTCAACAAAAAGACCAACAAATAAGATCAATTCTCTTCTGCAAGTTACCCAGGGGAAAAGGTTCAACAAAATAGAGCTGCAAACAAGTACTTGGAATTTTCATAATAGGATGACAAGTTTTGCTTTAGACAAACAATTATATTCATCACCTTGATTCACTTTATGTTCAGACATGATACTTACTTTGGTGCAAAAGTTGCGAGCAATCCATGTTTTCTAGCCACGCTCCTGATAGCTTCACGGGCAAAAACCAAATTATCAGCAGCACTGGTACAAACACTGTGTCCCAGTGCCATCTCAAATTGGCCTTTCCCTGCTTCGGCATGTATCTAAAGCATATAAGGAATAAATTACCAAAAGAATATCTGAATTAAGGCATTACACCAATTAAAAGAAGAATTATGAAAAAAAAAAAAGACAGGATAAACGCATTACAGTTCAATCGCAAACAATCATCATCCAGAACATTTTATAGTCATAATTTATAACCCTTGGAATTTGATGAACTAAACCCCACCCATCAATATACTATGTAGACACTCCTAACAGTAATTAGTCTATTGAATCGCGATGACACTAATTACTAAGGCAATAGATGAGCTAAAAATTATATATTAATTTCTTCACAAAGGCGAAGCATTTGGTTAAACACCCTGGCTAACCTCTCATTTGGTTGTTACTTCATGAATGCTGGGCATACTTTGCATTAGAAAAGAAGCATTTTCCCCTCCATTTTTGGATTCTTGATAAGTTGTAAATATGTTGGAGAGGGGAGAAAGTTGTTGATATTGACATCTAGTCTTGTAGATTATAATTACACATTTGGGTTGCATATGATAGTGCATGTCACGGGGTACCTTATAGCTATGATGCACAATTGCTCTTAAACTATTTCCTACATGGCTTTGTGATGCTTATGGTATGAAATTAGATTTTGTTTTTCAAAAAAATTTACACATTCGATGTAAGGTACCTTGATATATGCATTGGTAATAAGAAACACCAGAACGAGAGACAACTTCTAAGTCCTACTTCCAATCATGCATTCCCAATTAAAAATAATCTACTCCGTACCTGCTCCACTGAAATATCCAAAGACTGAAGTGCTGTAAACATTTCATTGAGGATTCGAGAAGCTGCATCATATGATGAAGTTGAGCAATATGGAGTTGAATCAAATGGAACCCATTCTTCACTTCCATCCCTACAAAAATTTTCAATATTAAATACCTGATACTATAAAGTCTATAATATCTTAAAGCTTGTGGATATTAATGAAAGAAAAGTGAAATAAAAGAGTGGAAGAATTAATGTAATAACCTTGTTACTGGTTTCAAGATATAAAATTCATTCTCGAAACCTGCATTCATTTCCTAGACATGATAAACAAAACATTTAGAGGTAGAACGACTTAGAATTGTATACTGTTGAAATACTAGGCAATAAAAAGGTACCAAATTAAACTCTTCTTTCATAACTTTTGCAACCCTCCTCAATGCCTCCCTTGGGCAGTATTCCCATGGTTCACCAGGCTTCAGATGCATGTCAGATAAAACCATCTCTTCTCCATAAACCCTGACAAAGAAAACAGAAGAACCCAATAAGTTAATTAAGACGGAAATATTAATGGACTATTTCTTAAAGAACACAAGCACAATAACCCATGTATCAGTTGCAATACGATAAGAGTACTGAATTAAAAACATCTGTGAACAAAGCACCTAGAAGGAAAGAAAATGATCCGGCATTGATAATCTTGAAAACAAAACAATGTAATTACCTTATAGTGGAATCTTCCAAAAAAAAATCTTAAGCAGTAAAATTCAAGCATGTGAACTAGTGGAATGAAAAGTTACATAACAACTATTTGGACTTTGTCCTACACTGCAATACTTCCTTAAGATTGTAATGTAGCAACCAACAAACAAGAAGCACCTTTCCCAAAAACTAGATTCAAATAATCAACATATGGCGCATAACATATATGATACATATGTTCTCCCAAATCTCCTAACCGGATTTATACAAACTCCAGAAGCAAATTCCACAGCAATATTCGAATATTCCACAAAAAATATAAGATTTTTCTCTGTATGAGTAAGGAAAAAAATTGTGAAGATTAAGATATTACAGTAATTACACATATTCTATTGAATATAATTACCATGGGATTTTTCTAAGGGTTGACATGTCAGGAACAAGTCTGATCTCGCCTGTTCCTGTCAAGTTAGACTCAGCAACTGGACCATCCATAAAAGAGGGCATTCCCATGCATGCAAAAGTTAAACCAACACCATTTTTCTTGACAACATCATGAAAGCGCTTTACAGGAACAACCTGTAAAATATCAGATACATCAAAGACAACTCCAAATAGCAATAAGATTATCATAATGTAAAGATGTATTTAATTTACTAAGCTACAACTGGTGTATGCAAATGAAATTTTCAATAATAATACTTTTTTTTTTTCAAGATTGCAAAAAGGATAGAATTTAAAGAAAGAGGTTACATTAGCAGGACAAAGTACTATATCATTAAGATATGAAGAAACTCTTAAATAGACGATAAGTATATACCAGGAACAAAACATACAAGGGATACAAGCTACAAATCCTTAATCAATTGATTCAATAATATACACCAAATAAATCTCATATTCAGCATATAATTGTGTTATATATTAAATCTATATGCAGCATGACTTTAACACAGCCTCTACATTTTATGCCTTAAAATTTCACAAGTTAATTGCTAATCAGGTCTTTAATACATAACAATTGCCTAAAAAGGGTCCTTTTTAAAACATAAAAATAACACAAGAACAAAACAAATCACAAGCTAGGCCAACAAATAATCTTTGCACAAAAACTTTCAGAAATTCTGAGCAAAGAAAGAATTTGAACCAGCACAGACTATAACCAAAGTTGGACTGATAATTGAATAAGCTACAATTTAAGAGAAAAACAAGTGAAAGATCTAAGTTCAAAATCATGAACATAGGTATCTACGCATATAGTAAGAGATATAATTTTGAATATGTGTGTGAGATGACTATAGAGTTAGTAGAGCTAAGAACTTTGTTGAGAGTAATATTAGACAATTATAGTTGTAAAACTATATGTTTCATGTGCAAATATGTAAATTCATTCATATAGATGAAGATGAAAATGCTTAGAATGTCTAAGCAATAATCCCATAAAAGTTTAGCGGGCAACTCATTGGTGAAAGAGTTATAGAACATACAAGTAAGGTTCAATAATCTGGAACTGCTTGTTATTTAATACTCCATAGTTCAATGAAAATTGGTCACTCAAATGGTACTTTTATCTAAAACTGAAACCTATAAGGCATGAATATCCTCTTTAACAAGCAGAACTTAAATATAATAATGATGCAAGAAACCACAAATTCAATTAATTTCTAAAGAAAACTTTTAAAACTTACACGACATCTGCATTGACCTGAAGTATCGATCCAGATTATACGGACTAAAGTGATGACTTTTTGGCAAAATAATTGTAGTCTCTCCATTATTATAAGGTATGGCTTTAGTTGGATCCAATTTAACACTCTGTTTGATCTTGTAAAACTGAATTGCATTTTCAGCAAAAAGGTCCTTGGCTGCTTCCAATGCTTCAGGGATTGACAGATCTTCATCAATGCAAGAATCACGTAAAATTGAGAAGATAACCTCACGTGCTCGCCTGGCACCTATAAAGTGGAATGGGAAATGTGAGGACTATCGACTACCTTTTGAAACCTTAACTAAAAATGGCCAAACTACATCTCTAATACAATTAACCTTGTTATTCCAAAAGACATAAGTGTACAGCTCCTATGCTGCTATATGAGGTGCATGACAATTAAATGAATGACCCAAAATAGAACCAAAATCGTAAGTAAATTTCTTCTCATAACTTACATTCCAATTGAATAAAATGTCTTGTTACACACTATGCTAATCTTATATGCAGACCACAGTATTTAGCAGCCTAGGTTACAAAACACTATCATACTAGGCCCAACTTAGCCTAGATCAGGATGCATATGTCACCTTAAACTTGATCAAATAATTAGACAAAGAGGCATAATTAAGGAGGACATAAATGTTAAATATAATCTTATAATGTTCAGGTTTTGGAGTCATGTGGATGTGCACATAATAGATTTATTATAGTTTAATAGACTCAACTCTAATTCCTAACTTTACAGTGCCCCATATGTCAAAGAAGAAAAATATATATGGACAAATATGAACTTATTGATATATCTCATATATGTGGTCCATTGCACTGCATGAATACTGTAAGAATTAACTTGAAAATAAAAATTTGATCTGAATTTAACCAAAGATGAACACACCTAGGTAAAAAGCTTCAGGAAATGCATAGCCATCAGTGCTGAACATCACCTGTTGAATATCACCCTAATGTAAGATATAATGTAATATATCAAGTATCATCTCTACAAGAACTCAATTCTGTAGCACACGGTCCTTGTAAACACATCACCTTTTTTATGGGAGCCAGCTCCAGTAACTCTTTAACTGCAGATTTCATCCCATTGTAGCTGAGTAAGAGAAGTCCCAATCCAAAGTCAAGGTAGACCTAGTACATTAAGAAAAGCTTAACTAACACTTTTAAAATTTAGCTATGGTATGAAAGGAAATAAGTTTTGTGGCATAAATGATACCTGGGGATAAACACTTGCCAAGTATGATGCTTCCTTTGAAAATGGATAGGAAGCATGTAACAGAACAAATCGACATTTGTCAAATCTTGCATCTTCAAGTACCTTACGAAGATGAAGCGGGTTTGATGTCCTTAAATCTTGATCTTTGTCTCCAAATCTATGGCCAATATCAAATGCAATCTTAGTGCAAAGAATATTATAGTATAAGAAAAAAAAAAAAAAAAAAAAAAAAAAAAAAAAAAAAAAACAAGTTTATCTTACAAGAAAAATTGTTAGCAGACAATAAAGAACACACCAAAGCACCTAAAACTAGTTATTACTTCCTCTGCTCCCCTAATACAGCAACAACTATTATTTAAGAAAGGACAGCTATTGCAACATCTCTGTGTTGGGACGGTGCTTATGAAATTCCAACTTTACTCACATAGGTGTACTTTTCTTTTTTCTTATTGTAGTTAACGCATGGGAAAATGGGAAATTAATGCCAACCCTCATGTAATTATGTTGAAATATTAGAGGAACTGAGGAAGTAAAATACTAGAAACTCAAATTGTAAATGGTGCTTCCATGAGAGATGTACTATGTAAGCTAGAGCAATACAACACTTCAACATACTACCACCATTTTCAGCATACTAAGGAACATAGGAAATATGTATTTATAATAATCAGAGTAATTGACTTATTAAGTATGAAAATACCCTGTGTGTATTTGGATTGGCAAGTCAAAGTGCAAAGCAACCTCCAAACTACGAATAAAGATATAGTCAATTAACTTCTTATTTGCAATCCGGACAGGCTTCCCAGCTGAAAGGTAGAATAGGCATAGAAGTAAGTATGTATGTTGGTTATGAAAAATATGACATCTCTCAGGATTCACTCACCACTTAAAACTTCAGACAGGCCATTTTCAGCATCCTTTTCGCTGATATATGGATCGATTTCTAGACCACCACGATATGCAGCTATACTTTTCAATCCAACCACTGTGGTAGCTAATGTGGAAGAAGGTCACGGAAGCTCATTACAGAAATTGAAAAGGCATATTCATCTTGTCATAATAATCATTCAAATTACCATAAAATAAACATAAGGATTATAAATTATTAATGCAAAGGATATGACTTCAATTTTTCAACAAAAACTTCAGTAAACTTGTTCAGCGTCCACATAGCTCCATCAGGCAAGTCCTATAACACCCCGCCGACAACACAGAAATATACTTATAAATCAGAGAAATGTTACATATGCAAAATTGAGGATATAAACAAGAATGTGAAATCATAAATTATAAACTTCATTTTTAAGAATGTGTGAAAATTTGTCTTTTTTTTTTCCCATATTTGTACTAAAAAAGCTTGGAATCAACATACTAGACAGAGGAAAATTCAAAATTTTTAAACAAGAGCAGAGCCAAAATGTTCTTACTTCATCCAATATTTTTCCTGCCAAGTGCTCAATTCGTAATATTCTCCCAACAAAAGGAACATAGCTCTTATGCCACTCAATCTCATACTTGTTATCAAAATCAAGACCATGATCGATAAGTGACCCTGCGATCCTTGCAGCTCCAAAACAAGTTGAGCTAACAGAATCTATTCCAGAGTGTTTCCGATACTCTTCAATGTCGTACAAAGATGATTTGCATTTATATAGTTCAGCAATTTCCCTCACCCCCCTCTGAGAAAAAAATATCATCAACAAGTGTTGTAGCCAAAATATGAAATGATCATTATTCAATTTGATTCCAATAAAAGATGCAGCAAGACATAACTAGATGATTCAGGAGAAAAAATCTGCATAATAAGCTGACTTTTTAGTATAGATAATGAAACAGAAATAATTAGTTGTTTAAAATAAAGTTACCATAGGATTGCAGTATCACTTTACAGCATCGAGCACTAAACTCACTAATTGATAAAGTTGCTTGATATTGGTGTAATGTCTAACATATTTACTAAGTCATTGCATCAATGGAGTAGCCAAACTTGGCATCAATTATAGTCGTACAAGAAACACAGTGATGCTTTAGGATTGAGGATTAAAATTGATACTAGCACTATTGTCCTTGATAGATATGGTTATCAAAGAAAAAAGCTGTCAAAAAGATCATCAAACATAATAAATACCACATTTGATAGATATGGTTCACAAATGATGACTGTAAAATCTTACTATGCACATTTTAGACATTGTACATTTTCAGACCTTGTACTCACTTTTTAGTTTTTACACTTAGGCCTCTTTCAGTATATCAAAGAAAAAAAATCTCATTGGATTTTGTTGGATTTATTTTAATGTGTATTTTTTTTATTTTTTTTTGAAACAATTTTAATGTGTATTTTTTTTTTTTTTGAAACAATTTTAATGTGTATTTTCATAATATCAACTTTTTATAATGTTTTAATAAATATTATTAAATTAAATATATGAATGGTATAAGATGTACATTTAAGTCTTTAATATCCAACTAAAATAAAAACAGAAAGTTCTTTACTTCTTTAGGATTGGAGGGAGTAATAAACTTAAGTTGAAAAATTAATTTAACACATGCCAATTTGAGGTGCCCTTAATTATAGATACTTGTTTTTTTTTTCTAAAATTAAAGTTAGGACCTACACGCTACACCCCCACCCCACAATCCACTTTTTGTACCTTTTTCACTCTCTTTTTCAGCATCCAAAAAGTAGGAGTTGATAGCCTTAAAATGGATAGAAAGAATACTTAGAACACATATTAAATTAAGGGCTCGTTTGGTTGAATGTATGAATTGCAAATTTCTTGGAAAATTGATTTCCCATGAAATTGAACTTCCAAGGAAATTCTAAAAATTGTTTGGTTAACTAAGGGAAGTGAAAATTCCCATGGGAAAGTTCCACTTACCTAGGTCCCCCTAGGTAATTAACTTCCCCCGTTTTGTGTCATGGGAATTTCTACTTCCCATGAATTTGTTAACCAAACAACTTCAAAAAATTTCAATTCCTAGAATTTCCAAATTCCCATGTTTTTCTTTGGCAACCAAACAACCTCTAAGGACTAAATGTCACATTTTGAATGTTAATAAGCACTTGTCAACCTCTAAGGACTAAATGTCACATTTTGAATGTTAATAAGCACTTGTCAACCTTTCTATATAACATCTTTATCCTAGTTGCTTTTAAGCCTCTTGTTAAAGTTCGTTGCATTAACAGGTAGCTAACCAATTATGAGGGTAAAGGGACTTAAGGGAGCATTAAAAGCAATGAACTACATTTGAATTTAAAGAACTCTTCTTAGTTTAGAAATCAAATCACAATATGACCTCTTTTGACAATTGTATAAGTAAAAACATATTTGTCTTGATGTTAGTTTCAAAAATCAAAATATTAACTTTTTACTCCTTCATATAATAATATTATGCATGTATTCAATTTTTAGCGCCCAAAATGTTATGTCTATTTTTAATATTTTAGTTATATTTTACATAATTTCATCATAAAAACACCTACTCATTACATTAACTAATGTTTGGAGTCATCCTTTGATTTTTTTTAACACTCCCATATAAAATACCCTTTATGAAAAATGAGGAACATACACTATCTTATGGGATATGGGACATTATCACTTTATTAATATTCATATAAGATTAACTGAGGTATTAGGAAATGTAAAAACATAAAATACGGAGTAGAATGAATATAATTTTGAAACAGAAAGAGTATTTCAAGTGTACATGATACTTTATCACTTTATCAGTCATAATCCATATACAGATGTACTACATAAATGTAAGTAGTGCAACAACCAGCCTTTCTAGGAAATTAGGGAAGATATTTTAACACGCTAAAAAACAGATTAACACTAAAGTAATACTTAAAGAAGTTGTCACTAACTTAATGACACAGAACCAACAACGACACTCCACCTACTCAGCCACCACTTACCACTTTAAACCAATGTCGTTTTTGAGAAACCTAAATGTTGATTGAAACACACAGGCACATAGGTAACACTTCCTCCGTTTTGAATTAGATGCATCAGTTTGATTAAAAAATGTGACAAGTATTGCATTGAAAGATATGATCAATTTAAAAAATTTAAAGGCTTTGTTTTGTTTATATAATTTTTTATTATTTGAGGGATTTTGGTTATATAATTGATGAACAGGTATAAGTAACTATTACGTCAAACAAAACTAGTAATTTCTACTCCCTTTATTTTTAAATACTTCTTTATTTCTACTTTTTGCACTTTTTATTTAGGAAAAATTGCCCAAAATAATCCAAACTTTGCCTCATTCGCCAAAAATAATCCAAACTTTTGATTATTTTTTAATAATCCAAACTTTAATATGCATTCGCTATGAATAGTCCCAACATGTCATTAACTTGTTATAACAAGTTATGACATGTGTTGGCATGTGATAGGTCCAAAAAAAAATTTAAATTAAATAATAAAAAAATCCTTTCAAAAAAATTATAAAAATAAATAAATAAATAAAACCCATTCCCAGCAAGCAACCGCTGCCAGTCCTGCCACCGCCGGGAGGCTGGCTGCCGCCGGCATCTCCTCCCCATCCTCGTCCCATTACCGCCCCCCTCACGTTCCCCCGTCCATTTCCGACCCCTTTCCCCCTCCCTCACTCGAAACCACCCAAACCCGAAACCGTAGATAACCCCCACCTGAACCGCAACCACCCCCACCAATCAATTCTCTCTCCTCCCATGTCTTCTGCCATGTCTTTCCTTCCCATTCCCAAAACTTCCAGTTTGCAACTGCAAATTTTTTATATGAAGATGAAGAACATGTAATTGGGGATTGTTTGATTTTCAAAGATGGAGTTATTTAGGATAGGATGAAACTAGGGCTGGAAAACCCTGACCCGACACGAAAACCTGACCCGAACCCGACCCGAAGTTACTGAGAGAGACTCGAACCTGACCTGAACCGAACCCGAATAACCCAAATTCGACCCGATTTGACCCAAATTTCATATTTCGTAATAATATTAAGTTTTACACTATTTTTAATAGTTTCTAAGCATAACCCGAAATCGACCCGAAATCTGACCCGAACCCGACCTGCTGACCCGAATTGCCACCCCTAGATGAAACTCATGAAAATCTGGTTGGGTGGGGGTGGTGGTTTCGGGTCTGGGTGGGGTAGGGTGGGGGAGGTGGTTAAGGCGTCTAGGTTTGGGTGGGAGTGGAGATGTTGGTGGCTGAGCTGCTGAGGTGGTGTTGCAGTGGTGGTTTTTTTCATATGATTTTCTTTAAAAAAAAATTGATAATTTTTTTTTTTATTATTTTCAACAAAAAATATTTTGACCTGTTTAGCCGGTTCTAAGTTACTTGCGACTGCTTAAAATTAATAGAGTATAAAGTTGGGATTATTAAAAAATAATCAAAAGTTGAGATTATTTTGAACGAACGATCCAAAGTTCGGATTATTCTTGACAATTTTTTACTAATGTTTTTTATTTATAGTGTTGTGGGTACATGTTGTCATCGTCTCAATAAATACATTATTAATTCTCAATTATTAGAATTTATATTTATTGATACTTATTACTCCTTGGTTAGAAATTAGCATTGACATACATGCTCAGCAGAAATAGAGCAACTATTTAAAAAGGGAGAGTTCCAAAGTATCACTTTTTTTTTTAAGTATCACTTTTTTTTTTAATTGATGAAACACTTTTTTTTTTCATTTTTTGACAACTAACACTTTTCTGTTAACATAATCACTTTTCATTTTCATTTGTTTTTTTTTATTTTTTTTTAAATAATCATTTTCATTTGTTTTTTTGTGAGTAACGGGTCATTTTCAAGTAAGTAGGGGGACCAAATGAGCATGATGCATCAACTACGAGTACAATTTTTTACCAAAGAAAATAAATAATTAGGTGATAATGTATGTAAATATGTACTTCGTAATATTGATTTTTAAAATGGTGCGGTGTATAAGTTTGAAAATTCATGGCATAAATGTGAAAGAATGGCAAACACACAAGTGAATCAATGTAATTTTTTTTGTAAATAACTGAATAATGTAATTAATGTTTATTTGGAATGAATATTTCCTTTTTCAGCTGATTATGTCTCCACTATGTTTGTCATTTTCTTCAAAAATATTAAATATCTAACCTTAAACGAGAAACAACAAAAACATATATTGGAAATTTTAAAAAATAATTTTACAAAAACAACAATTTGAAAAGTTTATGCATATTCCAAGTGAATCCCCAAAATAGCATCTTTTTTTTTTCTTTTTTTTTTTCTATATTGTACAAAATCTATCAAACAAAAACACATTAAATATCAAATAATATAAAATAAATGAAATCAATCGTCCCCTTTCTCTTTGATGGATGAATTAATATGAAGCGGGGAAGTATAATTAATTCCATATTGACAAAAATGTACTAATCTCATAAAAAAAAACTAAAGAAATATTTTCAAAATTATCATCTCCAAATTTGGCATGAGCTAACGATAATCAGAAGTATGCAAATATTACAAATATTAATCTATTTGGTTGAAAAAATTAATAAAGTAGAAAAGGAAGAAGAAAAAAAAGGTTACCTTGAAAGAGAGAGAGTGAGGAGCAAAGGATAAAGCGTCACCATCGGCTTCGGTAAAGCATTTGATGAATGGAAACGACGAATTAATAGCGACGATATTGTGAGCATGAGCGTCGATTAATTCTAAATTGTCAATTGTTTTTTTCAATTCTGCAAATTTATCCTCTTTTTTACACCTCAAACTCATACTTGCTTGTAGTTTATTAGTGGATGGAGTTGGCTTGTTTTTTAGTAGAAGAATCAACTTTGTTGTGGGTTTGCGTTTGCCGCTTTGGTGTTTGGGTTTGGGTAAGGTCTTATGTTTTGACTTTGGTGGGATTATTATTATAATATAATGTACTTCTATATAATGTTAGCATGTCTTATCAATTAAGGAAGTATTTAGTTTTAAAAAAAATAGAATAATTAAGGAAGTATTTGTGTAAATGAATGTGGACAATAGTTATTGTAGTATTAGACTGTAGTATATTAGTATATGAATGTGGACAACAATACGAGTATATAAGGAACCAAGCTTTGCAAAGCTTGGTTGGATAGGAAAATTTACATCTTACAATTAAGAGGTTGCGGGATTAAACACTTTATGAGGCACTTTAGGGTGGGGGTTCTCTTAACCTTCTCCCCCTCCTCCATCTTTAAAGTGTCTAGTCTACTAACTCGGGTTAAGAGGACATGTGAGAGGATCTAATCCGATAGGGCTCTTCTCCTTACCAACCTAAATTTAAAAAATATAAAATTGAGTATTTAAGGAGAAGTGGGAATGTAAGGTTACAAAAATGCCCTTATACGGTCTAAAATATGAGTCGAATCTTGTTAATCTATGAGAATAACATCTAATTTTATCCAAGGTAGTCTAAAACAATAATTACTCTCATCATATATGACAATGGCAAGTATATGTTAGTATTTTAGACCTTGTAATTGTATGTGTGGGTACAATAGTACTTACAAGACAATATCCATATGTTAGTATGCTCCATAATATTTAGACAACCATATGTGTAAAATTACTTGTGGACATTTGTTATTGTGATCTATTACTAGGCATGTTCACATATAATGAACTGAACTAAATTAAACTAAACTGAAGTGATCTAAATTGATTGGAGTTGAGCTGAACTAAACTGAATAGAGTTGAAATGAATATTTTATGAGAGAAGAAAATTAGGAACTGAACTTGATTGGAGCTGAACTGAACTGAATTGCACTAAACTGATTGAAGCTGAATTGAACTGAACTGAACTGAAATTTAGTTAAAATGAACAGGCCCTAATTAATTTACTATAGTATTTATTGGCATGTAATTTCTCCATTTATCCCACATATATACAAATTTTATACATTTATGTTTGGGTCACTTAATTAAAAAGTTTATAGGAAATATATTAAACTTGGATTTTCTCCTAAAATATCTTTGTTTGTTTACTTTATCTAATGCAAGTAACAAATAAAACATCCGTACAACATAAAAGGCAGAAATAAGGTAACTGAAAAATGTCATATGATTGGAGGTGGGTGGTTTTGGGCAACGGAGGTGAAAGATGGGGTTGAGAGCTTGTTCTCTTAGCTTCACCCTATAAAAATAAATTTCATGTTTATTAAGCGAAAGAAGAAGAATTAAAAAATAAATAAATAAATTATATTGTGGTTGGTCGTATGGTGCGGCCAACCACATATGAAACTTTGTGTTAAATTTCTTCTTCTCCAGTTAGCCACCCATATTACCCCCATCTCCAAGCTATCTCCTCTTTCTCTCTCCTTCTTTCTCAAAAAAGGGTAGCATACTTGCAAAACAAACAGCCTGTGATTACAAAAGGAAGAACGCATGTCCTCCACCAACGCGTCATCGTACTCCGTGAGCTCCTCATACTTCGTCGTCGGAAAACAACTTAAAGGTTTTTAAGGCCAAATTCGACCCTAAAAACTCTAGATCTAGAGTTTTTCATGGTCGAATTTGGCTTTTTTAGCCATATTTAAAGTGCAATTCGAAGTCATTGTTAATTTTAAAGGTATTTGTTCGATTTAATTTTTTTTAACGATTTGGTTGTGGGTACGGTTAGATCTATGTTTGTCTGTGGGTTTGGTGTATGGTGGCTGTGGCATGGCGTATTGGGGGTGGGGCTAGTGGCGTTTTGGGGTGGTGGTGGGTCAAGGGTTATTAGGTCGGGGGTTACTTAAGGGGTTACTAGATGGGTACGTAGGTCGGGGGTTACTTAAGGGGTTACTAGAAAGGTTACTTACGTGGGGTTACTTGAAGGGGTTACTTGGGGGGTTACTTAGGAGGTTATTTAAGTGAGGTTACTTGAGGGGTTAGTGGAGGGGTTACTTAAGTGGGGTTACTTAAGGGGTTACTAGAGGGGTTACTTGGTCCGGTCAGGAGTTACTAAGTCAGAAGTGTTACTTAAGGGGTTACTAGATGAGTTTCTTGAGGGGTTACTTGGTCTGGTCGGGGGTTACTAGGTCTAGTCATGGGTTACATGGTCAGAGGTACATTACTAGGTCCGATCAGGGGTTACGTACTTGGTTGGGAGGGTTACTAGGTTGGTAGGGTTACTTTGTCGTCATTTGCTGATTGGGCACCCTGCCGCATGGTACGAGTGCGGCCAGCCGCACTGTAAATTTAATAAATTCTAATAAATTTATAAGGTTTAATAAGTTTAATAAGGTTTAATAAGTTTAATAAGGTCTAATAAGTTCTAATAAAGTATAATAATAAGGTCTAATAAGGTCCAATAAGTTTTAATAAGGTCCAAAAAACTTTAATAAGTTTTAACAAGTTCAATCAGGTCTAATTAGTCCTAATAAGTTCTATACGATAGTAATTTTAATAAGGTTTAATAAGTTAAAATAAGTTTAATTCAGATAAGTTAAGATAAATTCAAGTCCAATAAGGTGAAGAGATCACACCCAAGTAGGTGGAGGTTGGGTGGAGATACGGGATGCAAAGAGAAGCGTTAAGGTGTGTTTTATTCAACTGATTTTTACTTATCTGAACTTATCTGATCTTATTTGAACTTATCTGAACTTATCAAACTTATTAACCCTTGTTAGAACTTATTTTAGTTATAAATTAAACTTGACAGCCCTGATTAACCCTTATCACAACTTATTTGAACTTATTTTTCCTGAACTTATCTTATCTGAATTTATCTGAATTTATTAACCCTTATCTGAACTTATTAACCCTGAAATAAGTGGAAATAAGGTGAACAGAACAGGGCCTTGGGGGGCTTTTAATGAGTTATATATTCTTTGGGAATTGGGTATGTTACAAGTAAGAGAGGAGAGAGAACAGATGGTGCCCTATGGTGGTTGCTGTCATGGTGAATGGGTGATGAATCTGATCATGGAGGTTGGGGGTAGGAGGGGATTAATGTTGTTGATGTGAGCAATGTCAAATGATAAATTGTTGTGTTGAACTAAAGTGATTGTTCATTGATTATGCACAATGCACTATAATACTTCCTCCGTTTTTTAGTTGACACCGTTTGATTTTTACATTATTCACACAACACGCTTTGATTCGGTTTTATGGTTTATAGATACGATAAAACATATTCATGTGGGATCTTGTTTGAATCGTTTTAATGTATATTTTATTAATATTCACTTTTTATAATTTTACTATGTTGATAGTTAGAGATATTAACCGTTAAAAACATGCGTTGGCAAGCGTGATAATAGAAAGGTGTCAACTAAAAAATAAAGGAAAAATGAAAATAAATAATTCCACCTTTGTGTGGTATGACAATAACAATTCCACCTTTTGATTATTATGAGGCAATCCCACCTTGGTATGTGATTTTCTTTTAATAGACCATTTGACCTACAACCTGTTAAACAAGTTAATTTTTTTTTTTTTTAGTTTTTTAAAGCCACGTGTCACTCATTAATTGGTCAAAATAATAAAAGTTAAACTAAAAAAAAAACAGGTAGATAAAAAAAAAAGAAAAAAAAGAAAAAACCACCACCCACTAGCCACCCCCAGTCACCGTGAAACCCCTTACCCATACCTAGGCCCACCAAAAACCCACCGGCCGCCACTCTAAACCTCCTAAAACGCCGGTCGAACCTCCCAATGCCATAAGCCACCCCCGAAATCACATCCACCACCCTGAAAAACACCACCCTGCCGTAGAAAACCTCCATCCCATCCCCTATAAGGGTCGAAGACCACCGAAAACGATCGCCCGTTACCCCCTGACCCAAATCTCACCCCCCCCCCCCCAAACCACCACATCCACCACCGAAATCACCCCCGACCCAAACCTCACCCCTAAACCACCATCGAAATCACCCCCTACACCAAATCCCGCCCCGAAACCTCTATAACCCCACTCAGCCGCCGATAACCCACATCGAAAACCTCCATAACCACCACAGCCATCTGAAGGAGTTATGTCTTCGATAAGTGCAATTACTAGATATATCAAGGATCACTATTATGGAGATAATAAGTTCATTCTATAGGGTCGTCAATGTTTGGTACTAGATATGACAATTGATCTTTGGGCTAGCTTAATGGCCCAAAGCCTTATAGAGTGGATCCTACAAGGTCACACATAAGAGTATTGGGTTAAACAAGTTAGAGGCCCATTATTGGGCCTCATGAGTACATGACATACCATGTTGATAATTGAGCTTGGATAGTTAGAAGAGTCTAATGGTTTTGGACATGACATGGTTTTATTTCTAGATATGATCTATAAATATAAACCATGCCTAGGGTTGCATGATAGAACAATTGACATACAGTGAATTGTCACACAAGCAACCAAGCATCCCAAAAACCCTAATTCTCTCTCTCTCTATTTCAGCCCTCTCTCTCTCTCCTCCCTGTCCGTACGGCTCTCCCTTGTAGGCGGCGCGTGTGGTGGTGCGTGGGTGGTGGTGTGGTGTGTTCGTGACTCGGATCTCCGTTGAAGGTTGATTGAAGCGTTCAGTCACAACTAACTAGCATTAGTGGAGGTTTAATCCGTGCTCGTGTACTAAGTAGAGGAATCACACATGGGGTTCTTGTTCTCCTTATTGTTCTTGCTCGATCACTTGTGGAATCACGCTTCAAAGGTATTATTCTTACTCTTTATGTGTTATGCATGAGATCCTTGGTTAGGTGCTATATGAATATGATTCATGATTATTTCCGCTGCGTAGTACCTATAATCCCCTACACCATCACCACCGAAAACTCCGTCTAACCTCCTTAACTACCCCGAAAATCCCCATCTCAGCCCCGGAAACCCCCCTTAAACACAACCTTGGTGTTGGTCGGTCGATTTCGAAGGTTAAGGAGGGTGGACGGCCGATTTTTGGTGGTGGTTGAGGTAGGGGCTAGGGTTTGGGGGTTGGTGGCTGGTGGCTGGTTTTTTTTTTTTTTTTTTTTCTTATTTTGTTTTTTTTTGTTTTGTATTAATTTTTTTTTATAATAATTAAAAATGAAATGAGCCTATAAAAATTTGACACATGTCATATAACCTACAATAATAGGTCACCAACAAGTCAAGGTTCATTAAAAGAAGATGACATACCAAGGTGGGATTATCTTGTAAAAGGTGGGATTATTTTTGTCAGACTACGCAAAGGTGGGATTATTTATTTCCATTTTTCCAAAAATAAACAGAGGAAATATTATATTTGGATGTGTATGTTCTCTTCAACTTATTGGACCTGGAATTATATGAACTTATTTAAATTGAATTTATCTAAACTTTACTTAACTTATCTGAACTTATTAGACCTTATTAAAATGATCAAACCTTATTGAACATATTAGACCTGTTGAGGTTTGGTGAGTCCGACTCACCGCGGAAACAAACCCCGACCCAAAGAACCACTCGCAATAATTAAAATCATAAAGCATAAATAAATAATTACTAAGAAAAGATAACGAATCTTACCCTCGAAGCGAGCTTCGCCCAAAAACCGGGGCTCTTACTTGAAAGCTACGAGCACGTCAAGCGTCGCGCCTCCAACGGTATCCACCCGCAAAAGGGCGAACACAACTTTAAGGTCTACTACCTGGGGGTTAGCGAGGTCCGACCAAAACCCGAGTGTTATATGAGTTTAATAGTTTTTCCAATATTATGGAATGCTCTTTTTAACTCCCACTCAAGCATCATTTCCTATGCCCAAAGTTGGGTATTTATAGGGAATGATGGAGTATGAAAATCTCTCCCATCAATGTGGGACAATGAGATTTTCTCATTTTATTTTAAAACTAAAATAAAATTATTAAGAAAACTAGTAATAAATCAACAAGTGTCAAGCATACATGAGAGAGTAGGTGAGGACCACTTGGAGATGGGGACCAAACTTGCTCCCCACTCTCTCCCTCATCTTGTGCCACATGGCAACCCACTTGCTCCCAACCTTCCCCTTATACACAGCCCTATGGCCCGAGCCAAGCCCCGAGCCCGGCCCGAGCCCGGCCCGCACCCAGCCCGCACCTGGCCCGAGCCCAGCCCGCACCAGCTGCTGTTGTGGCATGGTGCGGCTGCGGCTGCTGCCGTGGTGCGGTGCGGCTGCTGCTGTGCCTAGCCGCGGCTGGCCGTGGCTGCAGCACGGTGCGCCGGCTCATCTTGCCCCTAGCATTCGGATGCTTGGGGCACTCCGATGCTAGGGTATTTTCGGGAATATTGTTGATTTATTATTTTTTTGCGTGTCTCGTCTTTTATTATTTAGACTCGACTTCCGACGATCGGTTTCGACGCTCTAAGCTCGAATTACCGACGTCTAATTATTTAACACTCGGGCGACGAATTAATTTCTTCCGAATTAATTCGTCGAGTTGGTTCGCATATATTTGCTTGGGTGTGACCCGAAGGGTTCAGTCAAGATTAAGCTGTAATATTAATTATATTAATATTACTGATCGGAAGCGGCCTCCACCCATGCATTCCGATCACTTAACCTTACTGAATATATTAGCTTTCTAATAATTCTGAACCCGCTATCAGAATAATACACTTGTTCGAAGGACACTATTCCTTTCAATCTCCCACTTGTCCTTCCGGACAAGTGTGCATTTAGTGTATAGCCCTTATCCTATGTCTCTTCATGTCTCTTCATGAACTACAGAGTAAGATTACTAGTCATCTCTGTTACGTCCAGAAGTGTTTCTCGAAATCCGAGTTTGACTGTCAATAAGCAGATGATTTCTAAAATCCATCTGAGCACGGCCATGCATTTTTCACAGTCTCGCTCTTCGAGAGGCCTTGTAAACAACAAGACATGTTCCCTATTGTTAGTAGGGGGACATTTCCAGTCTTGTAATGTAGCTTCTCTTACTAAGAGGACTCACCTGCCCAATATCTGTCTTTATAATCCCCAGTTACGGCGAACGTTTGGCGGATACCAAAGCGGATCAGTACTCAAACAAGAGATCTCCCACTACTCATGGTCAAAGGAAAAGAGTTCCGATGGTAATAATGAGAAAATACTTATGACGATTTTAAATCTCTTAAAGTATCCTCATAGGTCGATCCAGTATGGTTCTAAACCAATACTTGTGCAAATGATTTATATCCTCATAGCACAAGAAACGGTGCTATAAATCATACTACACACTAATCTCTGATGGTCATCAATCGTCCACAAAATATGACCTTGATTAGGGATAAATTTCGATTAAAATATTCAATGTTAACTTTAATAGGTGTTTCTTTATCCAAGCCATTGACTTTATACCCTATTTTGAATATTTATTAAAATCGAATGGACTCATTATTTAATTCTAAACCACAATTAAATA
Organism: Chenopodium quinoa; assembly: GCF_001683475.1. NCBI lineage: Eukaryota > Viridiplantae > Streptophyta > Magnoliopsida > Caryophyllales > Amaranthaceae > Chenopodium > Chenopodium quinoa. The sequence continues at coordinate 423,482 of NW_018744452.1, read as the reverse complement.
GAGACGGAGTGATTTAAATTGCATGAAACTTTTAATTACTCCAAAACTGAATGGTTCATCATAGTGCTTTACATCAACATTGTTCAAAATTTGATTAAAACACTATAAAATGGAATTCAAAGCCAGTTCATGACATGCTTGATTCCCATTGCCTCAATGTGTTTGTTGTGCTTCACTTGAGGCAAAGGTTTAGTAAGTGGATCGACTACATTGTCATCCGTTCCAACTTTGCAAATTCTGATTTCACCTTCTGACTTCCATTCTCGAATCATGTGAAATCGCCTCTGGACATGTTTGACCTTCTGATGTTCTCGTGGCTCTCTAGCCTGAGCAATAGCTCCATTGTTGTCACAATAGAGGTCTATTGGACCCTTGATGGAGGGTACAACACCAAGTTCATCAATGAACTTGCGAATCCAAACTGCCTCCTTGGCTGCCTCAGATGCTGCCAAGTACTCGGCTTCAGTTGAAGAATCAGCGGTTGTGCTTTGCTTTGCACTCTTCCAACTAAACGCTCCTCCATTGAGACAGAATATGTATCCTGATTGTGACTTAAAGTCGTCTCTGTCTGTCTGGAAGCTTGCGTCGGTATATCCCTCAACAACCAATTCATCTTTACCACCATAAACCAGGAATTTATCTTTGTTCCTTTTCAGGTACTTTAGAATATTCTTGGCCGCAGTCCAATGCGCCTCTCCTGGATCTGATTGGTATCGGCTCGTAGCACTTAAGGCATACGATACATCAGGCCTAGTACATATCATGGCATACATGATCGATCCAATAAGCGAAGCATATGGAATTCGACTCATCCTTTCTCGCTCATCAGGTGTCTTTGGACACTGCTTCTTGCTTAAGGTTATGCCATGTGACATGGGTAGGTGCCCTCTCTTGGCTCCTTCCATTTGGAATCGAGCCAGTACCTTATCGATGTAAGTACTTTGACTCATTCCAATCATCCTTTTGATCTATCCCTATAGATCTTGATGCCTAATATGTATTGAGCCTCTCCCAAGTCTTTCATTGAAAAACATTTCCCGAGCCAAGTCTTTACAGACTCTAGCAATGGAATGCTATTTCCAATGAGCAAAATGTCATCGACATATAAGACTAGGAAGGCGATGTCACTCCCACTGACCTTCTTGTAGACACAAGACTCATCTGGATTCTTGATAAAACCAAACTCACTGATGGCTTCATCAAATCGCAGATTCCAACTTCTGCTTGCTTGCTTTAATCCATAAATGGACTTCTTAAGCTTGCATACCTTTTTAGGATTATTCTGGTCGACAAAACCTTCAGGCTGTGTCATATACACAGTTTCTTCCAAAATCCCATTGAGGAAGGCGGTTTTGACGTCCATCTGCCATACTTCATAATTGTAATATGCAGCAATAGCTAGAAGAATTCGAACGGACTTAAGCTTAGCTACTGGAGAAAAGGTTTCATCATAATCAAAGCCGTGAATTTGCCTGTAACCTTTTGCTACCAGCCTTGCTTTGTAAATGTATACATTTCCATCTTTGTCGGTTTTCATCTTGAAAATCCATTTACATCCGATAGGTGTATAACCTGCGGGTAAATCAACCAAGTCCCATACTTGATTTTCAAACATGGAGTCCATTTCGTATTTCATGGCCTCTTGCCATTTTGCAGAGTAAGGGCTCGTCATAGCTTGCTTGTAAGTTGCCGGCTCATCTCCATCCACTACTAGGATGTCCAGATCTTCGGTTAATACAACACCGAGATATCTGTCAGGTTGAGATCTTAGCCGAGTCGACCTACGTAGGGTAATGGACTGAGCATTTGCATTGTCGGGTTGACTTTGCATATTTTGACTTTGACCAATGTCAATAGCTGCTTGGTAAGCACTTTGATTGTCAACTTGTCCTTGTTGCTCGTCCTCTCGAACTTCGTCGAGTTCGATTTTCCTCCCACTTGTCATTTTGGAGAGATGCTCCTTCTCCAAGAAGACACCATCACGAGCAACAAACACTTTGTTCTCGGATTTGTTGTAGAAGTAATACCCTTTGGTTTCTTTTGGATATCCCACAAAGTAAACCTTGTCAGATTTCGGATGAAGTTTGTCAGAAATGAGTTTCTTGACATATGCTTCGCATCCCCAAATCTTGAGAAAAGACAACCTTGGCGGTTTGCTTGTCCATAATTCATATGGAGTCTTTTCCACTGCTTTTGACGGAGCACGATTTAGAGTGAGTGCCGCAGTTAAAAGTGCATGTCCCCAGAAAGAGATTGGAAGTTCACTAAGACCCATAGTAGATCGGACCATGTCTAACAAGGTTCGATTCCTCCTTTCAGATACTCCATTCCATTGAGGAGTTCCCGGAGGCGTCAATTCTGAAAGTATTCCATGTTCTTTCAGATGGTCATCGAACTCTTGGCTCAAATATTCGCCACCTCGATCCGATCGAAGCGCTTTGATTTTCTTGCCGAGTTGGTTTTCAACTTCTTTCTGAAATTCTTTGAATTTATCAAACGATTCAGATTTGTGCGACATTAGATAGACATAACCATATCTACTAAAGTCGTCCGTGAAGGTTATGAAATACCGATAACCACTCCTTGCGGGTGTACTCATTGGTCCACATACATCGGTGTGTATTAGTCCCAACAAGTCACTGGCCCTTTCTCCTAACTTGGAAAATGGTTGCTTTATCATCTTACCTAATAAACATCCTTCGCAATTCTCAAAGGATTCTAAATCAAATGAGTCAAGAATGCCTTCTTGTAGAAGTTTCTTGATGCGTTTGATGTTAATGTGGCCAAGGCGACAATGCCACAAGTAAGTTTGACTAGACTGTGTAGTCTTAGCTTTCTTTGCAGGATTATTAACGTTATAAATTTCCTTGTCTAGTGATAACACATAAAGACCATTTTCTGAATGTGCCGTACCATATAAAACATTATCGAGATAAAATGAACATGATTGGTCTTTAACTCGAAATTCAAAACCTTTGGCGTCCAACGCCGAAATTGAAATGGTGTTTTTGGTAATGTTGGGAACACAATAAACATTGTCAAGTTCCAAAACTAGCCTCGTGGGCAAAGACAAACTAAGAGATCCTATGGAAATAGCACCAATCCTTGCTCCATTTCCTACCCGGAGCTCGATCTCTCCCTTCGCTAGCTTCCTAGTGTTCCTTAGTCCCTGTGAATTGGAACAAAGGTGTGAGCCACATCCGGTATCTAATACCCATGAAGCCGAGCTAGTAAAGTTAAAGTCTATAACATAAGTACCTGATGTAGAAGCAACGGTTCCGTTCTTCTTATCTTCCTTGAATTTGAGGCAGTCTCTTTTCCAATGTCCCTTCTTCTTGCAATAGAAGCATTCGGAATCCGACTTAGAAGATGCTACCTTTTTCTCCTTGTTGTCTTTGGTAGCTTTCGGCTTAGGCGGAAAGTTCTTCTTCCCTTTCCCCTTGAAGCCCTTCTTCCTTTTGCCTGCCCCTTTGAATGGCTTACCCTTCTTGATCATGAGAATATCATGCTTTCCCTCATCCTTGAGCGTCTGCTCAGCTTGCTTCAACATCCCATGAAGCTCGGTGAGGGTTTTCTCCATGCTATGCATGTTGTAGTTCATCGTGAACTGGTCATAGCCTTTGTGAAGGGAATGGAGAATGATGTCAATAGCCATTTCAGTTGAATACCCCGCATCAAGCCTTGCCATGTTCTCAAATAATCCAATCATTTTGAGCACATGTGGGCTGACTGGCTCTCCTTTCTTGAGCTTAGTCTCAAGGATCTGCCTGTGGGTTTCAAACCTTTCAGTTCGAGCCTGCTCTTGAAACATATTCTGTAACTCAGAAATGATCTCATAGGCCGATTCCTTCTCGAAGAAGGTTTTCTGAAGTTCAGGAGACATAGTGGCTAGCATTACGCACTTGACATCCCGATCGGCTACTTGCCATCGGTTAAGGGCCGCTTGAGTTACCTCCTCATTTGGAGCGTCAGGCATTTCCTCATCAAGGACATACTCTTTCTGTTCTTGCATAAGAACGATGCGCAAATTCCTTTTCCAATCAAGGAAATTGGTACCACTCAACTTCTCTTTGTCGAGAATTGATCGTAATGAAAACTGATTGTTTGGGGTTAAAGACATGATTCTACAATTGAAAGAATTTTAATGAAAAACCATTCAAAATACTTAAATAAGATTGAATTTTATTCATGCAAATTTTCAATACTTATTTAACGTCTTATTCACACGTAAAAATTGTCCCTATTTTTGTGAAAATAAGGCGATTCCAAGATCCGAAGAAACAAAGACTGGTTAAGCATGCTTTGGCTTGTCTTAAACACTCAATCTTCTTGGGTAAGCATTGCCTTGCTAATGGCTCTAAGCCACTCTTGGTTAGATAATCGTCGCATCTAATGCATCTTTGACAATGTATCTCTTTTGCCACGGTATGTGAGGACTCCTCACCCATACCGATGAGTTAAACCAAAACCAACGTGCACACCCGGTGTGCCTTATGCCCCTTGGAGAAGTGATGGCACCTCGCTTTGGCGTAGCCTACCATCACTCTCGTTCGGTTAATAAGTGTTGTTTGGAAAGGCAAGTTTGACTCAATATTATTAGGGACCTAGGATTTCTATGTTGGTTGATTTAAGTGAACTTAACTAATCATCGCAACATCAAGAAAACCTAAACATGCATCTAACGAATAATTCACACATATATATAAGCATAAAATATAAATCGAAATTATAGATGCATATTGGCAACTAGCATGACCCCTTGAGATCTTCATATCTTCAAAAGGTCTTCATTTGCAATTCGAGGCTTTGTCTTCCAAGATACGCCGTCTTCAAGACTTAACCAATCTATGCAAAAATTAGTGTCTACAACTAGGAATAATCTAAATATTAAATTAAAAAAATACTTAACGGTGCGTAGACCGTATTTAGATTTACAAAAATACATAACGGCACGTAGTCCGTATTTTCTATCCTAGTCGGGTCCCACTAGTTGCCATTTCATAAAACTCGTGAGAGAGAATATATACATATATTCCATTCATCCATTCACTATTTGTGAATGGCCCATGCAATTTACAAATTAAAACAAAGTAAAATGCATTTAAACAACGCGCGCACTAGTAACTAATCTAGGTGGTTAATCCGATTAACACGCCTAATTAAAACTAGTCAAAGTTGTTTAACCGATTATATAAATTACGTCATTAATAATTGAAGCTCCCACTAAATTCCGCATTTCCTTAATTAATCCAATTAATTAAGTCGGTAGCACCCAAACTTGTCAAAATGAAATTTTGCCAATGCCGCTCAAAACCGAGGCCTAGCCTCCCAAAATTTTAATTAAAATAAACAAAGTTAATTAAAATAAGTAAAACGGCAAAATAAGCAACTTCAAGCCTACTATGGCTAGCCACCTCACCGCACCAAGTATACACACACGCCAAGACCACGAACACACGGCCCACGGCACACGGCCGCGAGCTGCTGCCACGGCACAGCCGCGCGTGGCTGCTGCAGCCCGCACCTGCTGCCGCGCGTGTGCTGCTGCCTTGCATGGATGCTGCCGCGCGTGTGGCCGCAAGTAAGGCGGTGCTGCCACCTTGGCAGCCACATATGGGCTGCTATGCAGCCCGGCTCGCCAAGGTGATGCAATGCCTCGTTTTGCGTGCCACGACCTCGGAATTTGATCCCTTTTCGCAAGACAACAATAATTATTTCTAAATTAATTTTAGAACTAATTTAGAGAGCAAAATAAAATTTTAAACAAGTCTAACTTAATAAAAATTTTAAAGTGCAAATAACCAAAATAATTCCAAGAACCATTCTTAATTAAATTGGTTTAGCTTGTTGCAACATAAAATTGAGGCAATTTCTCACTTTCAATTTAATCAATTTAAATTAAACTTGAGAATTTGACAAAGTAAAGGGAAGTTGGAAAAAATATGAACTTTAATGTTCAAATGAAAATTCCAACATCTAAATTTTGTAAATCCTTGAAAATTATATCTTCCAACATGAAGATAACCAAATTTCTATCACAAAATCGAAACTTTATGTTTCCAATCAACTCAAAATGATTAAAACATCAAAGTTTAACACAAAATAACATGTAATTTAGTGGTTTTTAAAGTTTCAATCACTTATCACAAATAAAGATTGAATCTTTAACACTTATGGAAGCCTCAAAATTAAAACTTTCACACTAAAAAGCAATTAGTTTGCAATTATGTGAAAATAAATCAACCTTTAAGCATCAAATACTACCAAGTAAGTGTGCTTTAAGGGGACAAAAAATTGCAGAAAATAATGCAAATAATCAACCATGTAATCAACAATTTATGCCATTAATTTCAAGGTTAGAAAAGACTTAAAATTTTTCGTCAAAAACAAAAAACCTCTCGAAAAAAGCATTTCTGGTCAGCATTTCTCGTGGCATGGTGCGGCTGCGGCTACTGCCGTGGTGCGGCGCGGCTGCTGCTGTGCCTAGCCGCGGCTGGCCGTGGCTGCAGCACGGTGCGCCGGCTCATCTTGCCCCTAGCATTCGGATGCTTGGGGCACTCCGATGCTAGGGTATTTTCGGGAATATTGTTGATTTATTATTTTTTTGCGTGTCTCGTCTTTTATTATTTAGACTCGACTTCCGACGATCGGTTTCGACGCTCTAAGCTCGAATTACCGACGTCTAATTATTTAACACTCGGACGACGAATTAATTTCTTCCGAATTAATTCGTCGAGTTGGTTCGCATATATTTGCTTGGGTGTGACCCGAAGGGTTCAGTCAAGATTAAGCTGTAATATTAATTATATTAATATTACTGATCGGAAGCGGCCTCCACCCAGGCATTCCGATCACTTAACCTTACTGAATATATTAGCTTTCTAATAATTCTGAACCCGCTATCAGAATAATACACTTGTTCGAAGGACACTATTCCTTTCAAGACCATATTAAACTTATTAGAATTTATTGAACTTATTGAACCTTATTAGAACTTATTACGGAGTATTAGAATTGATCGTATCTTGTTTATCATACATCATTGCTTTGTTCGGGTAAATTTTTATCTTCCTATATATCTACTTAAATTATTGGTTCCTAATTTTATGAATTAAGCCTTTATTGTGTGTATTTTTTCTATTTAACCTATTTTAGATATTTGATAGTAATCAAGAAAATTGTGTACCTTTTTATAAACCACTTCTTAAATTTTATTATGAAAATTTTCCTAATAATATAATCACAATTATGTAATAATGAAATAATAATTTTTAATTTTTAATTATTAAAAAGCCTTTAGAAGCTCAATAGCTAATAATTTAAAATCTTTAGAAGCTCAATAGCTAATAATTTACCTAACAGTCTTACTAAAAATTCAAACATTTACAACTAACCGCCAATTGATAGCTAACAACTAGTTGTACAACTAACAACTACTACAACGGCTTACAATTACACACACATAGTTACTTTTACCGAATATGCCTTATAAGTCTATACTATGTATATCTCTATGAGCATGCAACTGTGCAACACTATTGCAAGTGTTCGAGAGTGAGGAATAGTTCAAATGGTTACAACTTTCCTCTCGGTTCCAGGAGATCCTGAGATCGATTCTCACCCCTGCCCTTGTGCCCTTATGGCTTTCTAAACAACAACTACTTAAATAAAAAAAAAAAACCTAATACAAGTGCTTACACTGTATGATTTTTTAAAAAATGGTCAATGACTGTCAACTCATGTTATTATCAAAAGGATTTTTTGTGAAATACTACCTTTTAAACTCCAGATTTTGCGAAAAACTACCCTAAAAACAAAATGTTGTAATTAACTACCTTATAAAATATAAAACGTTGTAATTGACTACCTTCTACCTGAATGACACATTTGACTTTTATTTCCCGATGTTGACCATGTCACGTGAGGGTCATGTGACCCTTTAATGACTTAATTCCCCTCTTTTTCCCAAATTTTCCCGCTTTACACCAATTCAGCCCATATAATTATCAAAGGGGTTGCAAATAAACAATATAAAATATGAATAATCATATTGTTAAGGAAAAGAGTTGGTATAAAGTGGGAAAATTTGGCAGAAAAGGGGGGGAATTAAGTCATTAAAGGGTCATGTGACCCTCACATGACATGGTCAACACCGTAAAATAAAAAACAAATGTGTTATTCCAGTGGGAGGTAGTCAATTACAACATTTTATACTTTATAAGGTAGTTAATTACAACATTTTGTTTTTAGGGTAGTTTCTCGCAAAATTCAAAGTTTAAAAGGTAGTTTTTCACAAAATATCCTTATCAAAATCTACTCCATACATAGTATATGGTATTAAAATTAGGAAAAATTGTAAATTTGATTTAACCACCAATTGTAATTTACTCCTTATATGGTATTAAAATTATCAAAAACCTCAAAGCACCAAAATTTGATTTAACCACTTTTTTTTTTTTTTTTTTTTTTTTTTTTTTTTAATAATTATTAATTTCATTTTTTAAAATAAAACATCGATTTTTGCCAAAACTTGATCTATTAAGGTTAATGTGGCCCCTTTGGTCCTTTGAGTTCAATTTGAGGTTATAATTGAAATAAAATTATTGGAAATGCCACGTTTTTCTTGTTGAAAATTACCTAGATTACGTGAAACTCCAATGCAAGACATTTTCAATACTTTATTGGGTGTTTAAAGTTTTTAACCTCAAACTAGATCCAAATGACCAAAGTAACCCCCAAAACTTTAATAGACCAAATTTCAGCATAAAAAATCGGTAATTTTTAGTTAAGAGATGGTGAATCTAACTTAATTTAATTTTAGGGATGTTTTTTTTTAATATTAAAAAAAAGGTGATAAAATCAAAATTAGGTGTATTGACAGATGGTTATTTACGAGTTTTCCTTAAAATTATTATGTTATGTAAAAACATAGATTTTTAAATCAATTTTAGCACTTGTTTAATTATATCAAATTTTGTACGGAGTACTATGTATTTCATATATTAGGTCAGATACTAAATCAATAACCAACTAATTAATGCATAAATTGATTGTGCAATTGTATCGATTTATCATGTATATATTTCTTGTTTATCAGATGATTACTTGATATGGAGTATTAAATTTAATTTATCTAATATTAGTGAATTATAATTGTAATGTATAAATTAACATGTTAAAAATTTCGCCCCCAATAGATAATTTTCGAAGATCCGCCACTAGTCATATATATCTAGTTTTCCTTGGTTTGAATGTAGGGGATATTTTTCAAGCATTAAACATTTCTTGTCTTCTTCCCCGGATGTCATTGGAAATTTCTACTATGTTGTCATGTCTCACTTTAAAAGTAAGAGTATCAACACAGATTCTTCACCTATAATGTTCTATCGCCATATCTGACTTTAAAATGAGAGTATCAAAACAGATTTTTTACCCATAAATACAAAATTAACTCTTAATTTAATATATACAGTTTTGGGGTTGCATATAACATTACCCGAATAATACTTCATCCTAAGATAGTTTTTCTTGTATAAGGGAAGTCAAGGTCATAATGACAATTATTAATGCTTATCTGTCACAACTTTAAGAGGATGATATTATACTAAATATAACATTTATTTCCATATTTAAGAATCTACTCAATTATAATCCTTAATTATTGGAAGCTAAACTTTGCGTGGCTTCCCTACCTATCTTATATATATATATATATACAGTAGTGTTGGGAGCTAAGTTGCATTGCTTCTTTGCCTTATTATTAATAGCACATATATATATATATATATATATATATATATATATATATATATATACATCACCTACTTTGCATAGATATACACCATATATCACGTATGTGCATGTCAAACTTATCTTAGATTCAATTTGTTGAAAACATCACCTACCTTCAAAGATGACGAAAATTACCAATTGTTTTGCTTTGATATTCATATTGTTTCTGTTCCTCGTTTTGGGTAAGTATCACATTTGATTGTCTCACATTGTTCAGTTAAATTAGCTTGGTCTAATGGTTGGTGCGTAGCACTCAATTAAATTAGCTTGGTCTAATGGTTGGTGCTTAGAACTCACGACCATGAGGTTGTGGGATTAATATCCCATCATATTTTTGAGTTGAGAGGTGGGGGGGGGGGATTTCATCATCACCTCCTCACGCTTAAGTTGCTCGGAATTATTAATCAGTGCAACTAACCTAGAGGGTATCACCCGACCCAAGCATGGTTTGTTGAATTTTTATTTTTATTTTTTATTTTTATTTTTTGAGGAATGGTTTGTATATTTTGTTAGAAGACTAAGTCAACGACCATAGGTTTAAAGTGATGGTTAAAGCCTCATCAATTTTATTTACATATGGAATATATACCTTTTGTTGTTTTAAATTGTATGTCGAATTTTGCAGGAACAAACTCAACACAATTCATATTCAAAAACAATTGTCCAAACATCGTATGGCCAGGGACCTTAACAGGTAGTGGGCCCGCATTGCCAACTACCGGCTTCACTTTGAATCCTGGTGCAACCTACAATTTTGTCGCTGCCCCTTCTTGGTCAGGTCGCATTTGGGCTCGCACTCTTTGCTCACAAGATGCTACCACACAAAAGTTTGTATGTGAAACTGCAGATTGCGCATCAGGTACCTGTCATAGGCCGAATTTAGTATTATATATATTTTTGTGACGACATTTTAATTTTTATGCTTGCTATTAACGTAACTTAAAATTTGAATTGTAACAAAAAGTGGTATATTGAGGAAAACCTTAACACAATTTATTCGTCAATAAATGAGAATTAGCATCATAAGGTGATATTTTATATTTATACATTGGGACTAATTTTTTTTTAGACTTTTTATCACCTTTTAAAAATAATTTTTATTACCTTAATAAGTTTAAGTTTATTTTACCAACTTTTACTAAAGAATTTTTTAATTATACAACGAGTTAACAACTTACATCTATTATTAATACATTAAGTGTTAGCAAAATTAGAAGAAAACATTTTTTTAATATTTTTTTAAAGATGGTAAATGTCAAATTTGATTTTACCACTTCAAATTTTATTTTGGATTTCACCACAACTCGACAAAATCATATAAAAATAATTTTTTTAGGTGGTACTCCGTAATAGTAAAAAAAATCCCACTAATTTATAAAATAAAATTATTAATATTTTCATGATTTATTGTTTTCTATACCCGAGCATAAAATTCTCATCACATAAGTATCTAATAAATTAAATTTCGTATTACTCTAGGAAGAGTTACGAAAAAGTTATCAAACAAAAGATTAATGAGGTGATAATGAGCATGAATTTATATTGTAAATTTGTATGAGATTAAAAGTCATAGGCTAAGGAGCACAGTCCTACTAATTCACCTCAAAAATCCAATTTTTATCTTAAATAATCATTATCATAGTGGTTATTCCTTGGCAAATTATTAGGCTTACACTTTCACCTTATTTTTACCAATTTCATTTCATGAAAAATAGGTTTTGATAAGAATTGGTTAACCATTTTCATATGATAACTAAAATAAATTTTATTAAGTTCTAACAAGTTCAAATAAGTAAAAATTAGGTGAATTAAACACATCAATACAATAAACTTTTTTTTTTTTTTTATAACATCAACATACATCATTTTTTACTAACTACCAATGGGCGTAAGTGTATTATTGAAAAATTAAGTCATACCCATAAATTATTTTGGAACAGGGCTGCTAAAATAAAGGTTAAAATTTTGAATTATTTTGTATTCCTTATTTTCTTCATTTGTTTTTTCATCTCGATTTTTGGTGGATTTAATGTACTATGATGGGCTAGACTTGTTTGCAAAGTCTGCAAGGGGTTAGTTGTAGACTTTTTTTGTTCATAGTAATTTTTAATTATGCACATGGTGAAGTAATAAAACCATGGCTTTGTTTTTGGTGCTAAATTCAACATTTGAGTAATGTTACAAGTTGCAACTAATCACACAATAACATAGGTTGCATTACAAATTTTGGTTTAACATTATTGTGAAACTCCTCAATATTCCATTGATCAATATATTTAAAAGGTTTAATATACGAAATTCTTAATTATGTTCGAAACATGTCAAAATATGGTAAAATTTGCATAACAAAAATATCCAATCCTAATATCCTATAGATATGACGAAAAGTTAGTGCTATGTAATTAGTAGTAATAATCATTATCATATCAATAAAAAGCTTTCTTAAGAAATTTTTGTGAATTTGTTTCTCATAGGTCAAGTACTGTGCAACGGAGCAGGGGCAATCCCACCCGCCACCCTAGTAGAATTCACCCTAAATGGGAGTGGTAATTTAGATTTCTATGACGTTAGCCTAGTCGATGGATACAATTTGCCAGTATCGGTGGTGCCAACGAATAGACAAAGTTGTAAATCCACGGGTTGCCCCGCGAACATAAATAGATCATGCCCACCAGAGTTGCAACTTAAAGATGCTCATAGTGGTGCAGTTATAGCATGTAAGAGTGCATGCTTGGCCTTTAATAAGCCAGAATTTTGTTGCACTGGGGCATATGGTAAGCCACAAACTTGTCCACCAACAAAATATTCCAATATTTTTAAGTCACTTTGCCCTCAAGCTTATAGTTATGCTTATGATGATAAGACTAGCACTTTTACATGTCCTAGTGGATCAAGTGATTATACAATCACTTTTTGTCCTTAATTGTATGCATGAAAGACATCATGCAAAATTGTAATGGCTAGTTAGAACTACCATTGTTTTAATAAATATATTTGAGTTTTTTTATAATTTTTTTTTTATATATGTTCAGACAGTACAGTACTTCTGCCTTTTGGACTTATGATTCTTTTCCTAATATGGGGAAACTATTGACTCATATTGGTATTTTCCCAACACTAAAGGTGACCAAATCAAAAAGTATACTTACTCTGTTTATGTTTAAATGCTAAGTTTTGCATTTTATGATATTCACACAGTCTACTATATTTTTGGTGATTAGAGCTATTTAATTTCGGATATTGGGTTTGATATGAACCAAATTCTCTGGTATCCAAAATTTCGAATTGGAAACATATGTACTCTTAATCTAGGGGCGGGGCTAGAAAAGCCACAATTTTGGATATCCCGCTCAAGTTTTAAGTTTTTTTTTAAAAAATTGGACCCTCAACTTATTGGTAAAAAAGTAAAAAGAAAAGGCAACTATAGTAAGATTTGAACTCTTGTCTAGAGAATATCATAAAAACCACAAAACCATGATCCACTTGTGTTTTCTATGTCTTCTAGATTGGCTTGGACGTGGTTTTGAGGTCAGAGTGGATTATCAAAGGGGGGTGTAGAGGGGTTGCCAGCCGGTGGATAATGCACCAGTTTAAGTGGTTAAGTGTTGGGGGGGGGGGGTGGCCAACAGGTTTCCGGCTAGGTTAGGGGTATATATATATATATATAGGGGAGGGATCCGGTGAGAATAAGTTCATATGTGAGAACTCATACTTATATGAGAACTGATTTAAAATTTAGAACATATGAGTAAAAATTTAGAACATGTGAGTAAAAATTTAGAAGATGCGAGTTAAAATTTATAACATGTGACTCAAACTAAAATTCTGAACATATGAGTAATAATTTAGAACATTTGTGTGAGTAATATGTTTAGAACATCTGATTTAAGAATTAGAACAAGTGAATAAAAATTTATAAAATTTGCTTTATGAAATTTTAAACATATGAGTAAATTTAGAACATTTGATTTAAGATTATGAACATGTGAATAAAAATTTAGAACAAACTGATATAGAATATAGAAAGTGTGAGTAAAGAATTTAGAACATACGTGAAAAAAAAATAGAACATACGCTTTAAAATCTGAAACATATAATTAAAAATCTTAGAACACACGTTTTAAAATTTAGAACATATAAATTAAAATTTTGGAACAAGTTATTTAAAATTTATGACATCAAACTTAACTAATTTATGGTTTAGAACATGTGAATACTAAATTAGAACATTTGATTTAATTTAGAACACCTAAGGAAAAGTTTAGAACATCATATTTAAAATTTAGAACATACGAGTAAAAATTTAGAACATAAAGAGTATTCTCACATAAGAAAAATTCTCATATAAGAAAAATTCTCACGAGAGCCTTCCCCTATAATATATATATATATATATTTATTATATATATATTGTAGGTTGTTAGTGAGACCATTGAAGACAAATTGACATCATAGTTGGAATTATTAGATACTAAAGTTTTGTTGAGATTATTAAAAAGAATTCCTACATGATTGAGATTATTAAAGTGTATTTTTCATTAAAAAAAAATTAAATATTTGACATAAAAAAAGGAAATAAAAAATAAACTAAAAAATTAAGCAGGGTAACCGTCACTCTTCCCTTCCCGTTCCTTTCTCTTTCTTCTCACACTGTTCTTATTCTTCTCATGGTGTTCATCAATTAAAATCCTCCTCTTTCTCACTCCTCTTCGCATCTATGAACCCCTCTTTCTTGTTCAATTTGGATTTTTGGGTTCCTTTTTCTCGTTCATCACTTTCGTTTGTGGTTTAATTGGACCATAAAAAATGTTGGATTCAATTGGTTGGAGCTTTTTCAATCGTATATAATGGATGTCATACCATTCTATTGTTTTAATTGGAAACATTTTTTATGGTTCATGAATCATGATAGCCAACCATAAATACTTTTGGGATTAAGACAACATTTTTAGTTCAATATGAATAAGTTCAATTCTATTAAAATAAATTTATTTTAGTAAAAAATAATTTTAGTTCATCAAAAAAAGTTTACTCACTAAAAATCAAAAACTTTGAAGAAACATATAATAGAAAATCAATAAAATAATTTTTAATTAGCATAAAAAATTTAGTTTGTAAAATTAATTTCAGTTTAATAAAAATAATTTCAGTTGAATAAGGTGAAAAGAGCAATATTACCAAAAAAAAGAAAAAAAAAATAAAAATAAAAATAAAAAAATGGAGCAAGTCCTTAGTCCAACACTCTTAACACAATTACGCTCTTAATAACAACTCTCAACATCAGAGAAGTCTTTTCATTATCATGTTCAAAAAAGACAAATGTTTCCGTTGCTTCTGGCAAAGTGAATCCTTTGATGGGGCACAACATCAGATGAATCCAATTAAGCAGATGAGTTTGAGGCGTAAACGTGTTATTTTTGTCAGATTAGAAGTGTCAACAAGAGCCTATACTCAATTAGTCAGATAGAAGGATCCTGACTTCTTTTTTTTTTTTTTTTTTTTTCTTTTTTTTGACAGACAAGGATCCGACTTCTAGTTGATTCACATTGGTAATGGATTGAAAACCAACAAAACAATATCCCATTTACAGTAAAGTTTTAGAGTACACTCAACAAAATTTAAGAAGCTTGAAAAATAAAGTATTGCAACCAGAAAATCATCACAAGAAACTGATCTCAATCAACGTGAGCTGTCAGCCTCATCAAATAGAGGATAACTCAAGAAAGTCTTTCCACAAATGGATCCAGTAAAGTCTGGCCATTGATTACCTTTGTCGTGGCAGCAATTATATCATATGCCATCAGTTCCTGAAAATTAAAAATTGCAATCAGAGGTTTCACCAAGGAAAATCAATAAAGGACAGACGGTGTCAACTTTAGCTCCATGGGAGCAAAAGTACCAGCGATTGCTACTGAAGCCTATACATACCCTGGCCTTCTTTCACCTGGGACACTAACATCAAATTAAGGTTCTCATGCCTACTCTTAATGCTAACTTAAGAATGGCAATTCAAATTTAGTCCGCTAATCACAAGATTGAACAAACCTGAGAACTGAGAAAACGGAGTGCAGATATCTCAGCAAATGTCACCCCACCAACAAAAACCACCAGTACTACAGAGCGTCTTCCAGATGCCGCTCTGTAACATAGGAAAAACCCCCACAAAGGCAGGAGATGTCAGTATACAAAGCAGCTTTTTTGGACTGGGAAAATAGTAGATACAGAAGCAACGATATGAAGAAAAACACTTTTTTTTTTTTTTTTTTTTTTTTTTTTTTTTTTTTTTTGACAAAAGAAGAAAAACACTATTTTGGATACTTATTTTTACACTTAAAACTTCAAAGTTTCTGAATAGAATATAATCTAAAAACATAACTGTAAATCTTTAATGTCAATAAAGCATGGTCAAATCATGATTAGCACATTGTTATTTTAACCATATTTGATATTGAATAAACAGAAAAAGGGAATAATTCATAAGTTTTTGTAACACGTAATGTGTGCATACTTGTCAACATTAGCTGATCCTCCTGACAGTGACTCCACTGATGAACCCCTAGATAATGCCCCCTAAAGATAACATTTCATAAATTAGGATCATAGCAGTAAGGAAAAAAAAAAAAAGAGTTTGCACTAAGTCTATAAAATATGACTAAATGAGGATAAGAAAAGCTCACTCTTTTTGTTTCAAAGTGTGGTCCAGGTAGTAGCTTTAATATTTCTTCAATGGAACGCCTAAATAATCAATTATGAAATCAGAATCATGATACTGAAAAAAAATAAAAATAAAAAATCCTAAGAAATATACCAGCAAAACTATGCATTTCATCCTCAGCATATGGTGGGAACTAAAGAGTTTTAAACATAAGAGGAAAATATTATGAATATATCATGGATATGGACCGAGTTTAGGGGTAATATGCAAGAACAAAGCAAGGAGTATGAATGATTATAAGTTGGAAATTACTTTCTGTACGATTCACAATACAAAGTATATAGGTGTAAGGTGTTAGCTATTTATTAGTGAGATAATAATGTTGGACATAGGTGTTAGCCAAAATTTTAAGGACTGATACTCCATGCACATCTGCTTGTGGACTCTTTAATTCCTAAAAACAGATCTACCACTAGTAAAAGACAGTTGAACTGTAGGAACAGAGACAAGAGGCGCATGGAGTAAGGTGATTAAATACTCAACCTCCATTAATAGTCAAAGTGTTTTGACGGCAGGTCTGCAGCTCATACAAAATGACATACAAAATGACATTCACTAGTTCATACCACTAGACCAACAGTGATGCATTAATTTAAAAGTCTATTAAATATGATTAGTGCCAGTGCAGTCTCTTAAAAAACCGATTTATGACTTTTAAAGTCTATGTGGAGAACCTTTTGATATGGGTACTTATATTTTCCATGCCATATTATTCAGCTCTGGTATGCCAAAGTCAAGAGGCAATACTGCAAGAATGAGTGGTTACATAATATTCAACACACACACAGATATCACCTAACAAAGTGATATTCAAGCAAAAAATCAAACTCTAGCAGCAATCATGCATGGTTAATTGGTAAAGAACACATAGAACCACTTTGAGGTTTTTTTTTTTAATAACACTTTGAAGTGTAGTTGCTGCCCAGATAACTGGAAGTAAAAAATTTAAGGCCAAACATAAAAGAAGAACCGCAGAAAAGATATAGTCGAAATAAGTCAAAACTAATATTTCAGGGATAATTTTCTTACCATCCAGATCTAATGGCTTGCTGGATCAGACGTATACTAAGTGGTGCATACCCAGAGAAGACATAAGAAATATCGTTGGGGCTGTCATAAACCACACCACAGGGAAGTCAGCATAGCAGCAACAGAGATGATATATAGAGTATTCAATTAACACTTAAAATGAAAGCAGTATCAGAACCAGAGCAGCCATACAAAGATATGCTAAAAATGACATTCATAACCAACAATAGTATACACCAGGTCATAACTGGAAGCAGTGTTTTCGACTATTTTTCGCTCCAAAAGATGTTATCGAAAATTAAATTACCATAATGCAACAGAGACAAAGAAATCAACCAGATTGCAATAACTTAACACCTTACAGGAAACAACTCTAAGCAGCTATCTATGGCCTACATACTTTAATAGTGAAGAAGATTACTTCTACTAACTAAAAACAAATGAAGATAAGGGTGATAATCGTGACATGTTGGCTTCATAATATTGTAAATTTTGCAAAACATATACATTACATCACACTTTTCATATAATTCAACAAGGTTTCGAAAAGATGAACTCCAAAAACCATCTAATACAAGAATTATACATTTGGGCAAGTGCGGTTTATGAAGTTCCGTCAATACAAAAATTCAATCAGAGTGTCAAAATTTTACATAGCTATCCATAATAAAACAGATATTCATCAAATTATTCTTCAACCTAACTGTTAAGATAGAAAAATGAGAGTCGACGTTAGTAATCTCACTAAAGATATGAATTAATGTTGATAACAATACCAATGTAGGCTGCTTTGGCAAGCAGTTAAGAAAATAGCTTAGATAGGTAGAAGAGGGCTTACATTACTATCTGGGGAATTTATTAGCTCATTTACTTGTGTATATCCATCATACTATCTCTCATCAGGGTCCCTGATTGCTCATCCAACGTGCTAGAAATGCCTAAACAATTATCTTTGGGTTGAGACTTGGAGATAACGGAGGAATAGGTAGAAACTTGGTGGATTGGATCTAAAACTGTATACTTCAGAATACATTTGAATTTCTGGAATACTGTACCTAGAATAACCCAGGTGAGAACATTGTTTTGGCATTTTTATGAACCTTACTCCCTTCAGTAAAATACTATAACAGGGACTTGTGAATCATGCCTCTTACACTAACTCCTGGAAGTTTATCTCATAAGTATTTTCCTGTAACAAATTTCGCAAGGCTGCCGTCATCTAACATCACTATGGACACCAGTCTTTATCACCTTCCTTTATGGAACACTATGTAACTCATCACCCCAACCATTAATTTCTCTAAATTATCCTTCCTCCACACCCACTGCCGCCTTGCGGTCACCCCCGCATTTAAACATCACCTGAACCCCACTCCAACACCTAACACCTCTTCTCCAGTCTCTTTCCTCTTTTCTTTCCCCCTCTCACATTATCTCTTTCTCTCTCCTTCAGGCAAACCCATCGCTGCTCTCTCGCCATCCACCAACCTTCTTATCTTCTATTCGCCAACCACAAATAAACCCCAAATAGAATTGGTTAGGACTTATTATTTGGGTGAGGGTGATTTTCTAGGAGCATGGGGTTGATTTTCAGGGGCATGGGTAGTGAGATGGTTTGGTGGTGGCTGATTAGTGGTGAGGTTGGAGAAAAAGGAGAGACAAATGTGGTGCAAGTGGCTCAGATAAGGGTTATTGTTGGCTAGAAGATGAAGTGGAGTGAAGGATAAGGAGATAGTGTGGATAGGATACGCTGGGAGGTAGGGTGTTAGGCAACAAGAAGGTGGAGATGTGGGATGTTGTTGCTTGTGGGAGTGTGGTGTAGATTAGGGAAATGATGTGGTGAAAAATTAGCCTAACCATGGTTAGCATATTAATTAAAACTAACTCATTTGAGCCTCATTAAGTCATTTGTAGGAAACTTTTTTTTAATTAGGGTCATTTCGTATAATACAAAAAAAGAATCACCATTTGGGGGATACCATTGAAATTTTCCCATTTTTAATCATACATTCAATATTTTTACTCATATGTTTTAATTTTTATTCACATGTTCTAAATTTAACTCATATGTTCTAAATTTTTACTGACGTATTCTAAATCATAAATCAAATGTTTTAAGTTTTACTCATATGTTCGAAATCTTAAATTAAGCTTTCTAAATTTTTTCTCACAAGTTCTAAACTTAAATCATGTTATTACTCATATGTTTTAAAATTATAAAAAATGTTCTAAATTTTTATTTATGTGTTCTAAAATTAAATCATATGTTCAAGATTTTAAATCGTGTGTTCTAAATTTTTACTAGTACGTTCTAAGTTTTATTCAAATGTTTTAAATTTTAAATTTGTTCTCTCTTCTTATATAAGTATGGTGTTCTCACATAGGGACCTATTCTCACAAGACCCTTCCCCTGTATATTACTAGCGACAAACAATAATTATTTTTTTTACATCATTAAGTTTAAACAATAACCTAAATAGCCAAATTTCACGATTTAAGAATAAAGGTATTCCGATATGCTGAAAATTTATAGCAAAAGTAATTAAAAAAAGAAAAAAAAAAAAAGTAAACCAACTAGTTATATGAATTCTAAGTTCTACTCAGTAGCTACGCATATCAAGAAAAAGTAAAAAAATGGACCATGCATGTGGGTACTTTGCTATAAAGCGGCGAAAGATAAAGTATGGGGGTTTTATTAAATATTATTGGGCCCACAAAGTAGGATTGTATATGATAAAAATTGAATAAAATGTTACCATAAAAGGAATTAAGTGAAAGTGAGTACAACCTAGAAAAATAGATGAAAATGGAAAGTGAGTAGAATTTTTTTTTTTACTCTTATTTAACCATTGTAGTATAAGCCAAGAGGATACTAAGGTTTTTTTTCAGGGGGACACCTACCAAGCAATGCTTAGCTTGCTTGATGAGGTTCTTACACCATATTCTTGAGGCATGGGGTTCAAATCTTTCCAAGTGAGGGTGCTTGGTGGCAATATTTCCTTACATTTCCCCCCTATTCCCAAGTACCCAATCTGCAAATACTGGACCAAAAAAAAAAGGACCATGAGGATAGGGGTGGTTGTGGCTGTAGGGGAAATCAGGGAGAGGGGTGATTGGGAATAAGGATAAACAAAAGACGGGTGAACCTAATCCAATCTATTCATCAAGTGGGGGACTGGAAATTGTGAGCTAAACACATACACCATAAATTCCTTTCCCTTTTTAACTTTCCCTGAATTATGATGCTAAACTACTCTTTGGTATCAATGTATCAATACTGGGGAGATTCCCAGATTAGCATTTTCATGCATATGCTTTCTTTTATGTCTTGGTAACTGTTGGAAGATTGAAGGTCTTTGTTAAAGTGTTTGCATTACACATTATAACTAAATTTGAAAAAAATCAAAACAACCTACTTTATCTGAAGAAACGCCATCCAGATATTCATGGTGGCAGTTTAGTGATTCAACCATCAGCAAGCCATTATGAAATATATTCTGCTACATCGACTTATATAATGACCAGTAAGAAATTCTCTAAGCTTAACAGCATATATGATAATTTTTTTAAAAAAAAAACAAAAAAAAAAAACATTTAACACAAATAATAATTCAACAGGAAATGATGACAGATATCAGTGTGCATACTTGGCTGTATTGATATCCTCAACTACAAGACGCATAGCTCGTTTTACAGTCAACCAGTTGCTTCTCATTTCCTGTCAGGATCAACAAGACAACAAGCATTAAATAACTACCAATAAACAGCACTATAATTATGATTGACAAGTCAATATTGCTAAAATTTGCCATTACAGTTGAACAGAACCTGTTTTCTAAAAAACCCAGCCTTTTCCAGATTATTCAGTGTGGCCATGTGCTCAAATCCATAGCTATGAAGTATCTCTCTCCTTCATCAAACAAATGTACCATAACATTCATAACACAGTATTTTGGAAAAAAAAAAGTGTTGCCATGATATGTATGACAGAAATCTTATTTATAAAATAAAAATTAAATTAAAAAAATTTGAAAATTAGACATCAGGTATAGATACCTCAGACCGTCATACTGTCTCTTAGGCAATCCTGAATTTGTAACAGAAAACAAGATGAGAAGTCGGAGGACACAGGCAAGAGGTTCCTGCTTGTGAATCATTTCTTCAATATACTCTAAAGATCTGCATATTACATAAGCAATGCATGTATCCTTTATGTGACTAGCAGAACCATACACATAAAACCCTTAGCCAAACACGTAATGCATCAACACAAAGCAGTGGAGCTAATATCAAACCCACCAACATTCTTCTGGATAGGTAGCTAACATGAAAAACTGTAAAGGTACTAAATTCACAAACAGGTACATTTTTCCAGATTCTAGACATCCTTTATTAAAACAGAATGCACTATGAAACGCCACTTCAATATGATATTTAAACTTCTTTTTGAGTCATAAAGGATGCACGAGAGAATTCAAACTAGACCATTCTACGACATAAAAGTTAGCAATTGATTTAAGCTTGCCATTTTGCAAAATGCTGTTGGGTAATGTAGCTTTGACATCAATTAAAGACCACTAGTTTACTGTATGGATGCAATTGGAATCCCATTTAAGAAAAATATGTTTTCATATTAGTCACTACAAATGCTTAGAACCTCTTATTTCTATTAAAATATAACAAGATAAGTGGTGAACAGTGGAATAGTTTATGCTGTACCGTAAAAATGCTTTTTTTTTTCCTACTTTTACATTTGTCAAGTCACGTCACTGGCCACAAAATGTGTCAAACAACCATGAGATGCAGCTTCCATGACACTGCGACCATGATATTTTTCCACATGGGAATACAACTCATTTTTACTGTTAAATAGACATGATCTTCAGCTTTAAACCCCCAAGAATTCAGTAAAAGAGACATGCTTAACTATTTCTACTTCCTAGAAATTGGTACTCGTATTTAAATCTACTTTTATCAATGATCAGATCTTCTCTCTCACTAATTTGACAATGTAATCTATAAAGAACCAAATTACTCCACCAAAGCCCCAATCATTTGTTCCTGATTTAATATATAAGTAAATCAAATTATTTTTCCATGCTTATAAACTGTATGTCTGTATCAGCAGAAAATAATAGTAACATACATGTCATAGCTCTCTCAGCTTACTTTTACCAATGATCAAATCTTCTCTCTCACTAATTTGACAACGTAATCTATAAAGAACCAAATTACTCCACCAAAGCCCCAATCATTTGTTCCTGATTTAACATACAAGCAAATCAAATTATTTTTCCATGCTTATAAACTGTATGTCTGTTTCAGCAGAAAATAATATAGTAACATACATGTCATAGCTCTCAGATTCCACAATAGTATGTTCCATGTCAAGACGCCCAAGAAATGATGGCTTGGATGTCAATGTGGACAAGTGTTGAGCAAGATTTATGTGCCTCTAGACCAAAAAGAAAGGCAAGTTAAACTCTTGAGCTCAATTGCTACAATCAAAAAGTTTGGAAACTATACACAAGATATCACTTACAGTCATCTCTGGCAAGGAGTTAAGCTTCTTGACGAAGTCCTTCAGTTCAGATACTGTTTGATTCTGAAATCATGTTTTGACAATTCAATTAGTTTTAAAATCGATATCTAGTGGTTCTCCAAAAAAAAAAAAAAATTCGATATCTAAGTGCGTTGTACTACAGCAGAAACTAAATTCTACATTTTCTTATTTTTCAGTAGCAGACTATCATATTACCAGCCTAACTATTTCCCATACATGTGCAAGATTCTTAGTAAAATATACAGATGTACTAAGGTTCATCCTAGAACTTTTAATCACTCTCCTTGAAACAAGAGGGAAGACATAATCCCACTCTTTAGAGACCTTCACACAAAATTACTTTTGAGAGATTCAAATATCATTTTGTAACTAAAATTACCTTAAAGGCTTGCCAGTTAAGCAGGTAAAACCTGCAGAGCACTAGGGGTTCATTTTCAAAAAGAACATAAATTGCAGAGGAAACGTATTCAGCTAGCATTTACCCAGCTCCAAGCAATATAGAACAACTATGAATATGTAAAACAAATACTACATTTCTTCACACACACACACACACAACACACACGCACACATGCACCCGCACGCACGCTCACACGAACACACACACATGCCCACACACATGCACGCACACACACACCCGCACCCTCGCGCACGCAAACGAGCAAACACACAAACACACCTTTTTCTTATATAAACCCATTTTCCTAGGGTTGCGAATCTACAATGAGTAGAACAAAAAGGAACAAAGCGGGTATATAAAGTATCAAAAACACAATTAATATGGAAAACCATCTCGGAATTTCATACACAATTAAGTTCACTGGCAACAACTATGTACAATTGGATATACGCCTTAGAACTAAGCATACTAAAAAAAATGAAGGAATCCATCTTTTGTGAATCACATCCAACCAAAAGTTAAGAGACACAATTGCAAGGGGTTTCAGCAAGTAACATTTATTCCACTGAATTCATGTAAGCTACAAAGCAAAAAATGGGCACAACAGTTGATAACTTACAGTGGTTGTTATGTCAGTATAGTCTTGTTTCATGGATGTTGCTTTTTGGCGTAAGACCTGCGATTTTGTGTAAACATATCAGAGAAGATCAACTGGGAATAAAAAAAAAAATGGACTAATTAGCCAAATAAAAGTAATTGGAGATTAGAGCAATTGCCAACCTGGACAACAACTTCAAAATTGAGGTCCCGAGTCTCCTTAAAAAGCTTGTCACTGAAAAACAAAAAAAAAAAAAAATGGTGAGATAGCTGGAATAGGTTTACTTAAAGATGGGATATCTGTGAAAAACACCATTGATCTAACATACACACAGTTTTTGGAAATAGTTTCAGTGTATAAAATGACAAAAACTTATTTATCAAGAAAGAGTAATTTGGCCCTAAAGTATATTGTTTTGGCACAATTGAATAAATTCCAAGTGCCAACTTATAGGCCAAAACACCGAATAATACCAAGCACTTCAGAAGGTTTTTTCCTCCTACATACCACAACCCCTAACTGTGTAAGGCTTGGAAAGTCAAAACAAGAGCTCAAAAATAGTTCTCTAATAACCGCACTAGCATATAATCACATCTAGTGCTTTTAGAAGACATTGAAACTTCCTCTATATTTATATTTTAATATTCCACTTTGAATTTCTCGTTTGCAAGCGTTGATATTTGTAATCATCTACAAGTTATAAAATTTTAAAATTATAAAATAATATAAGGCATATCCATTTTTATATGCTAAGGGTATGTTTGGTTTATCTTATTTTGTGTGAAAAATATTATATCTAAACTTAATTTACTTTATTTTACTTGAATTATCCGAACTTATGTTGCCAAAGATTAGAACTTATTTGAAATCATTTTATTTGAAATAAGACAAAAATAAGTTCAAATTAGATGAAACAAACAGATCATTGGTAAAAAACAATTTTGTAAGAAAAAAAGACGTGAATAATTCAAAAATCAATATGGGACAATGCAATTAATTAAAGCCTTAACCCCATAAGTAGGGTCGGCTATATGAACCAAAAGTGATTATTCTGTATATTGAACCACAAAAATCTTTCTCCTTCATCCCTTATGAAGTTATGATCAAATGCCAAAATCTCATACAAATCCATCTACTTCCCATCCTTCCTAGCACCTTCCAACCAAGTCATTTCCGGTCTCCCTCTCCCTCGTTTAAACCCTCCATGGTCTCTCTCTTCCACTCTTTGTACCGGGCCCTCGGCTCTCCGTCTTACATGCCCAAACAAACATAAACAATTTTTACTTAGTTTTTCAGCAATGTATGCTACACCCACTTTCTTTTGAATAACCTCATCTCTGATTCTATTTGTTAGAGTGTTCCTGCACATCCATATTAACATGTGCATTTCCGTAACCTCCATCTTTTTAATGTGCTCCTTAGAAGCGCATCATTCTGTACCATAAAGCAACACTTGGTCTGTGTTCCACGGGAACGCTTCAGTTACCTAACACTCCCGTGGTCACTCTCCATTTTTCTTGATGATTGGCCCAAGAACTTAAAATAATTCACTCATTTTCAAGTCTTTTTCGTCCAAGCTCACTACATCATCGCTTGTCCCCTTCTATGTACCAAATATTCAGTCTTACTCCGACTTAACTTAAACCCTCAATATTCCAACCTTTGCCTCCATTGCTCTACTTTGGCATTAACCACATCTTTAGTTTCATCCACCAAAACAATATCATCCGCAAACAACATACACCATGGAACCTCATCTTGAATTGGCCTGGTTACTTCATTTAGAATTGTTTCAATATGGAATTGTGGGGAACTAAAACTTTAAAAGTCAATTAAAGTGCCTTAATTTGCGTGTTTGTCAAAGCAATGCAACTACTTAAGGACCGAAGGAGTAAATGATTTTAGAAAGATGGGGGGTAAAGAGATGAAAAGGAAAAGTGCTAGTTGAAAGCTAGCAAACAATAATCCTTTGACATTATAAGATAAAGAATACATAAAGACCAACGTTACAAGGAATGCGGTACGGTGCCACGAATCGCGAACTGATTCATGCGAATCGGAACGCGGAACAAACACGACCTGCCGGTGGCCGCGAACCAGAACGCTGAAGGTGGCGACTCGTAGTTGTGGCTGATCAAAGACGGTTGTTCTTCCTCTGCAACTTCTAATGGGTTGTTTCCTGATATTTGCAGTGCAATATTCTATCTCTTCCTTCTTTCACGTGCATCTGCTTATTTAATTTTTGAAAATTTTCAGACTTTTTTCTCTCTCCTTTCTCATGCTTTACATAGCAGTAACATTTTACTAGGGTGGTGGCTAGGGTTTTGTTTCAATTAGTGAAGGCTTAAACCTCTATCAACAACAGGGCCTCTTTTTAATGAGCAACTTGGGCCTTATATATTATATAATCTAATTTTTTAGTAACCCGCTCACCTAAATACATATTTTATATGGAGGAGTTATTATATACTTGTATTTATTTTAATTTCTAATATAAAATCTATTAATAAAAATCACCTATATTTTTTTTTTATTAATTTACTATTTCGTACCCAATTGTACCGAATTCACCACGGGTAGCGTTTTGCGTATTCGTTTCCGTACCACGTTTCGAATTGAATCCAGCCCCTTGTAACATTGATAAAGACCATACAAGGATATGTTATTTTCAACTTATTTACTTATACTTATTGCAAGTTTGTAACTAAACCACCTAAAAAAAAAACCCAACTACAACAAAATTAAAATAAAATTCAGACCACACTAGATCTTACTTTGTTTGCTCATCGCTTAACATTTTTAATTGTGTGCCCTTAGAAATATCCTATTTTTTCTTTTTAGTGCATCACTTTCCTAAATTAGTTGTGTTTTTTTTTTTTAAATCCATCATTTCCTTTGTGGACATCTTCACTTATTTTTATTATAGCTCTCTCCTCACATGTTTCCCACTCCTACATTTTTATGATTTCCCTCCACTCACATTCCTTACTTTAAAAATTTTAGTTCCCCAACAAACCCAATTTACTGAATATTTAACTTTATTTAACTCGCATACTTCAAACTATGTGCTAGTCAAACTATAATACTTAAAAAAAAAAAAAAAAACAGAGGCAGTTATATTTGCAAACATCACATCAAGACAAATCCAACAAGATCCACTTGATAATGTTTATTTTCTTTTATATTAGCATATACAAATACATTCAAAGATTAGTCAAATCATGTGATCGGATCAAACTATACTAGACTAGATCTTAAAATTCTTAACAATCTTAATTTAAGTAACGACAACAACGCTTAAGATATTTCAACAGTGAAACATATCTTCCAAAACTCTAGGAACAAGCCACACAACATTGATAAACCTAACGGAAAGGCTACTCAAAGAAAAAATGTGTCGTTCAAGTCGTTCTACTCCCTCCCCTCATATTATAAGTAAAAACAAGTAAATTTCAGACCATAAGCATGTTGAAACACCAATGTGGGTTCAGGTAAAAACTTAAAATGAGTAAAATGCAAATGCTAAGGGGTTAAAGGACAATAGTAATCATGGAAGAACTAAAAATAATGCGATAAGTAAACATTGAAGTATGATTCCAAAACAATTGAATATCTCCGAAAAGTTATCTAGAGTAAATTCAATAGTAGTAGATGTTTAAAGATAGTTTAAAAGCATTTCTTAAGATATACCTTGAATTTAGCGGTACTTTGACCTTTTTCCCCTCTTGGGCACCCATAATAGATGCATCAAGCTCCACAGCCCCATTATTCACATGTAGCAACTGCAATAGTCCAATCATCATATAGGTTGGAACAACAATTGAAAAGTTAGAGATCCCAATGCTTACCAACAAGCATTGGATAGAGAAGATAGAGATTTTTAAGTTTTCAAGTAAGCTTTTTAAAGCTTAGCTATTCGTAATTGTTATGCCCCAGAAATAAGCCAACCCACAAAACTAAATAGCAGCTAAGCAGGCATTTATGAATATAAGGCCAAAAAAATAAATGATGACGATTTGACAAGACTGCTGTGAGGTTCAAATTCTTACCCCCTCCGTCATTTTATTAAGAACTTTTATTCCTTTTTGGGAGCCTAAAATTAAGAACCTAGATCTATTTTAAGGTTTTACTATATGTGTTAGAGCTATCGCAACGGAAATGTGGCTTCTACTA
This sequence comes from Chenopodium quinoa, assembly GCF_001683475.1. Taxonomy (NCBI): domain Eukaryota; kingdom Viridiplantae; phylum Streptophyta; class Magnoliopsida; order Caryophyllales; family Amaranthaceae; genus Chenopodium; species Chenopodium quinoa. Next base: position 395,212 of record NW_018744452.1, on the reverse strand, counting down.
GATAATATGAATTCGATACCTCACAAAGATAAATAATATTTTGGGATAGAAAAATGACCACTGTGAAGGAAATGATAAATATAAGAAAATAAACTTCTTAATGTTAATAAACTTTGACGTGAATAAAAATGATTGAATTGTTAAACTCTATGTTACAACCTAGGTAATTTATATGAGTTTACATGCTATGAAATGAATGAAGGATAATGAATATCTCATATGCCTCCTATTTCACTGGTGATTATATTGTTATTCTATTTTAATTAAATTAAAACTCTCTTTACCCTGAAATGATGATTCTATTATTATCTCCTCTATACTAGGAGTTACAACCTCATCATTATTTCCTTATTTGTCTACAATTCTCTACCTCGTTCACAATTTGAAGACATTCAAAATTTTGGACGAACAAATTGCATAATCCATATCCGGTTGCACCATTTTTCACAATGACTGCCTATGTACCCTTAACCAGGATCAAATCAATCGTAGTTCCATTTACTTCCCCATGTAATCCCTAACACAGGACAATGTTTAGCAATTCCAAACAATGTTGGCTGAGACAACTTTGGTTAATATGTTTGAAGGGTTCTCATTTGTATCCACCTTCATTAGAGAAATACTATCTTCCTCTACGACATCCTGTACAAAATACAAAATGATATTTGACATCTATATATTTGGTACGAGCATGATGAACCCGGTTCTTAGCCAGGTGAATAGCACTTTGGCCATCACAGTTTAGATTCACACTATCCTGAAGAAGTCCCTTCAACCATAATGCTTCCTTAACTCCTTCAGCCATAATGTTAGAATCCAACTCCTTTTGATGTATTAGATTCCCTTTAAGTGCTTTCCTAGAGTTTAGTTTATGCTTTCTTAGCTTGAGGTCCCATTATTGTGTTATTGTCAGATCAGTGTTCACTAGGGATTCTCCTTGTATGTCATTTAAAGCTCTTTAGAGGGCGAATGATTAATGAAATCTTAAAGCCTTCTACCAAGTGTTGCCTTGCTTTTATGCTTGTTTGTTGTTAGACCTTTATAGATATTGTGTCTAACTTGCATATTAGCTCCCCTCCAACCCAACTTAATGCGCTAAGGACTCGTGGTTCGGACCCGCTTGGGCCCGCTTTGAAGTATCGGCCGTCACAAGCCCCGACCACCCGCACTCCGTCGCCCAGATAGACTTGAGTGCTCCTGAGATTCTATTGCCCGCTTGTGTTGCTTTGTGCTCACAAGTCCCTCTTCCGCTCAAGGCTAGCGTTCTTGCCACCAAAAGGCTAGAGCGCACTGCACGTTTCGGGGCCCAAACTTCCGGACCGTGACATATAGCCATATACTCGGCTTCTGTCGTAGATAGAGCTCTAAAGCCTGTAACATAACAACACTGACTGTGAAATGTTTGGACGTGTACATAACATAGTGTACATTAAACTGCCTACTGCATTAGCATAAGGTACATTATTCATGTATGCCTTATCATCCGCTGTAGTAGGAGATTATTTACCACGGAGCCTAAAATGTGGAGCCAATGGAGTCGCCACTGACTTAGCACCTTTCATTCCAAACCTTTCAATAACCCGCTCAATATAGTCATTTTGGCTTAAGAACAATTTCTGGCTTGATCTCTCTCTTCTAATCTCCATACCCAATATTTCATTTGCAGCGCCTAAGTCTTTAGTCTCGAACTCTTCAACGAGCTGAATTTTTAACCTATTTATCTCCACCTTGCTTTTTGAAGCAATAAGCATGTCGTCTACATACAATAGGAGATACATATAATCACCTCCACGAAGTTTGCGAATGTATACACAACAATCGTAACTACTTCCGGAAAATCCTTGTTTTGACATAAAAGAATCAAATCACGTGTACCACTCTCGAGGAGATTGCTTTAATCCTTAAAGTAATTTCCTCGAGCGACGTTTCTTATTCTCTTTACCCTCAACCTTAAATCCTTCGGGTTGATACATATAAATTTTCTCATCCAAGTCTCCGTGTAAGAAGGATGTCTTCACATCGAGCTCTCAAGATCTCCATGAGCTACAAGACTCAACAACATCCGAATAGAAGTATGTTTTACCACCGCAGAAAAAATCTCATTGTAATCAACACCTTCTTTCTTGTGAAAATCCCTTAACCACTAACCTAGCCTTATACCTTATTTTATCTAATTTGGAAGGATCCTTTTTGCTTTAATACAACCAATAGCAGTCTTTCCCACGGGCAATGGGACTACCTCCCATGTCTTGTTTTTATGAAGAGATTGCATCTCTTCTTCCATAGCAACCAACCAACTCTCTTTATCCTTGTCTTTGAAATCTTGTTTGAAGGCCCGTAATTCCTCATACAAAACTAATTTATAATTCCTATTTGGCTTAGTGGATGCCAAATAATCATGTTGTTGTTGTTGTTGTAGTACGTGTGCATTTTCCTGCTAAATCTCCTCATGATCCAGATCATCCTCCTCCTGAACATGAACATGCCTAGAATCTTGTTGGTTTCTAGATTCTATCTCCACCAGTTGAGTATTTGTAGTCATTCCAACATCACCATCATTAGGCATCATAACTTTCGATAAAGCTACCATAGATCTTTCATCATTGGTCACATCTCTGCTAATTACAAATTTAGAATCTTCTACACTCCAAAGACGATAACCTTAGAACCCCTTTTGGATACCCCAAAAAGATTGCTTTCTTGGCTCTTTCATCACGTTTGTTATTTTTAACATGATGATAAGTCGTGCACCCAAAGATTTTGAGTCTCGTGTAATCTGCATGTTCCCCAGATCATACCCTATAAGGCGTGTCACCATCTAAATAAGAATGAGGGGATCAATTTAATATATAACAAGCTGTAGCAAACAACTCCGCCCACCTTTCTTTGCTTAATCCAGAATTAGAGCGCATGCACCTTGCCTTTTCAAGTAGTGCATGATTCAGTCTTTCCACGACTCCATTCTATTGTGGTGTGTCTCTTACCGTCCAGTGTCTCACAGAGTGCCTTCCTAATCACAAAACTCCTTGTAAGGTCCTAATGTGTATTTGGTACCATTATCAGACCGTAAATTTTTAGCTTTCGACCTGTTGTGTTATCAACCATTGCTCTCCACCGCTTGAAATGTCGAATACCTCATTCTTATGCTTAAGAAAATAAATCCAAGCATATTTACAATGATCATTAACAAATGTAACAAAATACCTGGAACTAACTTTGAAAGCAACTTTAGCCGGACCCTAAACATCCGTTGCACATAGTTAACAATCCCTTGCTCTTGTGTTTACTTGTAGAGAACTTCACCCTGCGTGCTTTTCTATACACACAATGCTCACAAAATTTCATTTGTAGCTTCTTCATGTTCTCCAACAAACCTTGTCCACTAAGTAACGGCAGTCCCTTTTCCGACATATGCCCAAGGCACATGTGCCATATCCTTGTGCATTCTGTTTGGTCTTTACTTCTACCAATTCCAACTGCTAAATCAATTGTAACAATTGTCCCCAAAAAAGGATAAAGATTACCGTGACGAATTCCCTTCATCACTACCAAGGAACCACAAACAACTTTTAAAACTCCATTCTCCAAAACTATCTTGCAACCATTTTTCTCTAATAACCCAAGAGAAATAAAGTTCTTCCGCAAATCTGCTTCAAAGTTATTATTGTTCCATCATGCATCTTAACTCGGATAGTACCTAACCCGACAGTCTTACAAGCATGATCATTTCCCATCAAAACAGTACCACCATCCAAACTCTGCTAAGTTGTAAACCACTTCCTGTTTGGACACATATGGTGTGATGCACTTGAATCAAGCATCCATTTATCGGACATCCCATTGCATTGTTCAGATTCTTGAGTAACAATAATCATCCTCGTCGTTTGAGACAAAACTAGCTTCTTGTTTTTCATGTTTTTTTTCCTCTAGAGTTGTCGTCGTTGTTCTTCTTGAATATTACCCTCTTATTAGGGCAATTAGCTTTAAAATGACCAAGTTCACCACATTTGAAACATGGCCTTTCCGCAAGAGGTCTAGATTTTGATCTAAACTTTCCTCCCTTGTCTCACCCTCTTTCATTAGTCCTTCGTCTTGTTCGTTGTGTTCTTTTCCAATACTAGACATTATTCCGCTTGTAGCAACCTTTCGAAGGTCATCCGCTAAAAGCGATGTTCTAGTCTTATCCATGGTTACAAACCACTAGATTTTCATAGGATTTCGGTAATGAAAGCAATAACATGAGTGTTTGGTCTTTCTCATCTACCTTCACATCAATATCCTTCAAGTCTGATATAATCCTATCAAACTTATTAATATAATCCCGTATTGAGGTGCCTTCTTCCATCTTGCATGTATACAATTTGGATTTTAAGTAAATCCTATCTGTTAGAGTTTTCGTCATGAAATTAGCTTCTAACTTTGTCCATAAGCCAACGATTGCTTCTTCAATTACCAAGAATGCAACATCCCTCTCAAGGCATAAGATTATAGCCGCTCGTGCTTCAAGATCCCAATCCTCATCCTTCATGTCCCAAGTTTGTTCTCTTCCCGCCAATGCCTTATGCAACTTTTGTGATACAAGCAAATTTTCATTTGCATCCTCTAATAGGAAAAATCGTTTTTACCATTGAATTTTTCGATTTCATATTCCCCAACTTTAACTTTCCACTAGTGGATGCCATTATAATTAATTTCAAAATTAAAAATTTTACCACTTAAGATTTTTGATGTGAGCTCTGATACCAATTGTTAGAGCTCTCACAGCAGAAATGTAGCCTCTACTAGATAATATGAATCTGATACCTCACAAAGATAAATAATATTTTGGGATATACAAATAACCAATATGAAGGAAATGATAAATATAAGAAAATAAACTTCTTAATTCTAATAAACTTTGACATGAATAAAAATGATTGAATTGTTAAACTCTATGTTACAACCTAGGTAATATATATGAGTTTACATGCTATGAAATGAATGAAGGATAATGAATATCTCATATGCCTCCTATTTCACCGGTGATTATATTGTTATTCTATTTTAATCACCTTAAAACTCTCTTTAACCTGAAATGATGGTTCTATTATTATCTCCTCTATACTAGGAGTTACAACCTCATCATTATTTCCTTATTGTCTACAATATGAGAATAGTCTCCACTTTTTGATAAATTGTCATCTCTTTTTTGTACTATTACATCAATTTCCAAAAACATGCAACTCTTGCAAGCCTAATCTTGAGAAGAAGACACCAACATAACCTCTCTAAACCTTATAAATATTTGATAAAATTCTTTCATGATGCAATACCTCCACTGCCACTTTGCCTTGAGAGCTTCATTACATTTCACTTTTAATGGCATTCAAAAGGCACTCCAATTACAGAACTCATTTTCTATCTCTGTTTTTTTTAATTCTTGTCCAACTCTTCCCTCCTCCCTACTTATCAAAAAAATTAATTATGTAATTCTTGTAACTGTGCAAACTGGTCCACTACTTTATTAGACAAAATTACGCAGTTTACTGACTGTAAAACTGAATAACAAGAGCAGTTTAAGCATGCATTCTCTTACCTCATCCAACAAGCCTTCATAAGTTAACTGGGTACACATTGGAGTTACCATGTCCACCTGCAATGAAGAATTATCTGATTTCCTGCCATCACATAATACTCGACTAATATCCACCCAAAAGTTTAGCTATGTGAAACTTAGATTTGAAGTGATGACTAGCTCATTCAGTTGCATGGAAACCTATATCTACTTTTCCAGTGAAATAAAGAGCATGCTGTTTAAACAGAAAAAAACCTAGATATTTCACTCTATTATCTTAACAAATGTATAGAAGCATGAGGACATTTATTTTGTATGCCTTATCCTAAAGATTAACATTAATCTAAGCTGCACTTCACACAATTTGCTTCCTTGTTCATTACCCAAAAAGGAACAAGAATTGAAGAGCTTCATCAAGATTATATATTATATGACCTACTTCAATCAAGCAAGAAATGCAAGGCAATTCAAAAATTTACCTCTCTATCGAGCAAGATCAGTGTACTTATATCTGGTACCGCCTGAAAGTGATGTGTATAAAAAATGTGAATAATTAACCAATCAAAAGAACCTACCATTTTTTAACAGATTTCAAACTGAATATACACTCAAAAATTAAATTTCGATTACCTCATCTATGTTGACTGGCTCTTCTGTCTGCATTCTATCCAAAATCTCTGCAACACGGACTGAAGCCTTGCCTTTCGCCCTCACATTTGGTATCAAGCCAAACGAAAACTATACACATGAAACAGAGAAAGGTTCAGAAAACTACCTAAATTACTTTTTGAAAAACGTCTTGCTACAAATCATCACGATACCGATGCATCTGAAAACAATAACTTTCTAGCAATGAGCCTGGTTTAATGTTGCTTGATCTCAAGGACTAGCATTTAAAACATGAGAGAATTTTAGAGGATGCAGTGCAAGTATGCAACAATATTTGTTACAATGTGAACCATTTAACTGAAATCCAATCCCAAGGTACCTAAAGTTTAGATTCAGAACTTTGGTTTTCTAAAAAATGAAATCTTCCTGAATAGAATACAACTGCTGTTGTCCCTCATATGAGTCAGATCCAATTATTCAGGTCATATAGCCATGTAATGATGCAAAACTAATTGGTAAGAGAGCTCATTGAGCAAAATTTATAGACAAGGCACTAAAATTTGAACCTTTTGATGATATGCTAGTATAGGCCTAATCCTTTAATGTCAAGGCATTTTTAACTTCAACTACGAAGTATTACTTATTACTTATTTTTCTTAAATTCAGATAAGACCATAAAGTATAGATCAAGCCAGAAAGATACTAAAAAAGAACTTGAAAATTTAAAACCACAGCACCTTAAATAAGGTGAAGAGAACAAAGCCTAGGCCTACTTAGCCAAAATGAATCTACAAAAGGTATTTAAAATAGGAACTGCAATATATAACAAAAGACAATCCAATTTGAACGATGTGGACATGAAAACGGTCACTTTACAGTATTGTGATTTGTAATGTTAGGTTTAACCCCAGTTTTGTAGATAACTTCCCTCTTACATTATGTTTCTGTTAGCAACATAATAATCACAATTATAAGCATGAGCAGTGTATGAACACAAACAATACTCCAAGTATTGGTACCATTTTGTATTAAGCCAATTACCCAGCCCAACCATTATAATTCAAATATCAATAAAAAAAAACTGATTGTAGAAGATGAAGCACAGCCCTGCATATCCTGCTTAAAAATTTGTTATTTTACAAATGGAAAGCTGCTACTCAACCAACAAAGAATCATGGTTGCCACTCTTTTTCCTTGTATAACTGCTATTTTAAGAATCAAGGTTTGTGCAGTACAAAAGCAGTTTGGGGTATCACAAACCCAATAGGCAGAAGGTAAAGTAATACTGGAATCAACAATGCAAACACTTCTCTGTATATAACATCAACAATTCCTTCCTGAAAAAGATCCCCCACTCCTCCTGACCTTCATTTTTGTTACAGAAATAGTTCCAAGGAAATCATAAGTGCAGTGGCATACCATGCATATGTCTGTATCCTACACTCACTCTAGTCAAAAGTGCTACATACATTGGAATGATGAATGTCCAAGAAAAGTAACTCATTCAAAAGTGCCTAATTTATTTAATTAGTAATGTAGACAAGAGTGATAATATCTAATTATGTATCACAAAAAAATAAAAAAAAATAATAAATAATAAATAGGGAAAATGGAATCTAAAAATCCAACCTTTGCGAGGTCTGACAAAAAAATCCAACCTTGAATTAATCTCGCAAAAATCCAACCTTTGCACCCCACCTTCTCCTACGGATTCATTTGACCTTTAACCTCTATTAAATCGGTAAAAAAGTTTTTTTTTTTTTCTCTTTAATTTCCCTTCTCGCTCCTCTTTCTCTCTCCTCTCTCCAACAACCCACCAAGGCACCACCACCAATTCGCCACCCTAACACCAACCACCCTAAATGGCCGACCACCCAGAACCCAACCTTAACACCAACCATCCTAAACGGCTAAACCCCGACCACCCCAGAACCCAGCCACCCACGAAATTCGACCCACAACACCGGGGGTTGTCGGATTTGGGTGGAAGGGGGCTAATTTGGGTCGGGTTTAGGGTGGGGAGGGGTGGAAACGGGTCGGGGAGGGTCATGGGTTGTCGGTTTGTGGTCGTCGGGCGGTGGGGAGGTTCGGGGAGGGGTCGGGCTGGTTTGGGAGGGTCGAATAAGGTGTTTGGTGTGGTGGTTAGGGTTTTAGATCGTAGGGGGTTTTGGTGGTTGGGGAGGTTGCGGCAAGGGGTGGGGGGAGATCGTCGGAATCCGACGATCCCGATGGTGGGGCTGGTTGGGAGTGGGGGAGGTGGCTGGTGTTGGTTGGGGGTGGGGGGAAGTTTCCGAGGAGTGGGGGAGGTGGGTGGGTGGCTGGTGTTGGTTTTTTTTTTTTGTTTTTTTTTTTGTTTTTTAATAATTAAAAAAATAATTGACCAATTAATGACTGACATGTGGCACATAACTTACAAAAATCGGTCATTAACAAGTAATGGATCTGTGGAAGAAGGTGGGGTGCAAAGGTTGGATTTTTGTGAGATTAATTAAAGGTTGGATTTTTTTTGTCAGTGTTTACACAAATTTCGAGTCTAAATAAATAAAGACGGGAAATAAAGTAACAAATGAATTTATATTAATATGTGATTTTTTGGGTACAATCTCTGTATAACAGTTTATAATAAAATAAACTAAATCCTCTGATTCTGTTCCGCAGCTTGATGATGACACGCGTGTGACACCTGTAGGTTGACGTTTGATGACGTCGACTTGAGTTTGAATGCAGGGTGACGTTTGATGATGTCAACCTGTATTTAAGGGTTTTGTTTGAATACACCTGAACGAGGGCTTTGAAGCTTAGTCCCGTTCAAATGTGTTTGAATGTATCTGAACAAGTCGGCACGAGTTTGATATGCTTGTTGACTTACTTCAGAGAGAATTCCGCTTGAGTTTTATAAGCTCTTAGAATAATGATTTCTGGATCCCTTCAACTGATGGAGGAATGGTGTATTTATAGGAGATGAGAACCCCTTGAGTGGACTTAGTAGGTTTGGGCCTGGCCCATTTTATGACTTAAAAGTCTTTTAACCTGGTCCATTTGGCTTATTTTATAACCCGAGTTGTATTTAATTAATTCAGATTATTTATTTAAGTGGGCCAAAATTAATTAAAATGGATCATTCATATGACTTTAACCCAAATTAATTTATTTAATTTAATGTGTGACACATATAAAATTTCCGTGTCTACAAATTGCCCCCTCGAGACTGTGTCACATACATGATTTGAAGTGTTTGGCGTGACAAGGTCTCGACCATTTTATTTGACTTGGAAGTCACTAGTACTTTATTTTTTCTTTCAAGCAAGCCCCTTCTCTAGTTCTATTTTTGCTGATGCAATAAAACACATAGGCGCTCAATACTTGGCAATGCTGCAAGCGTCACCTTATTCGGAGGTACCCAAAAGGTTTGAAGAAGCGTCTATGGTGTATCGAGGTATACAAAACCTCAAGGGTGATCCGGCTCCGCTGAAGCGCAAAGTTGAGTCTTATGTTTGTTCAGTCAAATCCTACCTTGCTTTGGAGGAGGCTGCAGCGAAACGACAAAGATCTGAACAAGTAACAAGAGACATACTTGCTCAATCTGAGTTTCTCAAGCAAGCGGAGTCCAACCTTGCTAACGAGCAAAAAAGGCAAGAGCAATTGAAGGAACAAGATGCCTTAGTCACAAAAAGAGTAGAAGACCTTGAAGCTGAATTGACGAAAGCTTGCGAAGAGAAGAATCGTCTAACAGATGACTTAATGGCCAGCAAAGGATCTATCACATCAATTGAAGAACAAATGAACGTTGCGAAGCAGATTTTGGACGACTTACATGCAACTCCTGTTCTGAGTGCTGGTGAGATAGTCCAATTGGAGCAACAGAAAGTTAACTTCAAGAGCTTCAGTCAAATGCTCAAACCTTCTGAGTGGATGGATTGATGATAGACTACCCCTCTTTTTATTTATTTTTTTTTTTTTTTATGGTTTAGTAGTTGAACAACACTACCTTTTTATTTTGACAATTTTTTTTTTTTTTGATGTGGCTGCACTTGATTTTTTTTTTCAAGCTGCCTACGCACTTGCTAAATAAACGGGTTATCTTGCAAGATCAAGCCAACGTAGTTCAAACAATGCTTTATTTATTTATTTTTTTTTTATTTATTTATTTTTTTTTTTTTTTTTTTTTTTTTGCAAGTAGTTTATCCTCTTACTTGGGAGTTAACATGGCTTTCACTTCATGAATAGTAGCGCTTTAAAAACTTGCCATTAATTGGACCTACGCGCAATCCCTCAGTATCAACAATTTTGTATGCTCCATTAGTGTAGACTTCTCGTACCACATAAGGACCATCCCATTTTGATGTGAACTTATTTCCAGTTTTGCGCAAAGTAATGATAGGCCTTCTCACTGCCAGGACCATGACTCCCACTTGAAAAGAACGAGGTCGAACCTTTTTGTTGAATGCACGTGTCATGCGAGCTTGATAGCATTGCAATTTCTGTTGAGCTTGTAATCTTTTCTCATCAAGTGCTTCAAGCTCAGCCAATCGAAGCTTGTCATTTTCATCACTAGTTAAATCCTCTTGAATGGCAATTCTTAGTGATGGAATTTGAACTTCTAAAAGTAGGACAGCCTCAACACCATACACCAATGAATATGGGGTAGATTGTGTTGCATTCTTGTATGTCGTCCTATATGCCCAAAGTGCTTCTCCTATCTTTTCATGCCAGTCACGCTTAGACTTTGCAACGACCTTGCTTAGCAGATTACAAAGTGTTTTATTAAATGCTTCAGCTAGACCATTTGCAGGAGCATTGTACATGGATGACTTATGTCGCGTGAACTTGAACTTTTGGCAAAGGCTATCCATCAAGTTGTTGACGAATGGCTTTCCATTGTCAGTGACAATTCTTTGAGGAATTCCATACCTATAAATGATATGGGTGCGAATGAAATCGACAACATTTTCTTTTTTCACCTCACGAAGGGGAATGGCTTCAGCCCACTTTGAAAAGTAATCAGTGGCAGCCAATATATAAGCGTGACCACCAGATGACTTTGGTGTGATCGGACCAACCACGTCAAGACCCCATCCTTCGAATGGCCATGATGTCACAGTTGGATGTAGTGGTTCCGGAGGCTGGTGAATGAAGTTTGCATGAAATTGACATGCTTCACACTTTTTAACAAACTCTATGCAATCTTGAACAATTGAGGGCCAATAATACCCCGCCCTTTTCATACGCTCATGAAGTTTAGGACCAGATTGATGAGCTCCAAAAATCCCTGAATGAAATTCCTCTATTGTTTTGGTTGCCTCTTCATCTTCTAGACATCTCGACCATAGCTTGTCAAAAGATCGTCTATAAAGAGTCCCTTTGAAGAGAATAAAACGAGAGGCTCGACGGCGGATTTCTGTTCGATGTCGTGGATCATTAGGCAGCTTTTGGTGCTTTAAATAGTCAATGATTGGTTGACGCCAGTCTTCTTTGTCAATTTGGCAGACAGTGATCATGCCAACCTCCTCGACCTCGTCATCTTCAACTTCATATTCATCAGGTGCAACTACCCAACGATTACAAATAGGCACAGACATGATTTCCTCTGCCCCCAATGCCAAAGTGGCTGCAAGACCAGCAAGCGCGTCAGCCATCTTGTTGGCACTCCTTGGAACATGTCTTAGCTTGACAATGTCAAGCTTGTCGAGCAATCTTGATGCATGTTTGTGATAAGGAATTAAATCCTTTTTCTTGACTTCATATTCGCCTAAAAGTTGACTTATGACGAGTTGCGAATCTCCATAAACATCAAGGTCTTGAATTTCCATTTCAACCGCCATTTGAAGACCCATAATAAGAGCTTGGTACTCAGCCATGTTGTTTGAGCACAACTGAGTAAGCACAAATGAGTAAGGTAAAACATGCTTTTCTGGCGACACAAAGACTACTCCTGCTCCTGCGCCGTCTTGACGAGCAGCCCCGTCAAAATACATTTCCCATGGTGGTAGTATTTCTATGTTAAACACATCTTCTCCAGGAAAATCAACGGACATCTCCCATTCAGGTGGTACTGGATGGTCGGCAAAGAAATCAGCGATGGCTTGTCCTTTGACAGACTTTTGTGGTACAAACATTATATCGTACTGTTTGATGTGTACAACCCATTTAGCTAGTCTTCCTGACAACACTGGTCTTGAGAGGATGTACTTGATTGGGTCGGCTTTTGAGACGACATGGACTGTATGAGCTTGCATGTAATGCTTCAACTTTTGGATGGCAAAAATTAACGCAAGACAAATTTTTTCAATTGGTGAATAATTCAGCTCAGCCCCCACCAACGTTCGACTCAAGTAATAAAGAGCTATCTCCTTGCGATCTTCAATTTCTTGAGCACACATTGCCCCCAATGATCTTTCTTAAGCAGCTATGTAAAGGATTAAAGGTTTTCCTTTAACTGGTGCCCCCAAAACCGGCGGAGAGGACAAATACTTCTTTATATTGTCAAACGCTTTTTGACATGACTCATCCCATTTGAATGGAGCATCCTTTTTCATGAGATGACTAAATGGTTGACATCTGCTTGCAAGATTGGAGATGAACCTCTGAATATATGCAAGGCACCCTTGGAGACCGCGAAGTTCTTTAAGATTTCGTGGTACGGGCATTTCTTGAATTGCCTTAATTTTGGTTTGGTCAATTTCAATTCCCCTATGTTTTACGATGAAACCTAAAAATTTTCCTGAGGTAACACCGAATGCACATTTGAGAGGGTTCATTTTCAATTGACATTTGCGTAGTCTTTCAAAGATTTTGCGAAGGTCACCTACGTGATCCTCCCTCTTTTTAGACTTAACCACTAAATCGTCCACGTAACACTCCACAATTTTGTGCATCATATCTTCGAAGATCTTTTGCATTGCACGCTGATACGTGGCCCCGGCATTTTTTAAACCGAACGGCATGACTTTGTAGCAGAATATCCCTTTTGGGGTGCGAAATGTCGTGGCTTCTTGATCTTCATGCACCATGTGAATTTGATTGTATCCGGCTGTGCAATCCATGAATGACAATGCTTCATGTCCAGTGGTTGCATCGATCATGATTTCCGTGACTGGAAGTGGGAAGTTATCCTTGGGACATGCTTCATTCAAATCACGGAAGTCCACACAAACTCGTAGTTGCCCATTTTTCTTCCTCACAGGGACAATGTTTGCTATCCATGTAGGGTATTTGACTTCACGAATGAACCCTGCATCGATGAGTTTGTTTACCTCAGATTCAATTTCCGGGATCAACTCTGCCTGAATCGCCTTTGTGATTGCTTCTTTGGACTCACACCTTTTTTAATTGCTAATAGATGGACGGCGACTTTCGGGTTAAGACCTGGCATTTCTTTGTAACTCCATGCAAAGACATCTTTGTACTCAGAGAGTAATTTGAAGTACTCTTGTTCTTCCGCTTGGGTAAGAAGAGCACTAATGTATATAGGGCGTGGGTCTTCAAGAGTGCCAAGGTTTAACTCTTTTAACTCATCTACTGTTGCTTGCCCCCGTCTTCAAGTGTCTTGGGAGCTTCATCAGTCTCTATTTCCTCGTCGGGATTTGACACCTTTTCAACCGTCACATGGTACGTGGAAACAATCTCCTTATGTTCCTCTATAGCATGGTCTGACGACTCATTTTGGTTAGTGAAAACCACGGTGCGAACTCTTGCCTTTAAAGGTTGTTTCTCAGTGATATCTATGTCTTGCTTTCTTTTCATGCGAGAGGGAACAACACTTTTCGACTCATCATTTTTCATGACATTGTCTTCCCTTTTCTTTATGCAACTAAAAGCTGACTGTCTTTGTTCTTTGCTAGAGCCATTTGTCATGCCTACGCGGTTAAAGACAGATACTTTTTGTCTTAAGGGTTGCGAACTTGAAGTTTCTTTCACCCTATGGTCACATTCTCTAAGCCTATCGAACACTGAGACATGATTCCTCCTAGTAGATGGTTGAAGTCGATCGAATACAGAAGTTCTGGGTGTGGGAACATCGTTCTCACCTTCACCTTCCTTGAGTTCCTCGACGGTAATGTACTGTGAGGAAGAAGCGTCTACTTTACGCCATACACCAATTTTGATTGGTTTGGGGCGCTGAAATCCTAGGCCTGCCTGGATTCTTGATAACTAGAGCCATAGTCAAGCAGTTTTTCTTCTGAGTATCATTGAGTCCGTTAGGTTTAATGTCTATGACCTTACCCATGGGTGTTGGGTTTTCAAAGTCATATCCTACCTTTGCGAGTAGCTTGTATGCATTTTAGCCGAACTTTGCTTTGTTAAGCTCTTTTACCTTAGATGACTCTGTTGATAACCTAGAAATTCGGCTTTGCGCGCCTTTACCCAATGGTACAGTTGTTTTACTCTTCAAGTTTTGGAGAGTAGTGTCATCAATTGGCTTTGCTACCTTAGCATCAAGGTTAACCTCTCGGCACACAAAAGGTGATTCTCCCTCTTTGCGACGTGATTTTGGGATGTATCGCAAAATAGGAGTTGACAACTTTGGCTTTTCTTTTATGACGAGCTGAGAGACACTCTTTTCGTCCATTTCTACCTTTTGTTGAGACTTCTCCTCAGCACGAGATGTCTTTTTGTCATTTGAAACCAAATCAATGCTCTCCTTAACTTCTCTTTTTCCTGTTGAAAGGACTTGGGAAGGTAGTATCTCACTTGACGCCTCTTCTTCTTCAAAAAACTTGGCGTCAGCAAAGTAAGAATCTGCTTTGCTAAAGGGTTTCACATCCCCATTTATCTTCTTTTCGCCTCCACGATAGTACTTGAGACATTGATGGAGGGTCGATGCTACCACACCATTCTCATGCAACCAAGGGCGTCCTAGTAACATTTTGTATGACGTCTTTGTGTCAATCACATGAAAGAGAGTTGATGACGTTAATTCTCCCATTGTGAGTTCTAGGCGTATTATGCCTATTGCACGCTGACTGTCAAGGTTAAATCCTTGGATCACTATGCGACTGCTAGAGAGTTCATCCATCTTGATTCCTAACTCTATCATAGTGGATTTTGGCATGATGTTGACAGCAAATCCACCATCAACTAAAATGCGACTCACTTTTTGTTCACGGATGTACCCTGACACAAACAAGGGTCTATTGTGGGGTTTCGACCCCATTAACAAATCATCATCTGTGAATGCCAAGGCTGCGTTGCACGACACACATTTCGTGGCATCTTCCGCAGGTTCTCCAGCATTTTTTACCTTATCGGCATACAACTCTGGGTGTTGAAGTGCAAGAGATAACTGTTGACACATTTCTTTAGGCAAATGAAAAATTTGCCTCCATCCCATGCGTGAAGGAAGAGCATCCAAGACAGTAGAAATTTTTGGATTTACTATCGCCTCGGATTGTTGTACAACTGATTTTGTTGGTGTATCATCATCAACTTGTTCCTCCTCACTTTCCACAACGGAAACCATATTCGCTGTAACCATAGTAAAATAGTCTTCCGGGAAATATTCCTCCAAAGTTACAGGAGACAACGACTCTTGCTCAAGCAAATCAATATGGAGGACCTTTTGCTTGCTAGCCTTTTTTGCTTTCTTTTTACCCTTAGAATGCTTGGATTTCCTCTTCTTTTGTTGCTTTCTTTTGCGATGAAAAGGTTGCGGTTTAGGATTATGCACTTGTTTCCTTGGCCTTCTTCTTGTCACCAATGTCCACCCTTCGTCATCATCTTCATCTCGGGAGTTAACATGTGTTTGGTGTTCAACCTGGGATGAGACTTCGTGTTGAACAGGTTGACTCTCAACAAGTATGATCACAGGCTCCAAACTTCCAAATTGCAAAGTTTGAGCCTGAAATGATGGTTCGGTAGCTACCGAGGCATGATTTGATGTCACTGGCTCGTCGACATCTAGCTCGATTGTCCCATCCTTTGCCAATTGCATAATTTTCTCCTTAAGTGTTATACACTTTTCAATAGGATGACTGATCAACCTATGATATGGACAATAGTTGGGATCGGATGTCTTGTTCGTCTGCTTAGGGCGCTTTGACTCAGGCAACTCGATGATTTTATTTTCCAGTAATTTGTCTAACATGCCAGACAAGTCAGAGTCTGGGAAAGGGTACTTCTTAGCTTGAAGCTCTTTCAAAGTGGGTTTATCTTTCTTGACAAATCTCGAAGATGAACCCTTACTTTCTTCTTCCCTGAAATTTTGATGGGTGCAGAAGAAGTAGTCACAGACAATGTCTCCTTAGTTGAACTTTTGGAGGACTTGTCATTTTTATAATACTCCTTTTTTTCTTTTCTGGCCTCTGAAGCAAGCCCCTTTTTCTTCCTGTTGTAGGTGATCGAGAGTTCCATGTCATGAGCTCTCGTCGCCAACTCTTGAAAAGATCTTGGTTTGATACCCTTTAGGATGTAATGTAGTTCCCAACTCATCCCATTGATACACATTTCTATGCCGGAAGTTTCAGTGAGTCGATCCTTACACTCCAAACTTAGAGCGCGCCAGCGGTTGATGTAATCAATGACTGGCTCTTCATCCCACTGCGTAGTTTGAGTTAGCTTAGTCATGCTAACGACACGCTCAGGTGCTGAAGAATCTCCCCAAAAACTCCATTTCCATTTGATCCCAACTGTCAATGGACTCAGCCTCTAAGTTGGTGTACCAGTCAAAAGCAGTTCCCTTAAGAGAACGAACGAATTGTTTAACAAGCAAGTCACCCTTGGTACCACCATTGCTGCACGTCTCTATGAAGTATGCAACATGTTGTTTTGGGTTACCCTTTCCATCAAAGAGTTGAAATTTTGGAGGTTGGTATCCAAACGGCATTTTCAACTCATCTATCCTCCTAGTGCAAGGCTTCACATAACGTCGACTATTATGTGAACCTCCCCCTCCAAGTTGGCTCTTGACAGCATTGACTATCATAGCTTGAACTTGTTCAGCAGTGATTAAATTTTGTGCCCCATTTGGCTTTAATTCCGCCGATTTAGTGCTACCATCTAACTGTCATCGCTTTCAATCTCACTCGTTTTTTTCTCAAGTTTCTTTGTCAAAGCAGCAATTTGTTCATTTTGCTGCTTAATTTGAGCATCTTTTTTCCTCCCCAGCTTTCTTCAACTGTCAAGGGTACTGCTCATTTCAGCCAATTGTTGTTCGACCGTCTTAGTGTGCGTCACCATAACAGCAACAAAAGTAGGTTCAGGTGAACTCACACTAAACTCATTCTCATGTCCTTCATAAGAGTGACCGAAGGATGAGTTTGTATGGATGACAGGCTCTAATGAACCAAACACAAGACTCATGTGGTTCATGAGTAGAGGACGTGAGAGATCTCGCAGAAGCAGCAAGACGAGCACGACTTTTTCGTGCTCTGGTTGGGATTGACGCGGCACGCAAGCTTCTTGCGGCGGAGTCAACAACAGCTTGCTTCATTCCTCTAGTAACAATGCCCTCATCAGTTTGGCTGTTAAGCATTCAGCCCTTTGTTAAGCTGTAGCAGAGATCCTTTTGACAACAGGGGTCTTTGAGGCCATTTCAATTTTTTTTGTTTTTTTTTAACGTGCGAAAACAGAGATGAGAGGCAGAGATAGTCCCACCGAGCGTGCCAAAAATTTGTTTACACAAATTTCGAGTCTAAATAAATAAAGACGGGAAATAAAGTAACAAATGAATTTATATTAATATGTGATTTTTTGGGTACAATCTCTGTATAACAGTTTATAATAAAATAAACTAAGTCCTCTGATTCTGTTCCGCAGCTTGATGATGACACGCGTGTGACACCTGTAGGTTGACGTTTGATGACGTCGACTTGAGTTTGAATGCAGGGTGACGTTTGATGATGTCAACCTGTATTTAAGGGTTTTGTTTGAATACACCTGAACGAGGGCTTTGAAGCTTAGTCCCGTTCAAATGTGTTTGAATGTATCTGAACAAGTCGGCACGAGTTTGATATGCTTGTTGACTTACTTCAGAGAGAATTCCGCTTGAGTTTTATAAGCTCTTAGAATAATGATTTCTGGATCCCTTCAACTGATGGAGGAATGGTGTATTTATAGGAGATGAGAACCCCTTGAGTGGACTTAGTAGGTTTGGGCCTGGCCCATTTTATGACTTAAAAGTCTTTTAACCTGGTCCATTTGGCTTATTTTATAACCCGAGTTGTATTTAATTAATTCAGATTATTTATTTAAGTGGGCCAAAATTAATTAAAATGGATCATTCATATGACTTTAACCCAAATTAATTTATTTAATTTAATGTGTGACACATATAAAATTTCCGTGTCTACAGTCAGACCTCGCAAAGGTTGGATTTTTAGATTCCATTTTTCCTAATAAATAAATAAATAAAATAATCTTACTCAATAAACAACATAGTAATGGAGGCATAATAAAGGCTTGAAAAAAGAACAAACCTCAAGCCTATGAATGGCTTTTGCAATATGCCAAAGAGAGCTTGTATCAGCATCAGCTAGGCACTCCTAAACCACCACAAAGGGAAAGGCTAAAGGAAACGTCCATTATACTACAAAACATATATTGGAAGCATTACACAAGCAAGCCTATTACCTTGTATGCAAAGTCAAGTTCAAAAGATATCACATCCTCGTCAAGTAGAACCATGTATAACGGGTATTCTCCAATAGTAAATAAATCATGTACTTTTTCCTCTTTCAGTATCTGAACTCAAAGAAAAGAGTAGAGTTTAGATTACACATTTATATCTCCATAACGGCATATAATCACATGGTAACCATCATACTATAATATTTTAAAAGTATATAAACTAACAAGATTTCAGCCCGAAGTTTAATACATTGCAAATTTGCAATAGAATAAACAAGAAAATTGAGAAGCTAAATGCTAGCAGTGTTGTATGTAAATAATGTAATCCATTTTCACCATCACCTCTCTCTAGCCCCCACATTCAAATCAAAAGAAAGAAGAAAGTACCTGTTCGCATGCCACAGAACGCCGAGGAACAAAGTAAAGATGGTATTCCTTTTGTAATCCCTTTGATGTGTTGTCATGAATATGCAGGGATATATGTCTCATCATTTCAAGTTGATTACACACAAGGTACACCACTTTCGTGCATTCTGTTTGTAGAGGTTCAGCTGATAAATGTCGCAATTCTACCCCATGTTCCTGACCCAGAAGTCATTAGACAGCTTAGTATCAACAGAAGTTACACATGCCAACCAACTGAATAAACTATAATCAATTTTGCTTTTCACATAAAGTTCTAGAAATATTGTTCATTTTCTCTACTGTATAAATATTTTACATCAAGAGGAACGACATTTGCGTAACGGATATACCTATCGCAAATAAAACAATCAGACACCCTGTTGTGTGGTTTTGTGATTTCATTTTCCTCCATATTATCATTAAAAAAAAGGGCAACAGTTTGGTTAGAGCCATATTTCTTCATTTCTAATCCTACACCTCTACTCCTCTTTCCCTCTAAACTACTTTAAGGCCCTGTTTGGTTTGATGTAAAAGGTTTTCATGGAAAATGAATTTTCCATTTTTTTCCCAATTTCCTTTGTTTGGTTTGTTAAGGGTGGAAAACAATTTTTCCAAGAGTGAAAAATTTCATCCTTAATAATGGAAAACATTTTCCTTCCCAAAACAAGGAAAGCCACATTTTCCTCTCTCCTCCTTACCTCTTTTTTTTACTTCCCTCTCATTCATCCTTACATTTTCACTCTTATTTTTTATTTTTCTTAAACTTTACTTGTATGCAACCAAACAAAGGAAAACTAATTTGCAATTGTGTTTTTCCTTGAAAATATGTTTTTCATGAAAACTAATTTTCCATTGAAAATATTTTAAATTAAACCAAACGGGGCCTAAGTTTTTTAGCATACGTGAGTTCTCATCTGAGATCTGACCAAAACTTCAAATAGAAAGTTACAGCTCTTGTTGTTAGTTGTAATTAATATAATTTAAAATCATTTATAAAGTATCGAAACCTTTTTTTTTTTTTTTTAAAAATAAAATAAAATAAAGGTTTATTTTTAAATTACCATCCAAAAATGTAACCATTTTCGAACTAACCACCCGTTTAATTTTTTATTTTAAATTACCACCCCTTAAATTAAATAAATGCTCAGATTACCACCCATTTCAAAACTCCGTTAGATTTTCAGTCTGTAGGGCCCACCTAACACTTATTTAAACCATTTTGATTTATTTTTTCCCTAATTTTTCTCTTTAAAAACGCTCTACATACTTTAATTCACATTTCCATCACCAAATTCAACCAAATTTCAAAGAGAAAAAATGTGAATTGAAGTTAGGAGAGCTTTTTTAAAGAGAAAAAACGGGGAAAAAATTAGTAAAAAGGGTCAAATAAGTGATAGGTGGGGCCCACAAACGAAAAATCCACCGGATTTTGAAAATGGGTGGTAATCTAAGCATTTATTTAATTTAAAATAAAATTTAATGGGTGGTTAGTTTAAAATTGGTTACATTTTTGGGTGGTAATTTAAAAATTTTCCTAATAAATAATAATATATAAAATTGCAAAATCTGTATAACAGTAACAATAATGATAGTCATTATAGCAAAGATTTCAAGGCTAAACCAAGCTCCCAGATCAGTGAAAACAGGACCTTGAATTGATCAATTGGAAAATCTTAATTCAAAAACAAACATCAAGCTATTCTAACAAAATTTTCTCCAGAAATATACTCATACTTTGATATATGGAATTTAAAAAGTTTAGAACCTCAGATTTCTATACAAATCAACAAGACATAATTCGAAGGAAAATACATTCAACTATCATTTGAATGGTAAGTCCAAATACTGTTGAATGACAAACGACAAATTCCAAATCATCAATGGACACCACAATTGCCACTAGACTAATACCAAGACTGATAGAGATCTTTATAAAAGCTACGAGACATGCCCTTAAGATTGACAAAACTTCTGCAAGTTTGCGGCATTATACAGCCCCCAACTCCAACACAACCTCCTACATCTCTCCCTCTATAAATGCATTCTCCACAAGTCCACATTCCCTAGATGGTTATCGAAATTTATAATGATCTATGTACTTGTGTTTCTTAGCAATATTAAAAAATCTAAGGTTTTTGTATATATCCTTCTAAACCAAAGTGATCAGCTAGGAAAATGTTTGAGATACATCACGATTAAAGAAAAAGCCGGTATCCTAATTGATAGTGACAAAAAAGACCAAAATAATTTAACAAAGAAGGAGATATAATAACATGAGTTACCTTAAGAAGTGCAGTCTGGACAATAAGTGAAAGAGAGCCACTGAGTTTTGGATCAATGACGAGACATTTTTTTCCGCGAATCTGTGAAACACAAGTAATGAACAAAGTATTAACATTATCTCAAAAACAAGCTTTTTGTTGAAATGATCAATACAAAGAAACAAGACTTATCGCGAACACCAATAGAACTCACATTTTTAATAATCGTTAACAACTCCTTCTGTGACTGTTCTCTGTATACAACAGACATTTAAACAAACAATCCATCATCATATATGGAGGAAACAATAACAAATTCCGAAATTCGACGAAACACGAATAATTAAGTACCTGAGAGAAGCTAGATTAATTGCAGCATTATCTAAATTAGGAATTTGAGCCATTGAAGCAAGGAATTTGATCCCCTCTCAATCAAATACTGCAGCAATTAGAAAACCAATTCATCTAAATACTGAATATTAACTTATATAATTTCCAATAAATTTCAACAAAATACAACATTTTAATCTGCAAATTAACAGTAAACAAACTCAATAGTATTTGATTAATTGATTACTGAACTAAATAATTGTTGATGATAAATTCAGTTGAATACTTTATAAGTAAAATGCAGAGAGAAAAGGAGAGACTAATTTGAAATTGAGTGAAAATTATGATGCAAAATTGAAAGATTAACCTGAGAAAAAATTCAGCTAATTGGATGAATCAATTAACTTGGATTGAAGGGTGAGTTGGAGGAGAGAGAAAGAGATTTTTCGGCCCTTGCCACCGTGATTTATCGCCGGTGTAGCTGTTGTTCCGTTGTTCGTCGTGACTACACCAATCGTGTTTTTTTTTTTTTTTTTTTTTTTTTTTTTTTTTTTTGTTTGGGCATAGGATGGGTTTTGATAGTTTGGGATCTTAAAATCGGTCCAGCCCAGTTTATCTTATTGATTAACAAAATTGTATCTCAAATTGTTTCAATATCTTGTGGGTCAAATATTTAATAATTCAAGCCCAATCATTTATTGGGCCCAAGCTTAACCCTATACTCTCCAGTTGTTAATACCTGGTCTCGAAACTAGGCAGAATTGGTTGGTCCCTCTGTTAAAAATGAACATTTACCCAAATAAAAATGAACGTTTTTTAACTAACTTATTTTACATTAATTTTGTATTTCTCAGTAATTAAATGTTCATTTTCATGCAGTATGATGTTCATTCGTAAAAAATAAATGTTCATTTTCATGTCGTTTGATGTTCATTCTTATAAAATAAATGTTCATTTTCTTTACTATGATAATGTTCATTAGATGTACAATTTTTTTTTTCAGTTTCAAAGTCTCTTTATTTTATTCTTATATTATAAATATTCATTTTTATATGTTGCACCTTCATCATTAACATTCTCAGAATTATTCCTTTCACTATCATTATTCTCAGCGCCATCAACAATTATGTCATTACCAGCTTCTCCATTAGAGATTTTTCTTCTAATCCTCCACTTTCTTCCGCCATAGAAGAAGTAAGAGCTTTAATACTCGCAACACCAGATGCATTATTTCACCGGCGAACAGAATCACAATAATTCGCCGCCATCGTCGTTGTCATCACCGTCGCACCGATAATCTCCGCGCGATTCCGAGATCGCCATAGAGTAAAACTTGATTTCCAGAAATTTCCTTAAATAATTAAATGCTCATTTTTTTCTAGTAAATGATCATTTTGTTTCTTGTAAATGTTCAATTTTATAGTGCGGGACTGGCCAGCTATGGGTGGTCTCGAGACCAGGGAAAAATTTGCGCTATACTCTCTACTCTATAAATACCTCTCAAAACCCCAAAATTTTCCCACACAAAGAGGCTCAAGAGTCATATTGGGGTAAGTATTATTGTCTTTTATTTTTCCTTTATTTCTTTTCTTCCTTTCTTTTTCTTTCTTTATTCTTTTTCCTTATTCCTCCTTTTTTTTTCTTTCCCACGTGAACATGAGTTCACGCACTCATGGTCGCGAGATAGCCGGTGCCACCTCACCATTGTTGCTACCACGTCACCCCATCCCCCTGCCACATCACCACCGGCCGGCCACCACCCACGGTGGTCTTCTTCTTCTCTCTCCTCCTTGTGTTTAAATCTTTGGTTTTAATTTAATTCATGTTTTTATACATTTTTGGGTATTGATTTTAATTGCCTAAACATGATAAGTGTTTTGGGTGTTTTTTTCCCTCGGGAGAGTTACAACACGAAGACTGATCCGGGATGAGCTGTACCTGCAAAACAAACGAAGACACCTGTTGGGTGGTGCTCCGCCTCCAACGATCAAGTTAGTAACTTGAAAAGGAATAAAGAGTACAGAAATTTAGGTGGGTATCTCCTCGGATTCCAAGCTCAGGTGTTTCTCTGATGTAAGAGAATGCAGGTGTATTAAATGATAAAAACGTTGCCCTCAAAATGAGGGATATCTCCCTATTTATAGGGTCTTTGGGAATTGTGCCCATGATTAGGTCACTGAACCCTAATCATTGGTGGGTTGCGCCGTTTTGCGGCATTCTCGGGATTTGGGCCTGAAGGCCACCTTTTCCCTTGATTTCTGGAATGACACGTGTCAAGCAGGGATTGGTTCATTTTAGACCAATCGGGGGCTGACATGTGTCAGCTTCTTATTGGACCACGTGGCAAGGTGAAATTACCCTAAACATTTGCCCCTCACAGATGTGACGTGGCACGCCACGTGGCATTTGTGACACATGTCACGCTCCCGCTGGCGGTAATTTTACCGTTACAGAGTAACCGTTCACCTTCCGGGTAAATTACGGTAATGCCCCCATATTTACCCTCTATATATAGCCGTTTTACCCTCATAATTTTGTACGTTTACAAAAAATTTCTAGAGAGAAAAACTTCGAGAGAGCAGAAGTCATCCGTTTGAGTCAGGCGCGAGCAAGAAACTTTGTTCTTCCGCAACCCAGCCGGACCCGCCTTCCTTCAGATATCAAATCCAAAGGTACTGTCTCTGTCTCTCTCAGCTCTTTTCTTTTTTCACCGCTTGTACATATTTCTTGCAATAAATGGATGCATCACCAACACACACGGCACAACCTAGGTTAGAGTCCAGCCGGTCACCAGGGACGGCTGAGTCTAGGACTGGGAGTGCTGGCTCGGGGTGTTGGGACCACCCTTTGCCATGGATTCCGACCAGTTATGTGTCTGTGCAAGACACCATGGCTCAGACAATGAAGACGGCCACTGATCCAAATTACAGAAGCGAAGGCTCAGGCGGCCAAACGCCTGAGGGAGAAACGTCTGGTCAGGGAGACCAGACGGCTCTGGAGAGATCCCCTCCACGCGCCCCTTCAACCCCTACTGACTCTTTCTTGGAAGAGTGCAACCAAGGCGGCGACGAGGTCGCCTTTGCCCCCATAGACCAAAGCGAGGGGGAGACGGAGAGCGACAGCTCCGCCTCTACCTCCGAGAGCAGCGATGACTTGCCCCCTCTTCCGGATAGCGAGGAGGAAGAAAGGAAAAAGTGGAGTGAGAAGGACGATCCCTTCAGCATCCACGTCTCCTCCAAGGACCGAATCCAGATGGGGGAGAGCTTAGAGAACTTTAAGAAAATGCACCCGCTTGGAGACGGGTATAAGATCCGGGTGCCGCCTGAGCTGGGCACCATCGCCTGGGGGGATGATCAAGAGAACGCCAACAGCTATTTTGGCTGTTACGAGGCACGTTCAAAGCTGGTCTTCGCTTCCCCCTTCACCAGGCGGTAAAGGCAATTTTGAGAGGCTACGGCCTTGGGCTCTGGCAACTTACCCCCAACTCCTGGACCAACATTCTGGGGTATGTTGCCGCCTGCGAGTTCCAAGGGCTTAACCCCGGCTGGGAGGCTTTTGCAAGCATGCACTACCTCAATAGGAGCCCAGGCGGCTAGAGGGCGTGGTATACTCTAACCACACAGCCACAATACATGATGACCTTGGACAAGGTATCCAAGTTCGATGGCTGGAAGCACAGGTTCTACCTGATGTCAGCCCCAACTAGACGGGAAAATTATGAATTCCGTCTGTACAATAAGAAGCCTGACTTGTTGGGCAGGAAGTGCGCTCTTCCCCGGATCCCAGAGGAAGACTTTGACAAAATAATCGAGGCAGATTTTTTCGGCCTCACAGACGCAACACTGTCAACCGGGGAAACAATAAAAGTCCCTAAGAACTGGATTCCCAAGAGCGCCTGGTTCAGGGATGAATGTTTCTTAGCCGCCTGTGGGCTAGGGCACATGTTTAATAAACGTATGCACCTGAGTTCATACCGTATGTAGTATTTTTCTATCGGAATTGATTTATGATTTTGACCAATTTCTTTCTTTTTGCAGAAGAAGCACTAAACATGCTGCAAACGGAGAAAACTCCCAAGCGGTCTTCTGAAGCCATCCGCAAAGAGCTTGCGGAGAAAGCTGCGGCCAAGCTCAGGGCCAAGGTATTGAGCGCCTGACCCCTTCTTAAGTTTAGTTTAAAAACTATCTTGTCCGGATACTAACCCTGACTTGTTTATTTTCACAGGGGGGAGAAGTTGGGAAATCGTTTGAGAAGAGCCTCAAACGGGCTAGAGAGGAGGCCCCAGCCGCTCTTAACAAGATAAAAAAGTCCGCCTCTGCGTCAACTCCTGGCGCCTCAGCCGGGGCTAAGACGATGTGGATAGCTGGGCGACTCGAGAAGGTAGGCGGCAGCCTGTGCCTTGATCTTGCCAACCCCTCAGCAGCCGCGGGGTTCACCACGCCTGCAAGCGTTTCCCGCTTGGCCGGCTCTGAAGGTAAGAACCCTTTTGAATCCCTACTTGAGCTGAGGTGGCCTTTACGGGTGAAATCCCACTCCTAACAGACGTCATCCTCAGACGGCCGGCTAATAAGAATTTAAAGACTATCATCGAGAAAATGACAGAAAATTATAAGGATTGGCCTGACAAGCTTCACTTTGCATTGTGGGGTTATCGCACGTCAATCCGTACGTCAACAGGAAATACACCATTTTCTTTGGTATATGGAATGGATGTCGTACAACCTGTCGAACTAGAAATACCATCTCTATGTATTGCGCTAGAAAGTAAACTCGATGAAGTCGAATGGACTAGGGCACGATATGAAGAATTGATCCTACTCGACGAAAAACGACTAGAAGCTCTACATCACACTCAGTGCTATCAAACTCGTATGGCTAGACATTTTAATAAGAAGGTCAAGACAAGAAATATCAAAATAGGAGATTTGGTATTAAAAGCGCTAAGGAAAAATGTTTTAGATCCAAGGGGAAATTTTAGACCTAATTGGTCTAGCCCCTACATTGTCAAAACAATCCTGTCAGGTGGTGCAGCAAAATTAACTGACATGGATGACAATGAATTCTCTAACATGACCAATCTTGACCAACTTAAAAAATACTACCCATAATTACTTGAGTAGGACACTCAAGAGAGCTACGTTCGGCCTGATTCCTTAGGAAAGGATACGTAGGCAACCCATTACGGGTGCGACCACTTTATTTTTCGACATCTCCGCGTTCCAGAATCAACAAAAGTCAACAAAAAGTCGGAAAATTATTGGCGTCACAGAACAGAGTCTAGCGCCAGCCAAAAGCCATTAGCGCCAGACGACGGTATTGGCGCCTGGCGCCAGACCTCAATAGCTGGCGCCAATATGCAGTTACTGACGCCAATTCAGTCATAAAATCTGGGCGAATTTCGGTGTTTTTTCGGAAAATTTTCGACTTCCGTACTCGAAGAATTTATGGAAAATTAATTTTTTCGATTTTTCATTGCTTTAATAAAATAAATTTAAAGTAACAATTTAATTGAAAGCTGAAATTTCAAAAAATTGCATTGTCAATGGAATTTAAATAAGGCTGAAATAAATTAACTTTAAATAAAAAATTAACAATCTAATAAATCTAAAGCTAAGCAATGTTCTAGTCTTTCTTCTCCTTCTTTGCCCTTTTCCAATTCTTTTCCGTTTCCTCCTCTTCATCCATTGCTTTAGCTAGTAGGCATCCTTTAGAGGACCTACATTCAATTTTAGAATAGATTGTTTCTCCTTCAGCTAGCACCCCATGCTTCTTTTCCACCCAAGCCTTCTTGTCCCTAGCTTTCCTTTTCCCCTTGTCTTTAGTAGTATTCTTCTTCTTAGGCATTGTAGGTGTTTTGAACTCAATTCTTGCACCTAAGCGTTCCTTGGCCGGTGTCACCCTGTCACCTAGACGATTCTTCACATCGGTTCTACCCTGATCAATTGAAGACTTCTTCAGCAACCACTTCTTTACATCATTAGGTAAAGAAGGGGGAATCTTTTGGGTAATCACTTCCCATAAAGGCCTAGCGCTCCAGTAAGTGTCAAATTTATCTACTTCTTGAGATATGGGATACTCATAGGGAGGACGAAGATCCCCGGAAGGAATATTTTGAAGCAAGCCATATTGTCTCTTTACTCTGCAGGGATAATAATATGTCATGCAAGACAAGATTGGAAGACGGCATAAAGGTTTCTTGTTAACACCAACCATCCTTTTTATTTTCCACCATGGGACGACCCACTTGATAGCGAAATCACGTGATTCAAACACTTTCTTCCACCCATGGCGCCCAATTTTAGGGATGCACTTCTTTCTTCTCACAAAGAAAGTGGGCGTATAATTTTCAATGTCGTCCGGAGGACTAATTAATCCTAGCCTCTCCATTAGCCACATATGTAAAAAATCCCAATGCAAATAAATTAATATTACGATACAAAAATATTTTTTTTTTATTTCTGTAATTAAAAATATTATTTTTCTACCTGTAATAAAATTGGAGAACCGCGAAGAGGTGCTTTTGGGTCCCTTTTCAATTTATCCAGACTAATCATAGTCTCTCCAACTATCAATGGCATTGGATTTCTCCCTGATTCAATTTGTTCTAGCACAGTGGTTATAATTGATTGTCCCTCATTATTTTTACCACTACTAAGACAATATTGATTAAGCATGTAGAATAAAAACGCCCTTCTTCTATATATGTGAAAAGATTCGGAAAGCGGTTTATCAAAATAATAGCGTGCGAATTCTTTTAAGTTCACTACATTGCCATCCACTATTTTTGATAAATCCCTTTCCTTCAAGTTAAAGAAGCGCACAAAATCCTTATAGTAATATGCATCTACCCTAGGGATTACTACCAGGTCTATTGCAGGGAAGCCTAAAATAGCACCAAATTCCTCTGGCAAAGGGCTAATTTCATCATACCCTATTCTAAAACAATGTGTATGAATGTTCCAAAATTCTAAAGCAGTATGTATGAAGTCTATGTCTAGATCTACCCCTTTAATGCCATAAATTCCCCCCAAGTGAAATAAATCCAATTCTTTTCTTTCTCTAGCATTAAGAGATCGACACCATTCATGAGAATATTGGGTGAAGGTTTTAGTGGCTAAAGACATGATTATTATTTTTTCTAAAGAGAAGAATAATTTTGTCGCTGGATTTATGTGAAGAATCGGCTGAGCAGGGGGCTATTTATGCACAAATTGCGAGGAATTTCAACCTGACTGGAATACGAAGTCAGCGTCAATTGGCGTCACACACCCCAAATTGGCGTCACCCATCAGCTATTGGCACCACACGCTAGGTGTAGTGCCTGGCGCCATGCGCTACAGGCTGGCGCCAGGTGGCGCCACATTAGCAGAAAAGCCACGCGTGCTCAGTTGCGTTTTGATATTAAATTGGAGTCGGTTAATGACTTTATGGCCCCGTTTTAATTTCTTCTAAATATTTTTCTTAATTAATTAAATATAGCATTTTATTTTTCCTTTTTATTTTTCTTTTTGGGGGAGAGAGTCGGATAATACCCTCCATCAATAATAAAAATGACGGAATTTTTTTGCGCAAAATTGTTATCACATTTGCACACACTAACATACACTAACATAATAATAGATAATAATGAATTTACAATAACATAACATAAAGTACAAAGTGTCTAAATAATAAGTCAAAGGCAAAGTTCTATAAAAAGTCAAAATAAAAAACATATACAGAAGCAACCTACGGCGCCGGAGGACGTAGGCCCATCACGCCATAAAATTGCGCCGTCCGAGGAGTCACCTCTCCACCAGCTCCGGCCTTAGCACTAGCTCCAGTCTCCGTAGGAGGAGGGAAACTCAAAACAGGACCGCTCCATCCAAGGTCAAGCTGAGGCTGAGATCGCGGAGGTTGCTGCGATGACGAGCCAACCTCGTGCATCCCACCACCTCTGAAAGCCGAGGTAGCCTCTCCTACCGGTGCAACAGGAGCACCCTCAGAAGAAGACCCTGAGCCCTCAGCAACATCGGCTCAAGCAGCCTCAGAACGACCACCTCTACCTCCGGACGAAGTGCGACGACGTCTCGAGCTAGACCTCACCGGCTCTCTCCGCCCCTCAGGCCTCGTACGGGTGTGAGAAGCAATTGGCTGACCCTGCAAAAAGGATTAAATCAGAAGCAAGGTAAAAACAAGCGTAATGCAAAAATAATAAGTAAAGAAAAGTTACCTCTCGGATAGTGTCGTCTCGACGACATGTAGCTGCATTCCTCATCCGAACGAGTTGGCTCCGGAAGGCATCTATGCATCGTGCCATAGCCGAAACCACTTCGCGTGAGAACTGTCAAGGAAAGTCAAGTCAGTAAAAATGCATGATAACTGAATATAAGATTCTGTATTAAAAACTAAGCTTACCCTAGTCTGGTGACGAGGAATCGACCGCTCCACGAAGCGCTCGCCCTCAGGAGCCGGAGAAATCATCTCCTCGATCGGCCCGTACATCCCCTGGTAGTGGATGGACATACGAGGTGGCACAAACTCAGTGGGACCATCCTGATGAAACAGAAAGAAATCAACAAGGTATTACTTGGGGGCTACTCAGCGAAAAACAAAAGTTAAGGATCTTACCCTCACATCCTCGACCGGTACAGGGGCTGGAGTTAACAAAGGAAGTAACTCCTCAGCATAACTCCGCCCAAGGATCACATGGGACCGCCAGAGGGAACCAGACTCCTCAACCATGATCGACAACTCCCTCTCGTCGAACATGTGACGTGGTGGAGGAGCAGGAACAACAAAAACATTGGAAGAGTGTTATCTAGCAACTCTCTCTCCTAAGTACACAACCGCTCCGTAGGTCCCCAGAAAGTAGCGGCGCTTAGCAGAGTACTGCGCGGCTAATCCAGGGACTGTCCAACCACCCCATGGTCGGTACACTACCTCAGGTCCCTATAAAAATACCAATCGGGTAAGAACATGTCTAAAACATCGCAGAAGAGCAAGATAAACACTAAAAGTCGTACTGAGATGATCCGACTCCGGACACGTGCAGTAGAAAGGTCCACATGGTGGCCGCCTCAAGAGGCGCTCACCGGATACCCCCTCGGCGATGGTCTCGCCGGCGCAATGGAAGGAAAGTACTCATAGAACCAGATCTACAAAAAAGCTAAAGCATGAGTAAATGCTGCTTAACATATAGGGCTAAACTTTATAGGAAATAATGTTTACCTCTACGACTTTGCAGAAAGCAGACAAAGAAACGTTCGTCGTAAAGGACCGATGGCGACACGAGTCCCTCAGTGCGCGAACGAAGTCAGTATAGGATAAGCTGGCCCAATCATAAGTCCCGATCCGTTGGAGATCGCGAACAGCAGGGAGGTAGTAAAGCAATGCCCTACTACCCCTGTCAGGGGAGAGTGTCCCTGGCAACAACATCAACACAAAGATGCGCACCCGCTGCTCTCGGGTGGTTGCATCGTCATCAAGAGCCGCTGCCAGCGTCGAGCGGCGAATCCCTCTGGCACTGAACTGAGTTGTCTCGACCTCAGCTCGAGCCCAAACAACAATCGGCCCCAACAGCTCCTCGACCTCTGGAGAAAATACATCGATACTGCCGTCGAATGGCAGCGGCACAAAAGTGAACTCCAGTCCTGTGATGAGACTGAAGTCTGTAGGAGTGACCATCATCTCACCCCATGGAAAATGAAAAGTGTTGGTGGTGTCCCAGAAGAACTTTACCAGAGCGCGTACAACGTGGTGACCCCCGCTGGAGGCAACCATAGCCTCGGAGGTCTCAAACAGGGCAACCAATCCGCAAGACTCCCATAGGAGTCTCGTCTCTCGATCTCTGGCGATATGCATCCTATACAAATCGCCTAGACCATCACAGCCAGAGCCGTGATGTTGTGTCCTCCCAGGCTCGGTTCCCCGTCTCACCCTCTCGGAAATATGGTGGACAGGGGCAAAGAACAAGGTCTGCTCATCCCACTCCGGGAATCGACCAAGCGAAGTGGACGGTGTAGTGTCGTCCTCCACGGCTCATGCTCCCGTCTAGTGTTTCGGGACCATGAACCTGAACCTCGTTGTCTAGCCATGCTACATTGTGCAGAATCATCATAAATTAAGGTTCTATAGTATCTAAAGGTTTGCCTAGCCGCATGATACTATGTTCGCAAAAAAAAAAAAATAGAGTACGTAGTACTAAAACAGAGCACAAATTCAAATTGAGCATGACAGTATTTTTTCAAGCAATCAAACAATTTCTTGCAACACTATAGTGATTATTGTGACAAATTGAACAAGAATTTCTAGCAAAAACATCAAGAACGAGCCACATTGTTCTTCACGACCTTAAGAGGTTTAACAATGGTGGATTGCTCATTTCTTCACCAAATTGAGTCAAACAAGTCTCAAATTACTCCCAAGGCAATATACAAACATAAACAAGCAATTTCATGGCATAAAATTTGATAAATAAAGCAAATTGAGCATTATAAGTTTCGAATTTTCATGAAATTCGTGAATGAACATGCCAAGAATTCATAAAAGCCGGTGTGATTTGGAGGAAAACTTACATAGATCGGGAATATGGATAAGAAGAGCTTTGATTTGCAACAAATTTGAGCGAATTCGATTGATAAACGAATGAGCAACGATCAATTGAAGTTTCGACTTCTTTCGAGCAGCGTTCGCAACAAACCAGAGCACGAAATGAACTGAAAACGGGAATTTAAAGTGATTCCCGTGCTGGCGCCAGTCCCTAGGCATTGGCGTCACATTCTGTGCTTGGCGCCAAACGCCAATTTCAGCGCATGGCGCTAATGCAATAAGGTTGGCGCTGATTGATTTTTAGCGATGCCAAAGCAGCCAGCCACCTGTTGGGGTTGTGCTAGCTTTCTGCAACATATTTTGGGTTCCTTGGTACGCCAGTTAGCCCCTCTAAGCAATTTGACATGATTAGGTAATCGGCTTGATTACGTAAAGTGATCCACCTGATGGAAAGATCGTCTCACTAAGCTTAAAGCGCCTAAGCATTGGCTCATTAGCAAAAAGCACCGACATACAGGCTCATTAGCAAAAAGCACCGACATACAGGTTCAAGAGCAAAGAGCACCGACATATAGGTTCAAGAGCAAAAGAGCGTTGACGTACAGGCATTGCAAGTTAAGGCGAACTTTTAAAGATCGACAGGAGTGGATCTTCGGTATTTTCCTTTGGAAAATTATCGCATCAAATGAGGATGACTTCAAGAGAAGATGTCTTCGACATCCTTCCCTAGCTTGCGGAAGGTTGTCACAAACAACTGAAGGTAATTTCGGGCGAAATTGTCTTCGATCATAGTTCCTGAGGCATGGAAGATGATCGTAATGCGGATGAGAATTATTTCAAGAGAAATAATTTTCGATGATATTCCCTTGGACGTGGATTTTGTTTTACAGGTTTCATTCCTGGAATTAATGGTATAGTGTGTTGAGCTATTTCTCTGTTAATGCCTAGCATATCTTCATATGACCAAGCGAATACATCGATAAATTCTTTAAGCAAGTTAATTAAATCGGTTCTTTCTTGTTTATTCAATGTTAGTCCGATTTTAACTTCTCTTTTATGAGTTGAATCATTTGAGATGTCAACTGTTTCGGTCTCTTCAATTACTGGTGTTTTCTTTTCAAGTGTTTCCATTGCTTTAAATTCTTTATCTTTTTCATCGTTAGCTAAGCAATGTTCGTCATCTTGGGTTAGGGAAGAACACGAGAAGAAAGGAGAATGAGCGATATTATTATACTCTGAGATCATTACATCAAAGAGTGATATGTCCTCAGGGACTGGATCACTAACTATCCTAGGAGAAGAAACAGGAAGGGAAGGCGTTATAACTAAAGACTTAGAAGATTCTAAAGGGAAAGACTCTGACTCAGACTCTGACTCTGACGATTCTTCAAAGATTGGTCCTTGTCCTGTTGTGATTGATATCTTCCTCCCACTTGGAGTAATCACCTTGATAGTCTTGCGCCACCCTTGTAGTAATCCTTCAGCTGGAGTAATTAGTTTCGAGGGATCGAATTTTTTGCTTTGTAGGACCGTTTGAATGAGTGAGGAGTTGTCTTCCTCATAAGTCGGCTCATTCTTTTCTCGCCCAAACAGTAATCCCATGACGTTAAAGTCAAAGCATGGAGGTGTTTTCTCCTTATGGACGGGAATTGGGATTTCATCAGTGAAATAGCAATCCAAGAAAATCTCGAATCCTGGTTGTCGTATGCCATTTACAACAAATGGTTCGGGAAATTCATGGCATGGATAGTCCTCTCCTTCTTTTATAAACTGACCATTAAGCGTAAGAGGGTACTGATCCATTGGAATTGCTTTCTTTTGAATGCGAGCGTCCCTACGTGCTTTCAATTTGTCCTGGGCTCGCTTGAGATCTTTCCGAGTCAGTTCGAAACCAAGTCCGAAAGTATCTAGTTTAGGGAGGCCAGGTGACTCTATCGATTTTGCTATCCCCTTCTTCTTTACTAAGGTCATCCCAGGGAAGTGTCCTTGTTTTTTCAGCATAGTGTTGATAATCATGTTGGAATGGGGGTTGTGGCAAAGAGATGTCCTTTCATCCTCTTGGATTAAGGAGACTTCTTCGTTAAAGCCCCATAGGTCTTCATCATCTTCGTCGTGCTCCACGTTGATGATTGGATTCTCTATTAACTTGATCCTCATTGGCGAAGCATCAATGGTGATGGGGATTCCTCCAACTATAGCTTTCACTTGTTGGTGGAGAGATGAAGGGATGGCCTTTATATCATGGAGCCAAGGGCGTCCTAACAACAGATTGAATGAGGCTTTGATGTCTACCACTTGAAAAGTAGTAGCATGTTCTATTGCTCGTGCCGTCACATTTAGGGTTATTTTGCCAAGAGCTTGACGTCGAGTATTATCGTAAGCTCTTATTCCTTGTGTGGACGGAGTTAAATCCTCATCCTTTATGCCGAGCATCCTCGCAGTTCTAAGTGGACAGACGTTAATAGCCGATCCATTGTCTACGAGCGTCATGGGAACATTCATTCTTTTACAGACTACTTTGAGGTTTAACGCTTTGTAGTGCTTGTCACCTTCCGGGGGTAAATCTTTATCAGAGAAGGTGATTAGATTAATTGGACTAGGGAGATCACTCGTGAGGAAGTTAGCTAGTCCCTCAGGAGTGGTGTCGGAATCTATCCCGATTTTATCCAAGGCATTCATCACAGCCAACCTATGTTCTCGAGATGTTGCTAGAAGCTTCCATACATTCATCTCAACTTTTGTCTTCTTGAATTGTTTAACAATGTCATTGTCTTCGATGATAAGTATGGGAACTTGTTGTACTGTAGGCATGGGTTGCGTTGAAACAGGAGGTTGTATTCTCTCGGATCTTGTGAGGACGTCTATTGATGCATCTTCTTCAGCCCAAATGTCGTCTGAGGTGTATGATATGGAAGGTGAAGGTTCTAATATGTCTTTTAGATAGACATCTTCTTCATCACTGTCCCATACTCCATTAACATTTATATCCTCTTCTTGTTGAACTTGGACTAATTCCTTTCTATCAATCATTTTCTGCACCAAATCCTTGAATTTGAAGCAGTTTTCTATGGTGTGTCCTCCTGACTGATGGTATTGACAGTAATATCTATCTGTTCTTTTTAATGATTCAAATGGTCTCGGTTCGAGAGGTTTGACCTTGCCACTCTCGGAGAGCATTTTAAACATTTGTGCATACGGGATCCCAATTGGAGTATAAATTTTATTGCTCTTCTTGGGTCTTTCGGTGACTTGTAAGGGAAAGTGTTTTGCCTCATAAGTCGTTTTTACTGGTGTGAATTCTCTCTTAGGTTCTTGATCGTATTCCTTGTGAAGTTCATTCAGAATTTTGAGAGTTTCATGTAACAGTTGTGATGTCTCCCTCAGATATAGTGTGAGTATTCTTATCTCTACCTCATTTGATAGTTCTGGAGGATTATCTTCGACATCGAAAAAGATCTCTCCTTCTTCTTCTTCGGTCATTTTGACAGGTTTAATGAGAGATGAGGGGTCAACTTCGCTTTCTTCATCGGAGATAACCAATGTGTGAGCTAGAGGTGCAATATCAATACTCGGTTTCTTACTGGCAGGAGGCAACGGCAGCTTATTACTGCCAATCAGGTCTTGGATAGCTTCCTTAAGTTTCCAACAGCTTTCAGTAGAATGGCCCCTACCTTGATGATACTTGCAATGTGCATTGGGGTTCCAATTAGGCGACCTTTTCTCGACTGGTGGATCTCCGAATGGTCCAATGGGATTTATAAGACCTTTTGCATTTAGCCGATCAAACGCGGTGTCATAACTCATGCCAATAGGAGTGAAGTTTCTCCTAAGCAGTTTCTTTTGTCCTTGGTTGTTCATGGCAAGGACTTCTCCTAGATTAAAGGCGCTAACATTATTTGAGTGGGCAGTTTTGGAAGAAGAAGGATTGTCGTTTTTCTTTCCTTTCCAGCCACTGTTGGAGTTATTGTTGGCAGCTTTAGATTTAGCTAAGTCATCTTCAATATTAATCCCAATATCATAAACAGCCTTAAAGGTATGAAGGTTATTTTGATATTTAAGATGTTTTGAATATTTTTCTTGGAGATTTTTAATGAACAATCTCACGGACTCTTTTTCACTTGGTACCTCAATCATTTTTAGCTGAGGTTTCTCTCCACTTGTTAAAGAAAGCTGTGAAGCCTTCATTCTCCTTCTGCTTGAGAATTTCAAGTTCTCTATGGTCAGTTTCGACTTGAACGTTGCACTTGTACCTATCAACGAAAGAGTTTGCTATGGATTCCCAGGTAGAGGTCTTTTCTTTTTCAAGAGAAAAGAACCATTGTTGGCAAACGGTCTTGAGAGATAGCGAGAACAGAGAAGGGAAAATTTTCTTTTCGATACCCCTGATACTCATTACTGTTTCAAATGCCCTTAGATGGAAGTAGGGGTTGTCGATTTCCCTAAACTTTGGGATGTCGTTGGCACTGAACTTCTGCGGAAGAAGATCCTTATCCACCGAGACCTCTTGGGATGTGAGTTCTTGAAACTTGTAGTCGCTGGACAACTTGCTTAGGCTTTCTTGCATGAGGTCCATCTGTTGTTGCTTCGCGGGATCCTCGATCTTAAGTGCGAGAAGCTTTAGTGTCTTAGTTACAGTAGCCAATTGGTTTTTGAGATCGTTAACTTCTTCTTGAGTTGCCATTATAACTCTTGCTTTCCTCTTGCGAGCTGTAGGTTTGTCGAAAAGTTGGACTTGTACGAAGAGGTTATCTTTGATTAATCGTCCTTCCTTTCTTGACCACGCGCTGTAGATTAAGCCAGTTTGCGTTTTAATTACTTGACTCGAATCAGTTTGACTTTATGGCTTTTGTTTAAATAAAATAAAAAAGTATGCATATTTTTAGGGAGCAATAATGTACATGTGTTTAGGGAACTTAAGTACTATTATTTATTGGTTGGAGGATTAATATCCGACTTACCCCCCTAAAAAATGACGAAAAAATAACGCGCGCACACAAGACTCCCTTAATCATGGTCAAGACATGTGCAATGGTGTGTGTATAGAGTGTAAGTGACATGCTTGGACTCTTGTGTAAGACCATGGGACTTAGTGCCTAAACTCGAATATTGATTCAATTAAGCAGAATTAACCGAATTAAACAGGAAACTGAATAATTAGACATTAGGTGATGACTCGACAAATAATCCGAACAGTTGGCCAAGCGAAAGGACTGGCGTCACAATATGGTGGTTGGCGCCAGACTTTTTAGTAAATGTCTGGCGCTACACACCATACAGTGGCGCTACAGCCCAGATTTTGGCACCAACATTGGAGCCTCGGTCTAGGACTGTTTTCGATATTATTAGTCAACTTGGGTATGCCTAAAGTCGTACTTGGTCAATTCCGATTAAAAGAAGAAAAAAATTTATTGACTCGAATTAATTAATTAATTAATTAATTAGGCAAAGTTCTTTAAGTCATTAATTATAATCTCAAGACAAATCAACAAACGGTTAGGAGGAGCATAGAATATATATGCGCAACAAATAATGCACAATTAGTCAAGTAGGCACAATATGATGCAATGAGTTCGCAACCTAACCATGGCTCTAGTTCTCTAAAGTTCGGGATGTAGTTTAGTCAAATAGGGTCCATGGTTAATTGTTCAGATGCACCGCGTAGAAGCCTAACCGTGAAGGGTTAACGCGTGTGGATAGAACACCGCGAGTTTTTTTAGAAAAAACTCACTTCCATGGTTTGGTGAATTCAACATCTCAGATGTACCCTTTGTTTCCAGGAGCGTTCAATCGGGTAGATAGAGCATGAGTTCCCAGAGGGTTATGTCCATATGTAGAACACATATGGGTTTCAGAAAGATGAGAGAAAATTCAATCAGGAAGTAGGATCGAGCAAACAATACGAAAAACCGGTCGAAATTAGAACGCGTATTTCTGGCTCGGTATTGGGGGAAATTGGCGCCAGGAAACAGAGACTGGCGCCAACTTTTAACTGTAGCGCCTGACGCCAATACTGGCGTCTGGCGCTACGGCTAAAAGTATGGCGCCAAGATCTGGCCCCTGACGCTACTTCCCACATGCCTCAGCAGCTTTCGGTGCTCAATAAAATCATCCAGTTTCGCGCGGTGTTATTTCAGTTCTAGTTGTGAAAGACATTTCTCAAATTTCCTACGTGTAAAATCCTATGTTTTTGACTCATTACGGATGGTCTTTCCAATGAGAACCTTTTTATGCATATGCCACAATGTTAATCAAAATTACGCACATGAAATACTTAGAACTTTTCGAGTATCATCCACTCATTCTAAATCATTGCCGAAACAAATTCAGGAATTAAAATAGAAATCCTCCCCAGTGGAGTCGCCAAACACTGTAGGGAATATTTTCAAGCCTTTAAAATCCCACTAGCTTGAACCCCACTGTGATCATACACTAAAGTACGGTGGTGTCCAAAAGGGAAGAAGATAGAGCAAAAGAGTCGCCAACAAGTTTTTAAGGAACTTGTAAACCGTTCACGAGGTGAAGGTTACACCCCTTAACGATCCAAGAGATCGTCAACTCCATAAGGTCATGAACCAAAATAGGGTTCGGGGATGATGGTACAAATCTAACCTAAAAGAGATTGAACCTGCCCTAATAATAGGCCTCTACTTTATTTTGCTCGTATTCATGTGCGCTTTCTGACTAACATACAATCAATAGGATTAACCCTAAACCTGTTTAATCTATGTTGGTTGAATTTAATGCACAAATAAATCTATTATTGGCGATCACTTGAATTATAATCACAATTAACCTAACAAGATTATTAATTATCTTATTAAGCGTGGTTGCAATTACAAATTCCCTTTAACCTGCAATAAAGGTGATCAAGCAATAACAATATATAATAATATGCATATCAAGCAACATAATAAATAATCATAATCATAAATATTAGAAAGAACATAGGAAGCATCATATTCTTAATCATACTTAATATTAAAAACACCCTATACATGATACTAGGAATATCATAATAATAATATAAACATGATGTCTACATCATAAAATCAATAAAGTACTTACTTGGATGCCTCGTGCCTCTTTCTAATTACAAAATACACACGTTAGTAACTTCAAGGAAAATAATAAACCAAAACAATTAAATTAAATAATAGAGATTTGGGACCAAACCCTCAGAAATTAAAACCTTTCACGTCTAGGGCGAAGGCAACTTCGAATATGGCTAGGTGTATCAAGATCTTGTGAATGCGGAATTTTGTGTTTGAGAATAAAGTTTTGAAAGAAAGAAAGAAAGATTAATGATTCATATACTAATTTGTTGACAATTGAAGATTGTAGATGAATGAATGAAAACGGAATTTATTAAAACTTAAGAATAAAAGAAGTGGTGAATGATAGATGATAATCCGTCCTCCAAACGGAGTTTTTGATACGATATTTATAGAGAAAATAAGCCAAAAAAGATAATTTATCAGAACAGAGTCTAAAGATCGCAAAAACTACTTGGCGCCAGCCCTGGCTCATTGGCGCCAGGACCAGTGGCTAGCGCCAGGCGCCAATGGCTGGCGTCTGGCGCCAATCCTGGTTCCAGGCGCCAAGGCCTAGGGTTGGACGCCAAACCGGCTTTTAACACGTTTTCAAAAATCTGATAAAATTCCCGTACTTGAAGAT
Organism: Chenopodium quinoa; assembly: GCF_001683475.1. Taxonomy (NCBI): domain Eukaryota; kingdom Viridiplantae; phylum Streptophyta; class Magnoliopsida; order Caryophyllales; family Amaranthaceae; genus Chenopodium; species Chenopodium quinoa. The sequence goes on along the minus strand of NW_018744452.1, from coordinate 355,285 downwards.
AAAATAATATAATTTCAGTCGAAAATGCTATTTGATCTAATTAAAACTCTAAAGAATCCTAATTGAATTAAGAATGATAAGAACCTTCTAGAATGTTCTAGAAGACCAAAACCATTCCTAATTACATTAGGAATGATAAATCATATTAGGCCCTCCCCTAGATCATTGGGCCGTACTTAAAACTCAAACCGGGCCCAGTTTAGTAAATTGGCCATAAATTCCTCAATATTCATCGGAATTGGGCTTATAATATATCGTTGGAAAGGTCTTTGCAAGCCCCATCCAACTACACCACTATTGGACCATATCATGGACCAACCAAACTGGATTGACTGTTTTCTTAAAATAAAGTTTTCAAAAACAGAGAGAAGAGAAAAGAAAAGAAATTAAACTTTCCGCAACACTAGACCTTTCCACACTTTCGTTTCATTCGATTATGATTCGACGTGAAAGGCACTCATCACTGGGTTTGGTTTTGGGGAGACACAAATGGGTGTCTACAGCCTCAAAGACATGTTTTAGGCCGGCTTTGTTGAGAAGGGCTTCCAAAACAAGATTTCTCCTAAGAGAAGGGACATACAAGACATTATTTAAAAATAAAGTTTTCCCTGAGGTAAGTTTGAGATGGACCTTTCCTTTGCCAAGGACGCCGACGGTACTACAATCGCCCATGTAGACATGATCACCGTCGGTAACATCTTCAAACTCGGTCATCAAGGCCTTATTGGCAAAAAAGTGCCTTAATTCTCTGGTGTCCAAAATCCACTCCACTTTGTTCTCAATCAAGTTGGCTTCCACCACCACCGCTGCAATGATTTCTTCATTTTCAACAACATTGGCTTGGGAGGTGTTGCTATTTTTCTTTGCTCCATGCCTTCGATTGCATTGGTATGATTTGTGTCCAACGATCCCACACACATAGCAAGCACATTTTGGATTTTGTTGTTTGGAATTAAATTGTTTTTGGACTTGTTGTTTCCCTTCTTCTTAGAATTTTTACTATTTTTACACATTCAAAGAAGACTCAACAAGATTAGCTTTAGAATAATTAAGAGATAAATTTTCAAACTTATCCTTAAGGCGATTAGCCTCTTCGGTTCTCACGTGACTAATGAGCCCTTGGGGGTCATGTCCGTCTTCTTGTGCTTCAAAGAATTTCGGTAGTCATTCCAAGAGGGAGGGAATTTCTCCAAGAGGACATTGGCTTGAAGATTCTCACACATCTTCATGCCTTCACCAAGAATTTCGATCACCATGTTTTCATATTCATGGACTTGGGACATGATAGGCTTCTTATCATCCATCTTGAATTTGATCCATTTTCGTACCACGTACTTCTTTTTCTCGACATCATCTGCTCCATATTTTTTCTCCAAAGAGTCCCAAATAAATTGCTTGACCTGAAATTGACAAACAAATCAAACAAAGTACTGTTCATATGGTTGAGAAGATGACCATGAACAAGCTTGTTGTCCTTTTCCTTCTTCTTTAAAGCTTCCGTGATGGCCGCCGGAATAGGATCGGTTGCGGTTTTGGTAGCTTCCTCCGCCTTCTCCAATATTTCAATGACATCTTTATTCAATACATAATCTAGTTCCACTTGTTCAAAAAAGATTAGTAACTTTTGTGACCATCTCTTATAGTTGTTACCATCAAGAGGTTCCAACATAGAGAGGTCGGGAAGAGACTTCACAATACTATTAGCAATAGACATAATTTCATTTTCAAATTGTTGTAAATAATAGAGTAGTATAGAACGAATAGTGTAAAATATATTAAGTAAGACCAAAAAAATTTATCTCACAAAAGAGGAAGAGTATGGTGTGTTGTGAAGAAAATCCACTAACTTGAAAACGAAATTCCGACATAATCATGGTGCTCATATGTATTCGTCGACACGTTCCCTAAGGTTAACACACCACTTCCACTCAAAGGCACTTTTGGGTGGAAGGTTGGAGCCAAGTAACTTATGCCCAATAAAGATTGTGTTTAGCTATTGTGTTTTATGTATTTTCAAAATGATAAAATAAGAAAATGTGTTTTCCATTTTTAAGAAGGATGTAAGAACATGGAAGATCATAGAGGAATATCAAGCATCAACAAGGGGTGAATAAATCAGAATAAAGATGAATATTTAATCACCATAATCATCTTCTTAAATGTGGGGGTTACAGGGAATAAAAAGAGAACAAGAAAGGAATCCAAGAAGACGGCTAAAAGATGCTTAAAAACTCAGTAATCTTGAAAACTAGTTTCGGCCTTCTTCTGCCATGCTAGAGTAGACTTGCCCTAGCAGCCAGGGCAAGCAAGATTATCACGAAAATACTCCTTGAATTGATATTAGAGAATATAGCATCATTTTTCCTTCCTTTAACACAACATCTGCCACAGGGCTAGCCATATACGATGTGATCAGCCACATATAAGCATTCATATTTTGGACACCAACCTTTACACTCCTCCTCCCCTTGGCTTATATAATATAGATATGATTCAATTGTTTGTAGACAACAATATATATATATATATATATATATATATATATATATATATATATATATATATATATATATATATATATATATATATATATGTTCACATGTTCATAATCTTAAATCAGATGTTCTAAATTTTACTCATATGTTTAAAATTTCATAAAGCAAAATTTATAAATTTTAATCACTTGTTCTAATTCTTAAATCAGATGTTCTAAACATATTATTTACACAAATGTTCTAATTTATTACTCATATGTTCAAAATTTTAATTTGACTCACATGTTCTAAATTTTAATTCGAATGTTCTAAATTTTTACTCCTATGTTCTAAATTTTTACTCACGTTTTCTAAATTTTAAATCAATTCTCATATAAGTATTAATTCTCACATATGAACTTATTTAACAACATATTTCATGTTCAATTTAGTAATAAAAATGAGAACAAAATGGTGTTAACTATGTTATTTTAGTATTATAATAATGATAGTAAAAAAATGATCTTGTTCAATTACATTATGTAACTAATTATTTGATAGCCTGAATGAGTTTTATACTTTACTACTCGTATTGAGAATACCTTATCTTTGTTCCACCCTTAATAAACAGTAGATATATAATATCGACAGTGCCTCTTGGTTGTGTAACCTTTTTTTTTTTTTTTTGATAGTGTTGGTGGTGTAAGTTGTGATTTGAACCTAATGTTTGTTCTCTAGATTAATTAATCCGAATATCAAACTTAAATCGAAGCTCCAGTTCTTTAAATTCAGTAAACGAACTTATATATAGCATTAGTTCCGATCTATTTTCATGCAGCAACGCACATACAAATTGGAACCATAACGCCTGTTATTATTACACAAAGAATAACAATAGCATAAAATAAAATAAAAAAGTGTTATTATTTATGGCATTTCTTTCAATCACTTCTTGGGAGGAACAATACAACAACAAATAGGAATTGCTCCTGGACTAGGCGGACGACATGTACCATCTTGGCCGAGCTCGGATTGACATTCGCTAGTACAAGCCGCTGGATCGCATGGATTAGGACCCCCGCCTATACAAACGTACTGATCATCGTTAGTTCGGGCAGCTTCAACTTTCATAACTAATCAAATTATCACATAAAAGAAATAACAATATAATTAGTAATGATTAACAAAAATGATCGATGTATAATGTTATACATAATGGTACAAAATTGTACGAAGTGTTAGCTAATAGCTGGTGCGACCGATTTAAACGTGCGGAACAATCACGTAATTAAAAAAGAGGAAATCGACATAGTAACAATACCTGAGTTAAAAATTAGAGCAACACATAAAAAGGCCAAGGGTATACATTTGTTGAAGAGGATCGTGTTCTTAGTTGCCATCTTAAAATTAATGGAGATTTATTAATTTTTCACTCTTTTTTGTATGATGATTTTTTTTTTTTTTTTTGAAACGACACTAATTTTTCTGGTAAAGTAGGGTGAAAAACGTATGTATTTATAGGCAATGCCCGGATCTTACTAGAGTAAATTATTTGATACTCATAATATATATTGTTATTAATGAAAATATTTTAAGAATCAACTAATTAAGGGGTTATTTCACTGAGAACTTGATAGAGTGATTTTTTAAAATTTTAATTTATTTCAAATTAAGAGAAATATATTAGAGGATCAACTAATTATGGGAATATCATATCATATCACTTCACTAACATATAAAGCCAGTCTCGCAGTCAGACCATGAGACAGCGACACGTGACATTCCAGTGTTTCGCCAAATATTGCGCCACGTAGGATATAAATAGGTATTATTGTGACACATATTATGCTAAGTAAGCAATTTTTTGATAGATTTTTTAAAATAAAATTGTTGTATAGAGTATTATTATCGATAAAATTCTAATATTTCATATATGTACAAAATTAATCACAGCTTATAATAAATATTCTATAACTCAACTCTATTTCCATCATCAAATTCATTTTAAAAAGTTCTTTAAAATAAGATCCATTTATAATACTCCCTCCGTTCCCAAAAATTCGACTCACTTTGCATTTTCACGGTCTCTAATGAACATCTTTGACCACTAATAATTTCGGCTATGTATAAGTAAAGTTTTGAAAAAGTTGATATTTGAAAAATTTATTATAAGGGGAATCTAATAAGATCAAACCTGCTAATTTATTTTGATTGTATATATCATAAAATATGGTCTAAGTTATTTTATTTTGACCACATATATAGTAAGTGAGTCGAACTTGTAGAAACGAAGATAGTGTAGTTAATCACAAACTTTTATACATAGCTGACCACACTGTGTCACCAACTATTACAAGAGTTACTTCGTTAGTGCTATAAGGGTTATTTATTTGGTCAGTGTTATAATGGTTACTCAATCAGTGTTTTTTTTTTTTTTTTTGAACGGGAAGAATAATATCATTAAATAAAAGTCATACGGCATCTACAATAATAAGGATCTGTAAACCACAGATTAAGAGAAAATATCATAACTTTTACATTCAAAATCATAACTAATTTGCATATTTGGCATAGCTCATACTCCACCGCTTCAAGCTTGACGCGAGCAATGATTTTCGATGTCTTTGCATCTTTCCAAGTTGAGACCTCCGCAATCTGCGTTGATGTTTTGATCGATCGGTTAATGACAAATCCCAGACCCATAGGAATCCAAATCACCTTCCCAATTATTATAAGAACCCTAAAAATAAAATTTTCATCCATAGATGAGAATCAAAATCCCAGAAAATTGGGAAAAACCCAGAAAATTGGGACAGACTCTCACAGATGGAGAGAACAAAACAAAACAAATAAATAAACCAAAACGTAAAACAAAACAAAAAACTAAATTGAATTAAAGAAAAAGGGTCGGAAATAGTCTAATTTCCGAAGAAATTAGACTATTTCCGGCCTAAACGGCCAAGAAAATTAAAACCCTAGAAGAGAGAGGAGAGAGAAGAGAGAAAAAGGATTTAGAAAAGCGTAGTTTTATATTCACATAGTCAAAATTAAATACTTCGTTACTCAATCAGTGTTACAGATAGGGGTTACTTAGTCGGTGTTAGAGGTTGCTCAATTAGTATCAAAGAGGTTACTCGGCCAGTTTTATAGGGATTACTTTGTTCGGCCAAATGGTGTAGCTAGCCAGCCGCATCAAAAATGCATTGTTATTTAATTTATTTAAAATAATATTAGAGAATCTGTAAAAATAAGTTTTAATCAGTAAAAATAATTTTAGTTTGATAAAAATAGTTTCATATTAGTGAAAATAATTTTAAGTTCAATAAAAATAATTTCAAGTCAATAGTAACATAGATATCTATTTACAAACAAAACAACAAAAAGTACACTTCATATGATATCATATGTTTGTATGGATCGGACTCACGTGAGTCTGTTCTACACAAAACTTTTACTTTTCTCTAAGTGTCGTGTCACGTAGGCAACAATTAAACATTAGTATGAAATGTAGGATTTATTTGAATATAATTTTATGACTAAAAAAGTTGTATTTTTTAATAAGATAAAAACTAGGATAGAAAAAAAAAATTGTCTAGCGTTTTATTTTCAATAAATTTTGATATATTTATAGGATAAAATTATTGGTTTAGAGTTTTATTTTCGATAAAATACCTATATTTTCTCATATACAAAATAAATTGTAAGTTTATCCAGATCACAAGACAGTGACAATTGGTGTTTCAACAATTCACCAAATGTCATGCCATGCCATGTAGACAAGCAATAATTAAATAATTTATCATACAAAACTAATTTTATATCATAAAATTTTTTAGAGAGAAGAAAATAATTCAAAACGTATAATATTTATTTATTATATATCGTAATCGATTGAAATAAAATACTTTACAATCTAAAATGATTTTATTACTTTATGTAGAACTATCAATCGGGTCGGGTCACAAGTCATTTCGAGTCGAATCACTTCAGGTCATCACGAGTAAAGAAATGTTCACACTAGTCCAAAGTTTCGTATTTGGGTCAACTCAACGGGCATATAACAATTTTTTGTTTACTTTATTTTTGTCTAATTTTAAGAATTTTTTTTAATATTTTAAGCATACTTTGCTATTTTTTTTATATAATTTTTGTAAATCAAACATTTTCGCCAATATTATTATTAGTCGTTACATGTCTACTATATAATTTTTATCGTCACAAAATCACATCAATTCCTAACTAATTTTTTATCAATGATAAATTTTGAAAACTAGTACATAGATAAAAAAAAAAATATATGAAAAATTCAATAAACAACTCAAGCATCGCACGGGGCACCAAACATGTTTCATAAATTTTATATAAGAATGTTAATATATTTTATCCAACGGTTTCCTAATCTAGTGTTAGAAATAAAATAAAATAAAAAATCCAATCTAGTGTTGTGTCAGAATAAATTCCATATTCTAGTGTTCATGCAGGTTCCGATACACAAAGCTAGTATATTTTTTTGGGTTGGTGTGGTTAACTAAATAAAACTAGCATTTTGGCCCGTTCAATGAACGAGTTGTAGCTCATTTTATTTTTCTTGAAATGTGTTGCTTATTTGTGTTGTATGTGTCTGTGATTTTTTGTTATAATTTGCTTAATTTTCTTACTTATAATTTGCAAGTTAGGAATACATAAAGATTTTAACATTAAATAATTTGTTATTTTAACTTTACATTAAAAGGTGTATAGAGAGGAAATCAACTTTTTTTTTTTTTTTAATAGTGAAAACGAAACACTCCATTTTCTTACTCAAATTTGCAAGTTAGGAATGCATAAAGACTTTAGCATTCAATAACATTTTATTTTATCTTTAACTTTATAAGGGAGTATAAATAGGAAATATTAATGAATGTATTATGTGGCATATGGGTAGGGGTGTCAATCGGATTTTTAGTTCAGTTTTGGGTTCGGTTTATCGGTTTTCGGTTTGTAATGGGTTGGTTTTTTAACGGGTTGGAATTATTAACAGGTCAGTTCAGGTCGGTTTTAAATAATTCCGGGTCAGTTCGGTTTGATTTATTTTTATTATAGTTTCTTTTCGGATTGGATTCTAATCGGGTCGGGTTATAATTGGTTCGGGTCATAATCGGTTCGGGTTAAATTCGGTTGGTTTAAAAACGGGGTTTGTCAGTTTAAAGCGGGTTTTGGTTGAACACATATCGGGTCCTAATCGGGCCGGGTTGTAATCGGTTCGGGTTGTAATTGGTTCGAGTTGAACTCAGCCAGTTTGACAACTAGTTTTGCTAGTTTTAAACGGGTTTCGTTAACATATATCGTCTAGTATATCCTCAATATTATTTAATTAGTTATTCCATTAGATCATACGAAGTATTAATTAGTTGTTTAACTTTATGTCCCTTTTTTGTATAATGATTTTAAGGATCAACTAATAATAAATCCAGAGTTAGCTTTTGATTTAGATTTTTATTTTTATTTAAAATACAATATAGTGTTACATAAGTCATTACTCGTTAGAGGACGATAATAATGTAGCATAAGAGTTTCAATGACATCAAAATTCCAAACCTTTTCAATATAAATACTTTATAGTTCAAATTAAACTCTTTTGTTTTACTAATGATAAATATACGCAAAAAAAAGAAAAAAAATTCTACGGTTATAACGGGTTACGGACTTACGGATTATAAACGGTTCGATTATAACCGATTACGGGTTATAAACGGTTCGATCATAACTTATTACGGGTTATAAACGGTTCAATCCTAACCAGTTACAGGTTGTAAAAGATTTGAGTTTATCGGGTTTTTGTCTGGTTTAAACGGTTTCGGTTTACAATGGGTCGGGTTGCTATCGGGTTCAAAAGCAATCGGTTTGGGTTGTTCTCGGTTTCGGGTTGTATCAGTTCATCTTGATATCGAGTACGGTTCATTAAAGGTTCTCAAACATTCGGATCGGTTCAGTTTCAAGTTTTAAAAATTGGGTCGGATCGGTTTACTGTTTTAAAATAACAGGTTCCTAACGGTTCGGGTTCCTTTTCGGAACAGTTCAAAACAATTCGGATTCACCTGTTCGGGTCGGTTTTTGACAACTCTATATATGGGTGAATTATGATGACATGTATCATATAGGTGATTGTGGTTTGTCTTTTTAAATATTAAAATATAGATATTTTACAACTCTTATTCTACTAGAAAAGGGTCGTTGTTTCTCTCAGTTTCTCCCTCCTCCGCCCACCTTTGCAAGCCAACAAAATTCACGATCTCAAGTAGCCATTGTCAACACTACAATTTTCTGCTGAATTTTGATTAAAAAGAAAATAGTATGTTCTAATTTCCCCAAATCTTAATTTATGCCTTCAATTTAAAATTATGTCCCAACTTAGATTATATGTTTGTTTTATATTTTTGCATAATTTTATATATAAACTCCCCCAAATGTGAAATTATATCCCACATTGTAAACTATTATATGTCGACTCATTACCGCTATCAACGAAAACAAAAGAGGTGGAACAAAAGAAATTATAGCGAACAATTGAACTTATTATGGGTATTTGCCTAAAAATTACGAGTGGTGGAGCAACACTCAAAGGGTTGAATTGGTTTTTTTTTTTTTCTTTTTTTTAAAAGAACTATCAAATAAATATATAAAGGCAACATTACAACCTAATAGAGCTAAAAGAAGCAAAAACCAACTTAACACTAACAACTACAAAAACTACCTTGTGTAAAGATGCTAAAACAACACACCTAAACCTATCATCATAGAGCGCCTGCCGAAGAGAACCAGAGTACTAGAAAAGATTCACAGCACCCCAAATACTACATAGCCTAGCCAACCAAGAGAATCGTACCACATACTCAATGCGGACCGAGAGATGCCGAATTAACCATAATATTCGAGATGGACAAAAAACACCAAATAACCTCAATGCAAAATACCGGAAGTAGCACTGGCATCGGAAAAAGAGTGCATCCTGTTGCTTAGAAAAAGACCCTTGACACCATTCTACTCCTAGGGATCAAAAAGCAAAGCCACATCCTTTAAAATGGAGACTCATTGCCAAACCCTTTAAAATGGAGACTCATTGGTACTTCCAACCTTGCTTTAAACCTTTCATTGAGAACACTTGGCCTTCTATCCCAGGCACTCTCCAACCTAAGTTAAACCAGTTGGGCAAGGGGATCCAATGTTGGGTTAAAGCTAATGTTCCTGACCCCAAGGGCAGCATCTCTAGGCTGCTTAGGAGATTGAATGGCATCCAAGCAGCTAGAGAGAGAGAGCCCAACAACAACTTCCTCTTCCATTTGGAAGCTGCCCTGAATTCTGACCTTACCAAACTCTACAGCCAGGAACAAGCTTTCTAGGCTATTAGAGAAAAGGTTAATTGGCTGGAGCAGGGTGACAGGAATACTGCTTTTTTTCACCAATCTGTCCTTGTTAGAAGGAGAAGAAATAAGATCCAAAATATTAGATCAGAAGTAGGGGAACCTATTCCTGATAACATGATTGTTAGCCATGTTGCTTCTTATTTCACCTCCCTATTCACTTCTGAAATCAATACTGATCATAATGAGACCTTGTCCTACTCTGCTGATATTAGTATATCCTCCCCCCCCTCTCTTTCTGAGATCCATCAAGCCATCTTCTCCATGGGCAGATTCAAAGCTCCTGGCCCTGATGGCTTCCATCCCTTCTTCTTCCAAGACCACTGGAACTCTCTGTGGCCAGATATTCAGAGCTTTACCAATAGCATTTTCACTACCAAAACCATTCCCCAGGACATCAACCATACCTCCATTTGTCTAATCCCAAAAGTTGCCCTTCCTGAGACTATTAAGCAATTTAGGCCTATTAGTCTATGTAACTCATCCTATAAGATAATCACCAAAATCCTGGTGCAAAGATTAAGACCTCTCTTGAATGGAATAATATCCCCTGCCCAGGGGAGTTTCCTACCAGGAAGAGGCTGCCAAAATAATTTCATAGCTGCATTTGAGATCTTGCATTCTATGAAAATTAAATATGGCAACAGATCTTGGTTTGCATTTAAAATTGATCTTGAGAAGGCCTATGATAGGCTTGAGTGGAGCTTTATAAGAAAATGCCTTGCAAAACATGGGTTTGACAAAGACAGCTGTGACTTAGTCATGAGTTGTGTCTCATCTCCCTCCTTTCATGTCATGGTCAATGGGAGGCCTTCTGAGTCCTTCCATGCATCCAGGGGAATAAGGCAGGGGGACCCCCTATCTCCCTACTTATTCATTATATGCATGGAACACCTATCTACTTTAATCTAAGAAGCCTGTGAGGATGGTTCTTGGGTCCCTTTCCAGTTTAAGAGAAATTCTGTTGCCATATCCCACCTTATGTTTGCAGATGATCTAATTCTTTTTGGGGAGGCATCTCAGCAGACCCTTGAATCTGTCACTGACATTCTGGACAATTTCTTTTCCATCTCTGGACAGAAAATGAACAACTCAAAAAGCCAACTTTACTTCTCCAGAAATGCTCCCCAGCACACCATTGACCTCTTCTCAAGCCACTTTAATGTTCCCCCCAACTCTGACCTAGGTACCTATTTAGGGTTTCCCCTCACTAATAAAAGACCCTCACCAAACCAAGTTAGCTACATTGCCAGAAATATGGCCTCAAAGCTATCAGCCTGGAGATCAAAAACCCTATCAAAAGCTGGGAGGGCAGTTCTCATCAAATCCTCTCTAGGTAGCATTCCCCAATATGCCATGCAAGCTATCCACCTTCACTCCTCTGTGTGCAAAAAAAATTGACCAACTTTGCAACATATTTTTCTGGGGTTCATCTGATGAGGCTAAAAGATGCCACATGATTGGGTGGGATAACATCTGCAATCATAAAGACAAAGGGGGGCTAGGGTTTAGGACCTCTGACCTGCAAAACAAAATCCAATTAGCAAAACTATGCTGGAAGATGTGTCACTCTGAATCCTTAGCTTCCAAAATCATCAAGACAAAATACTGCTCCAGACCTTCCTTAAATTCCTTCAAACATGGTTCTCACATTTGGAAAGGCATGGGGAAAGGGTGGGAGATTTTCCAAGCCTTTACTCAGTGGTCTATTGGTAGTGGAAACCACTGTCTGTTGTGGGATGACAATTGGACATGATTAGGACCTCTTAGATCCCTAATACAGGGTCCTCTAAAACAACACGAAGAGTCCCAAACCCTAACAGATATTATGGGAGATAGGGGTTGGAACCTGCAGAATCTAAGCTTTACTATCCCCCAAACATTCAACAAGTGATCATCTCAACTCCTTTCACTGGTCAGGGAGATGACTTCCCCTTCTGTTCTCTATCTAAGGGAAAATTCTTTGATGCAAACCAAGCCTACTCCTATCTTTGGGAAAATTCAAAGAGTAACCTAGCCCCAACTATCCCATGGGATAAGTTGTGGAATCAAGCCCTAACCCCCCAATCAAAGTTATTCATGTGGCAATGTCTGTGGAATAGACTTCCCACCTGCATCAATCTATTCATCAAACACATAACCCCTTCCCAGTGTTGTTGTTTCTGCCCTAGCACTATTGAAGGTGGCATCCATGCCCTTAGAGACTGCCCAAGAGCAAAAGAAGTCTGGGACTTAGCCAACCCAGCTACAACCTTTGCCCAACCTGACATACAATCCTGGATTCTGCAAAACCTAGCAGACACCACCCCTTTCCTTCATGGTATTCCCTGGAACTTCTCCTTCTCCATTATCCTAAAGAGAATCTGGATGAGAAGAAATGATTGGATTTTCAGAAACAAATATGTTCCCCTACCATCCTTTTGGTCATCCACTGTTTACACAATCAAAGATCACTTTTATTTCTCTCTCCCCAACCCTACCCATCCTCCTAACCCTTCCACAAACCCCCTCCTCCATCCATCTGACCATAACCACCCCTTGTGCATCATTGTGGATGCCTCTTTCTATCCAAAGTCTTGTTCTACTGGGATTGCTTGCATTTTTAGAAACCAAGCTGGAGAATGGATTCAGGGTCTGGCAGGTCATTGCTTGGCTCCTAATTCCTATATGGGAGAACTGTTTGCTATCTTGACTGCCTTACATTGGGCCAAATAAAATAACTGGATGGACTTTGTTGTGCTATCTGACTGTCATCGAGCTGTTAATAGTGTTTGTGATGTTAACTCACCCCCTGATGAAGGCCACCTATTCTCATTATGGTGCAGGGACCTAATGCCACTTTCAGGGAACAACAACATTCTGAAAGTTCTGAGGCAGCAAGTCAGGGAAGCAGATTTCCAGGCCAGGCGAGCCAGGTTGAATCTAACTCCTTTGCAGATTAAAAGGAAGGAGGACCCAAATTGGTTGTCAGATTTTAACTTTTGTAACCCACCCCCTGACCCCAATGCTAAACTGTCTGAAGTAAACATTAGCTCTTTTGGCCTTAAATGGCTATTTGGGTGCTGCGCCACCAGATTAAATTTGTATTGTATGCTTTTGACTATGCTACTGTATCCACCTCAGAGGGGTGGGCTGACTATTATTACTAATAATTTGATCCTTTTCACCAATAAAAAAAAAAAGCCACATCCTAGGAGTCTTGAAACAAACCCAATAGAGTCATATACTTGAACAACTCTATCATAAGAAACCATACATTCCAATGTAGTTTCTCTTCTTGCAACCCTACCAACAGAGAGTGCAAGATAATGGAGGACTTTGCTTACCCCAAACAGTAAAGATGGGGATCCTCCTTCAAGATTTTGATTTACAGCGATGACTGACTTTGTCATCACCACCAAAGAAAACAACAAGGGGATGATTGCAATTGTATGCATGCCTATATCATCCCACAACCAAGCAACCAGGACTGCTAACAAACCGCTTCTCTCAACACCACTCTCCCCCTGCAATCTCCAAATGCAAGGGAACTCTTCCAACTGCATATGAAACTTGACCCCCGAGAAAACCAAACTAGGAAAACCACCCATACTCCCGGAGAAGGAAACCCCAACATCTGATTGAGAAATCCCCTTCACCCGAAAAACTCTAACTACAAGGGGAACAAAGACACACCCCGAAAAGGCAACCACATGAACCACCATTCCAACTAACAAGGGATTGCCTAACCTTACAACCCCTAAAACCAACCAACAAGGCTCCAAGAACAACGACCACACTTCATTAACCTTCATAACCAGAACAACCCTATGAAACTCTAACTCATGACCACGCAGAGAAAGAGAATTATTACAAAACAACAACCAAAACATCAAAATACACAAGGACAACATAACTGAACTTAGACAAACTAAGAACAAAAAACTGATCACAACTAACCAAAGCGAAGAAAACAAACAAACAAACATCAGGAAATTCGTGGAACAACGGGAAAGCAACGAGAACCAAATTAAACCTCAACTCACCGGCAGAAACTGACTTTACACCAAGCCCAACTGTCACGGCCAACGCAAGAACCACCTCACTACACCGATTGGAAAAAGCAAGAAAACCCTAACCTTAACTTTACCTTTACCGTCTGGATTAACGAAATTCCTTTCGACGGCGGCGTTAAGAATAGCCTTTGGTCCTTGTTTCGCTAAGCAGAACACTAGATGAGACACCACAATTGAGGAACCACCGAAGAGGACAAAGAACAAATGGCTCTGCAAATCCCCTGTTTTCTTCACCAAGAGACCCCTATAAAAGAAAAAACTAAACAGAAAGAAAGGATTACACTCGCCGGCGACGGCTAGGAGTAGAAAGCCTGTCGCCGGCGAGCAGGGGGGTTGAACAGGAGAAAGCGGTGGGAGGCGGTGGGAAAGAGGTGCGGGTCCGCTAGAGAGAGAAAGAGGTGCGAGAAATGGGGTTGAATTGATATTTGATTTATATACAATGGATAATTGGAAAAAAAAGCAATCAACTATATAGGAGCTTAAGTTTGATTATATAAACAACCTCACAAAGAGAGTATAGGAGTTTAAGCTTCATACAGGAGTTGAATCAAATTAAACTTGTATTTTGTTATCCCTCTCCTGTCTGTAATGAGTCCTATCATAAGGACCTATCTTTTGTTGGATATATACCTTTTGAATACTGAAACTGGTGATGTCTTAGCTGCTACACTTAACTTTGTATTAAACAATTTAAGCAATTAATCTAGCATCTTTTCCATCAAAAAAATAAAATAAAATGCAAACTCTTTGTCTCCAATACCCTACTCTTTGCATTACTTGTCTGACATAATAATAATAATAATAATAATAATAATAATAATAATAATAATAATAATAATAATAATAATAATAATATTTGCTACAGATCTAGAATTTCAGCAAGAAAGGAGGTTGACATAGGATTGTCTGGTGGGAATGACGGGGCCCTAAGACCTGCCAATGTGTTACTTTATTCATGGGATCGTGGTCGTAATGTATGTGTCGACTTCACAGGGTCTTCTCCTTTGACACAGAGAGGGCTAGCTAACTTTGTTCCTGGACAAGTTGTGGATGATGCGGCTCATCGGAAGCGGGTTAAGTATGAAGCTCGTTGTAAGGAGAATGGATATGGTTTCATTCCCTTCTCCTTTTCTTCTCTTGGGGAATTAGAGAAGGAAGTTGTTGCGTTGCTGAAGCGAGTTCAGAGGTTCTCAACGACACGAGATGTTGGGGCTCGTGCAACAACTCATATCTTCACTAGGGTAGACTTTGCTATAGAGGAGTGGGAGCCCGAATTGTATCTCGACTTCCCACTAATTTATTGTAGGTTGTATGAATTTTGTTTTTGAGATATAATAATAATAATAATAATAATAATAATAATAATAATCTATTATATAATTTAAGAGTAAGTTAATGAGGTTTCTCCAAAACCCCAATGCTTAATTCTCATGCACTCCTTTTTTTTTTTTTTTGCAATATCCTCCAAATAACTTCCATGTTTTTTTAAAACAAAAATAATCCTCCAAATAACTTCACTTCTTTCCCAAAAATAAAATAAAAAAAATAATAAAAAAACCTCCACTTCTACTATTTTTAGTATTTTTCCTTTATTATTATTATTTTTCCTAATAACACACATACTATCCATTTTAATTAATATTACAAAAAAAAAATTACACAAAAAATTACCAATTTATTAATCTAATAATTATCAAAACAAAAATAGCACATTTTCTACGCATTGCCGATTGGAATACCAAAAACACTAACTTGGTAATTTTCTGACGAGCTAAGTAACCCTTACCCGACAAGTATCCCCTGACTGATTAACCCTTGATTGACCAAATAACACCTAACAGACAGAGTAACCCCAAATCGAGTAACCTCCGATCGAGTAACCTTTGACATACCGTGTAACTCCGAACTGACTGAGTAACCCCTAAATAAATAACCCCACACGATGTGCCAACCACATATAAAAATTTGTCAAACATTAAATGTATACATTATGTTTTCTATGCAACTAGCCACAAAGTATGACCACTTGCAAAAGAACAAAGTAACATTTTTAACATTGACTAATATTTCAAATAATCGTTTAGTAACTACCTTATTATTAATTCAATAATTATCAACACAAAAAAAATTATAAATTAAAATAAACAACATATTTTTCGTGTGACAAGGCACCAGTGTAGCTGCTTGCAAAGGAACAAAGTCACTCCTATAACACCGACGGAGTTACCTCTATAACACTGAATGGATAACCCCTATAAAACTAATAAAGTACTCCCTCCGGTTTTTTTTAATGCATCACTTGAGAATTTGCACTATTTATATGTTACATTTGAAATATAATTTTTGTAATTACATTTATTTTTAATATCACTTTATAAAATATATATCCCATGCACCCCGTGCATTTTGCACGGGTACACTCTAGTAGTAGTAGTAGTAGTAGTAGTAGTAGTAGTAGTAGTAGTAGTAGTAATAGTAGTAGTAGTAGTAGTAGTAGTAGTAGTAGTAATAATAATAATAATAATAATAATAATAATAATAATAATAATAATAATAATAATAAAAACATCGATACAATGTTGTTCGGGATACTTTTGCTTATATTTGCTACAGATCTGGGATTTCAGTAAGAAAGGTGGTTGACATAGGATTGTCTGGAGGGAATGGCGGGGCCCTTAGACCTGCCGATGTGTTACTTTATTCATGGGATTGTGGTCGTGATATATGTGTCGAATTCACATGGTCTTCTCCTTTGACACAAACAGGGCTATCTGGTTTTGTTCCGGGACGGGTTGTGGCTGATGCGGCTCATCGGAAGCGGATTAAGTACGAAGCTCGTTGTCTGGCGATTGGATATGGTTTCATTCCCTTCTCCTTTTCTTCGCTTGGGGAATTAGAGAAGGAGGTTGTTGCGTTGCTAAAGCGGATTCAGAGGTTCTCGACGACGCAAGACAATGGTGCTTGTGTTGCAGCTCTTATATTCACTACGGTAGGCTTTGCTATAGCTAGAGGAGTAGGGGCCCTGATTGTATCTCGGCTTCCCACTAATTTATTGTAGGTTGTATGACTTTTGTTTTTGAGATATAATAATAATAATAATAATAATAATAATAATAATAATAATAATAATAATAATAATAATAATAATAATAATAATAACCACACCAACCTAAGAAATGCATTAACTTTGTGTGTTTGAAGCTACATAAACACTAGAATATAGAGTTTATTTTGACACAATACTAGATGTAGAATTTTTTTTTTTAGGTTTTAATAGGTCCCTGACCTATTGATAACCGGTTCTAATAGGTGAATATGCTACAAGTCACTTAAATTAAAAATAAAAAAATTACCAATTAGGTAGGTAACCGGTCAAAAGAGACCATTATAAGAGAATCTCATATTCAGGAATTATTAACAGTGAACCGGCTAAAGGTGGGTTTATTAGATGTAAATTTTTATCTAGTCTCGTGACTAGCCATAGCTTGCTGGTCGCCTGGTCCCGCACCATAAAAATGAACATTTACTAGAAATAAAATGAACATTTATTGATGCTACTCTGAATGTTAAAAGTTGGATTTATAATATAAGAATAAAATAAAGAGACTTTGAAACTAAAAAAAAAATTGTACATCTAATGTTATTTAAATGAACATATAAGTTGTAAATAAAAATGAACATATCATTTTTTATGCTTAGTCGTCAACATTTTTTTAACTTTCAAGTGAAATACCTTGATTTGTTCAATCCTCTTGAATGAATATCTTGCGATTTGTTGAAGTATATGATTTAATATCAATTAAATTAATCAACATTATGTTTTTTTAATAATGAACAAATTGCTAATGTCTCACATTATTAATGTTAATGCTAATTAAACATCCTTTACTATAATAACGAACATTTTATACAACTGAACAAACATAAAAAATTGTATTAATTAAAAAGAAAATGAACATTTATTTATTAAGAATAAATATCATACGACATGAAAATGAACATTTATTTTATACGAATGAACATCATACTGCATGAAAATGAACATTTAATTACAGTGAAATACAAAATTATTGTAAATAAGTTAGTTAAAAAAATGTTCTTTTTTATTAGGATAAATGTTCATTTTTTTTACTGAGGGACCAGTCAACTCTAACTGGTCTCGAGACCAACTGTTAACAACTGGTTACTAAAAATAATTTTTCCAAAAAAAAAAATAAATAAAAAAAAGGTTATATTTAATTTGAGTATTGTTTTTGTTTTTGGCCAAAAAGGTTAGGTTTTTGACCTAAACATTGATATAAAAGATTAAAAGGGTAACAGGAATATGGAAAAGTGGAGAAAAAGAAATGGTCGGCGATGGAAGGAAAAGAAACGAGCGGAAAGTAACGAGTGTTATTACTATGGAGAAAGAGAAAGAGAAGATATTGTTGCACACACTTACAGGTCCATGAATATTTAGATTTGGTGAATTCTACAGCATTGATTTAGGGAAATTTTGCGAACAACTACCGCAAAATTAAAGTTCCTACTTTTGTGAACATCTACCTTTATCTTTTTTTTTTTTTACGAACAATTACCACAAACTTTGTATTTGTTTTGTTACCACTACATGTTAATAACGATGAACGTTTGCTTGCTGTATGTGGGGCCTACCTTTCGTCCTTTTCCCTCCAACTATCTCTTCTTTATATTAACGATCTTCCCCCTAATTAGATACTCGTTGTTTCTTGGAATGTTTGTCTTCGAAAAATTTAAGGGCATAGGTGAAATTGCTCACCTAGAGATCGAATTCAAGCTATTAAGATTGAAAAAGCAAGTAATATTCGTTCATTTTCTTAGTCTTTCTTATGATTTCTAGTTAATTGTTCATTTATTTGTGTATTGAATGAAATAGGGTGGGCCCTACATACGGCAAGCAAACGTCCATCATTAACTGTAGTGGTAACAAAACAGATAAAAAGTTTGTGGTAGTTGTTCGCAAAAAAAAAAAGAAAAAAAAGGATATATAAAGACAATTGTTTGCAAAAGTTGGAACTTTTGCAGTATGTGTTTGCAAATTTCCTTGATTAAGTGAAAGGTGAAATCTCATTATGGCATTTTAATTTATTAGTAGATGCAGGGTTGAATTCCATGGTGTATGTTGGGTCAGCGATCTACATTGTAGGCGGTAGTAGATTTGATCGTATGCAAAACACGGCACCACCCAATTTACGGTGTTGTAACGATAACAAAAAGAGTATGTATGACAAGGGCGTGTCTTATCTAGATCTCGTTGTACGTGAAGTTGGTTGGCAGGAATCCCCTTTCGCGAGTAAAGGTCTTAGCCCTAGTCCTGCCGTGGTTGCGTTTCTTTAATACCCTTCATGATTGTTTTAAAAGGATTTGATATATTACTCATACCAACAAGATGCATCTTCCTATTAGGGAGCTCATATGCTAAGGTACTCCATAGTTAAGCGTGCTTGGCTGGGAGTAGTCTTGGGATGGGTGACCTCCTGGGAAGTTTACCCGGAGTGCGCATGAGTGAAGAGAAAATGCACCGGAAGGACTCGTGTTGGTTTGTGAGGACAGTTGTTGGCCCTTGATGCGCATTTCGTGACAATAGGCCCCTCCCTAATTTGTTTGGGATCGGGGTGTTACAAAAGGTAAAATCTATCTTTTCCACCGCGGCGGCCATTCAGCCAGTGCTGATGTTTTTTTATACAATTTCAAGTGAATATTCGACCTTGCTTCCACCACCTCAAGTCGGGTATTTCGACACCCTATATGATACTTCTGCGGTTACTGACCCTGACAATAATAGGATCCTCGTCCACTTTTATACCGTTAATTCTGTCTTCGCTTTCTACCCTGAAACAAGTGAATGGCAAAGGCGGATCCAACGGGGGTTCAAGGGGTTCAACTGAACCCCATTAGATCCCGGAAAAAATAGGAATTTTTTTTTTTTTTTAAAAAACAGAATAACTACATAACAAATATTTGAAACAAACTTGTACCATATTCGACGAGAGCTCAGTTGGATAAGTAAGTGTCAAGTTAGTCAGTAAGTCTCGGGTTCGACGCTACTAGGATGCAATTTTATGTTTTTATTTTTATTTTTTCGTTTTAAATTTCTCCTTTTTTTTTCCTGGAACTTTCGTTCAGGTAACTTTCTCTTGCTGTTTTTTATTTCAATTTCTTAAATATTTTAATTATGTTTTGTAATTTGTTTATTTGTACTTGTTTAAAATTTTAAATTGTAGATTGTTAATCTTTTTTCTATTGAGTATTTAAGTGTTAATCTGTTTTTTGTTTCAATAAAAAATTTCAATCTGTTTTTGAGCTTTTCAATTTCTTAATTGTTAATACGTTGATTGTTTTTTAACTTTTGTTCATTTGTTGTATTGTTAGCTGTTAAATGAATTATGCATAAATGGGCAGTAGATGTAGTACTGATTAATTTTTTTTTTAATTATTGTAGTGTGTGACCATGAAAAGTTTGGAGCATTTTTGTAATTTGCATCATGTATTGTATTTTGACATTTAATTGAAGTTATGTATTATTGTATCAGATCATTTTATTTTGTAATTTTATTGAAATTTGGACTTATTTTGTTGTGTACTTATGTAGTGGTATTTATTTGAACACTCTATTTTATACTTGAATACTCGATTGATATCCGTATATTCCAATATCGGGTGTTTGATGAAGTTCGAACCCTTAGGTACAATTCCTGGATCTGCCACTGGCGAATGGGATTTGTTCCTTGAATCTTTCACTTGGTCTTCTCCGCTAGTTTTAGTTTACGGGGTTATCTATTATTACTATCTCGAGACCCCTAAATTGGTGGGCGCATACAATATTGCCATTGAACAGTGGCTTAATATTGTATTTACGTCTCAGCTCTCTGATTGTGTTTGGAGATACCAGTTTGATGCTATGATTTATTTAGGGAATGGTCTTATGTGCTTGGTTGCCTACTGCTCTCTTGCTGATAGTCCACCCCGCACACAGGTTTATATTGCCAAGTTCAGATTCCACCGTCCTGTTGACTTCCTCGTTACCCCGCTTCCTCCTGTTCAAATTTCAAACATATACTCTTGTGTTAGAATCCAACTCCTTTTTATGTATTAGTTTTCCTTTAGATGCTTTCTTAGAGTTTAGTTTATGTTTTCTTAGTGTGAGGTCCCAATATTATGTTACTGTCAATTTAGTGTTCACTAGGGATTCTCCTTGTAATCAAATTAAAGCTTTTTAGAGGGTGAATGATTAATGAAATCTTAAGTCTTCTACCAAGTGTTGCCTTGCTTTTATGCTTGTTTGTTGTTAAACTGTTATTGATATTGTGTCTTACTAGCATAATAGCTCCCCTCCACACCAACTTCATTCTCTAAGAACTCGTGGTTCGGACCCGCTTGTGCCCGCCTTGAAGTATAGGCCGTCACAAGCCTCGACTACCCGCACTCCGTCGCCCAAATATATGTGTGTCCTCCTTTAATTTAATTGACCACTTGTGTTGCTTTGTGCTCACAAGCCCCTCTTCCGCTCAAGGCTAGCGTACTAGCCACTAAAAGGCTAGAGCGCGCTGCACGTTTCGGGGTCCAAACTCCCAGATCGTGACAGTTGGTCAGTCGAGAAGGGTCGGTAATCTGAGAATGATTCAATTGGGACGTCATAACGCTCCAATAGCCCGACTCCTAGCTCTCCAAAGGGCGGAGCACGACTCTCGAGTATCGTCCAACACCATTAATACTTATTAGAGAAGAAGTGGAGGAGGTGATGCGCAAATATCTACATCGAACGCCTCCCAAAATTCCGGAAACTCTAAGGCCAGCACGTCCTCGGCAAATACCAAGCCGCCGAACTACATTCTTTGTCGAGCCCTACACAAATGGTGGGAGTGCGAGCATAAGAAGATCTTGACAAGATCCAAAAGAGATTGTCATCCATGTCCGTGCAGGAGATCCCAGAGAAGAAAGAGGCCAGTAAAGACAACAACCCATACTACGAGATGTACTCCATGAGAATGACTGCCCTAGAACCTCAATTCCGATATCTATTAGCAATGCGAGTGATAGAGCCAGAGAAGGAGGCGACATCAAAGAAACAAAGCTTGCACTAGAGACACCCAGAGGCGGGAGATAAAGCCTAGAGAGCCGACAACATCCCAGATGCACACCAGCCAAACTCAAAATCAGACACCCGGTTCGAAGCAAAGAGAAACGAGCCCGTAGACACCCCAGAGACAAGCACCAGAGTCAACCAAGATTCCAGTAGTCAGCCGCATCAACAGCGCGTTAGAGACTTTAGATAGTTTAGGATTCTCTAATTTTGTTTGTAACTCTTGTAAGTCGACGAGGTCGTCGACAACTTAAGTGGGAGAGGATGTTAGAATCCAACTCCTTTGTATGCATTAGTTTCCCTTTAGATGCTTTCTTAGAGTTTAGTTTATGTTTTCTTAGCTCGAGGTCCCATTATTGTGTTACTGTCAGTTCAGTGTTCACTAGGGATTCTCCTTGAAATCAAATTAAACTTCTTTAGAGGGTAAATGATTGATGAAATCTTAAGCCTTCTACCAAGTGTTGCCTTGCTTTTATGCTTGTTTGTTGTTAGACCTTTATAGATATTGTGTCTTACTTACATAATAGCTCCCCTCCAAACCAACTTGATGCACTAAGAACTCGTGGTTCGAACCTGCTTGTGCCCGCCTTGAAGTATCGGTCGTCACAAGCCTCGACCACCCGCAATCCGTCTCCCAAATAGACGTGAGTGCTCCTTTGATTTAATTGCCCGCTTGTGTTGCTTTGTGCTAAACATGGGCACGGGTCGTGCCCGTGCCTGCCCGTGCCGGGGTGGGGGCCGTGCCGTGCCGTGCCTGAATTTGGCACACCCCAGCCCACGGCACGGCCCACGTGCCTTGCGGGCCGTGTCGTGCCGGGCCGCAGGCCAAACCGTACCAGCCTTTTTTTTTTTAATAAATGAAAAAAAAAACGAATTAAACAATATAGATTTTTTTTAGTACAACTTAATATATGTGATTAATTTATGTTTATGTTAAATGTTAATGTTAATATATTTTGTTTTCATTTTTTGAACAACTTTATTTTTAATTTAGGTTATATAAATTATTTATCTAATTAATAGTTATGTTTAAGTTTATTTAAACAAATAAAAACAATTTTATTAATTTAGCAAAAAACAACAATGCATATAATAAAAAAAAATACGAGTGCGATAATCCGAAAACACAAAAAATTGAAGAATAACTTATTTTATTATATGACGGTAGCCGGTACGAATGTACGATAATTCAATAATACAAAATAAGTAATGATAATTAAAAATCGTACAATAGTGTATGAATATTGAATAACTTCATTTATTATACGGAATACGAAGTTCGATAATACAAAAAGAATACAATAGTGTATAATGTAAATATGTAATCATGTAATTATTATTGGTCGTCTTCGTCTTCGCCTTCGTCTTCGTCTTCGTCTTCGTCTTCTAGAGGTTCAAGTTCATCCGCCAATTGAGTTGATTGAGAAGTATGAGAACTAAAAGAAGTCGACGTTCCTTCATTGTCGTCGTTTTGTGCATAAGTACGATCTTGAGAACGAGTTTCGGCATCCAACCAATCCTTGAAGCAAACACACATTTCAAGTGTTTCGGGTTTTAGTCTTGTTCTTCTATCGTCTAAAACTCGTCCCGACGCACTAAAAGCTCTTTCGGAGGCAACAGAGGAGACTTGGATTGCAAAAATATCACGAGCCATTGCCGACAAAATTGGATGTTTTACGGTTTGTGATTTCCACCAATTGAGGATGTCGAGGCCAAACTTCTCTTCATCGTCCATGCCTTTCATGAAGTCGTAACTTAAGTACATTTGCAACTCCGAAACATCGCTTTGTGTTCTCTTACTTGATGATGATTCCGTACCTGAAAACTTGGACATCATGTTAGCAGCTTGTGCAAATAAACCTTTGGCCCGTTTACTTACATTTTTAGATGTTTGAGAAGGGGCAAATCGAGACACGGTTCCATATTTACTTTCATAAACTCTATATAAAGAAAAAAAATCATTTGTCACCTTACTTTTAAAAGCTTCAACATCATCTTCAAAATTCATGTTACTATAATAAATATCAATTAATAAAAAGGTGCCATCATATTTTTGCCTAGGATCTAAAATAGAAGCAAAAATATAAATCATAGGAATATCGGTGTAATATTTACGCCATTTTTCCTCCATGGATGGAAGTTATCCACGATAAACATGTTGAGATCGGTGTTCCGCAAAAAGTTGTGCAAGTAAACATGCATTACTAAGAAAAGAATGAGAACAAGGATTATATACAGAAGAAAAACAATGTGTCATACCATATAGTAATTGTAAAAACTGCATATATTTTTCACAATTAACCCAATCATATTCTAGTAAAGCATTTTGTGGAAATTTCATATTATAAAAAAGTGTTAAATGAACCTTGTACTCGATTGCCCGACTCAACATTTCATAGGTTGAGTTCCACCTAGTTGGACAATCCGGTGCTATTTTTATGGTTTTTATCCGTTGTTGCCTGCAAAAACCTTTCCATTCTTGATATCTCATGTTAGAGCTATTAATAGACATAATAGCATTCCTTATTTTGTGATAAAATGGACCAATTGCTTGTGTTCCATCCTTCACACACAAGTTAAGAACATGACAAATGCATCTAACATGAAGTGCATCTCCATCTAATATAACATCGGTCAATTGGTTTTTGACCAAATTCGCACTATATGTCATAGAAGTTGCATTATCGAAAGTCATTGACATGATTTTATCCCTAAGACTATATGCATCAATGGCTTCCATTAAATGATGTGAAATGTTAAGACCGGTATGAGGGTATTCAAGCATTTTGAAATGAATGATGCGTTTTTGTAACATCCACTCATTATCTAACCAATGACAAGTAACACATAAATAGTGGAATTTGTAACCACCATCCCATGCATCGGCGGTTAAAGAAACTCTACTAGGAAGATTAGCTAATTCATTTACTAATTTCAATTTGTACTCTAGATAACTCTTCATGGCAGCAGATCGAACGGTTTTTCGGGAGATTTTTTTGTGTTTTGGTTGTAGTGCTCGGTTAATATAGTTGTTGAAGGCATCATTTTCGGCGAAAAGAAAAGGTTGTTCCGCATGTACAATCATTCTCCCAAGTTCATCCCTATCTCTCTCGTAATTGTAAATGAAGCCTTGTGGATGGAATTGAGAAATTTTGGGTTGGGTTGGATCACTAGATGGTCCACCACATTTTTTTGTATGTCTATTAAGGTGTCCCGTCCCTCCCTTGGTATCGGCCGAGAAAATTTTACCACAAGTCCGACACTTGGCCTTTTGTCCATTTTTACTTAATTGATAATGTGACCAAACTTCACTCTTTCTTTTGGTTTGAGAAAAATCCTCTTCGGTACACCACTCTAATATGTTAGGATTTTGGGTGTTGGGCATTTGGGTGGATGGTTCACTCGACCCGGAGGCTTGTGTTTGGCTACCTTGGGAAGGAGGAGGAAAAGGAAATTCATGTTGTTGAAATTGGCTTGTGTTTGGGTCCAAGGAGCGATATCATCCATTTGTTCTTGCCCTCCCGTGTTTTGGGGATGAAAGAAAGGGGTGGAAGTGTTTGGAAAGGGCATGTTAGGGGAGGGAAAGGGCATGTTAGGTGGGGGCATAGGCATTGAAGTGTTTGGATTTGGTGATTCCCTACGTTTTGACTTGGCTTTTCTAGAGGAGGAGGAAGCGTTCGGGTTTGATGCCATGATTAATTAATAATAATAACAATAAAAGTAACAATAACAATAATAATATTAATACAAATAACAATAACAATAACAATAACAAAGTAACAATAACAATAATAATAATAATTCACAACAATAATAATAATAACAATAACAATAAGAATTAGTAAGTAGTTTTTATATAAATTAAATTTTTAAAAATAATTATAATAATAGTAGAATACTTGGATCAATGAGATCCCAGGTAGGAGAGGTTAGGAGCGACGTTGTCCAGAGCCCAAGTCCCGCCTTAGACAGATTTCAACAATCCAAATAACCCACAATTAAAATAGAAAGTAGTTTTTATATAACCAACAATCCAAGAATACAATAATAATAATAATAATAATAATAATAATAATAATAACAAGATTAACAACTAACAATAACAAATTAAAATAAAGTTGAGTTAGATCTTACAATGACGCTTCAATGCTTTCCCAAATTTATAATTTCCCGAACTTATAATTTCCCGAATTTATAATTTCCCGAATGTAAATATAACAAATTTTTTTTTGGTAGTAGACTAACAAAATAATAGTAAAAATTTAAAATTTATAAGAGAGTAGGAATTTCTTTTTTTTTCACAAAAGAGAGCAAGATTGTAGGATTTGTAGGAATTTGAGAATTGAGAATTTGGGAGTAAGAAAATTAGAGAATAAGAGAGAAGAGATGAGTTGATGAATTGTGAAAATTTTGGAGGAAAATATGAGGTATTTATAGGGAATTTGGGTGGGAAAAGGGGTGGAAAACTAGCCGTTTATAGCTGTTAGAAAACGGCCATAAACGGCTAGTTTTCCAACGGTAATTTGGCACGGGCCGTGCCGGGCCGTGCCTTGCGAGCTCGTGCCGTGCCGTGCCCGGCCGTGCCACGTGCCGTGCCGCCGGGTCGTGCCAGCGTGCCGGCCCACGTGCCGGCCACCGTGCCGCCCGGCGTGCCACGTGCTGTGCCCGTGCCAAATCCCACAAATTTGTTCACGGCACGGCCCACGGCCCACAGGTGGGCCGCCGTGCCGGCGACACCGTGCCGTGCCGTGCCGGGCCATGCCGGGCCCGTGCCGCCCGCGTGCCGGCACGGCCCATGCCCATGTTTACTTTGTGCTCACAAGCCCCTCTTCCGCTCAAGGCTAGTGTTCTTGCCGCCAAAAGGCTAGAGCACGCCATACGTTTCGAGGTCCAAACTCCTGGACCGTGACACCTTGACACCATATGCTCCATATTTAACTATTTGCCTATCTAATCTAGGTATGAATATCTTCATTTATTTCAGTATTACATATATTAATTTAACCCATTAATTGCCTATCACTATTCATTCTTACCATTATGTTGATACATACATAGATTAAAGGTAGGAATATTCATTATTATCATAATTTATCATCTACAGTAACATATACAAGTACAACAAATTATATACCATTTGCATACAACATGTACAAGTCGTTCTTATATGGAAATCAATTACCAAAGGGTCCAACTAAAATAGCTCGTGCAGACAAATAGTGACACAAATTTGGAATACCAAAATGCAAGTAATCCACTCCGTTATAAGATGTATTTTTCAACTTGATTTAACAAAGGAAAATTTGTCCAAAAGTTACTTATAAGTCAATTTTTTGTGAAAAAGGACCTAATATATTCAAAGTAGTGAAAAAGCTCCTTAAAAGTTAGTTTTGTTGTGCGGAAGGATATTGGCATCGGAATATGGTCGCTGACTTCACTTTTCCCACATTGACCATCATGTTACATGCACGTGATGTTTTAAAAAAGGAAATATTAACATAAATAATCCAAACTATTAGCCCCCTTTTCATTTTAATCTCAACTAATGTTTAAATCAGAATAATCCCAACTATAGGGGTCCCTTCTCAAACTAGTCCCTCTTACCTATAACCTGTAATATCGGTAATTTTTTTTTTAATATCTTTTATTAGAGAATAATTAACTTTTTAATTATTTATTTACTAGAGTGTACCCGTGCAATGCATGGGTTATTTATTTTACAGAATGAAATTAAAAATAAATCTAATAACATAATTTTTATTTCAAAAAATACGGAAAGTTGATTTTGATATGATAACTAACTGTTATAACATGTGTGCAGCTATTATGAGAGTTATTTTATCAGTCCTATAAGGGTTATCCATTCAATGTTATAGAGGTAACCATGTTAGTGTTATAAGGGTTACACCATGAGGGTTATAGGAGTGATTGTTCTTTTGTAACCACTATTTTTTATCTTTTGCAAGTAGCTATTCGGTGAGGCCAGTTGCGCAAATAGCGTGATGTACATTTATTTTTTGTTTTGATGATTAGGGAAGTATGGGTGTGTTAAATCTATAGAGGTTACATGTTCTGTGTTATAGGGGTTACGTAGTTAGTGTCATAGGTTTGTTTTTGATCTTTTGCAAGTAGCTATTCGGTGAGGCCAGTCGCACAAATAGCGTGCTGTACATTTTTTTTTTTTTTTTGATGATTAGGGGAGTGGAAATTGTTTGTAGGATAGTCCCCAAAAAATATGCATATAATTGAAGGGTTAGGGATTCAGAGTGCTATGATGAATTGTTGATAAAAGAATTGTATATCCCGTATTAATGCACGACATGTATTATACACGAAAGAAAATAAAACAAAGTGAAATGTTAGTACCGTTTAAAAAAAAGGTAAATTTTTATTAATTATTGCAATTCCTTGAAAAAAAAGGTGCAGTGGGAAGGGTAGTTATTATCCTTATTGATTTTTTTTAAGTTAAAATATAAATAAATAATATAGTGGGATGAGTACTTGGGTAGTTATTGGTTTGTAAAAAATTTTAATTAAAAAAAAAAGAAAGAAAAAAAAAACTCAAATGCATGAGATTTGAGTATTGGTAATTTTGAGAGTTGTGGTGAATTGACTCTACAATTATATATAAGATTTATTACTGTCACCCACCAGCATTCACCTAAAACCCTCAACCCAACTATAGCCACAATCAGCATTCACCAACCCCAAATCTTGCAACCACCAGGGACCCACCACCTCCTCACAGCCACAATGCCAGACCACCACCACGGCACCACCGTATACCACAACAATAACCCCATCTACTACCTCCGTATTACCCACTTCTTCCCTCCCTCAACCAGTGGCGTCCCCACCTCAACCACCTAACCCCACCTATATCCCATTTTCTACCTCGCCAATCCACCATCAACCGCATCTCCTCCCCCTTCTGCGCATCCCATTTCATCTCTTCCTTGTTCAACCGTTGTGTTCCTCTTCCCTCTCTCTAATCGCCTCCATTCTCTCTCTAATCTCTTCTTCCTGTTCAGCAGTCGTTGGTGTGATTGATATCGGTGGTTAGTATTGCTTGATGGTGATTCATGACTGCGGTGGTAGAAATGATGGTTTTGATGGATGGGCTTGGCTGGAAAGATTCTTTAAGTTGCTGGGGGAGGATGTTGAGGTGGTTTTAGTGGAAGGACTACGTTGGGCAGTGTATGGAATAATTTCAACCCTTAAAAATCCCACTAGCTTGAATCCCACTGTGATCATACACTAAAGTACGGTGGCGTCCAAAAAAGAAGAAGATAGAGCAAAAGAGCCGCCAACAAGTTTTTAAGGAACTTGTAAACCATCACGAGGTGAAGGTTACACCCCTTAACGATCCAAGAGATCGTCAACTCCACTGGGGACCCACCCTAAATTTCAAGCTAGTGAGATTTTTAAGGCTTGAACTTATTCCCTACAGTTTTTGGCGACTCCACTGGGGAGGATTTCTATTTTAATTCCTGAATTTGTTTCGGCAATGATTTAGAATGAGTGGATGAGACTCGAAAAGTTCTAAGTATTTCATGTGCGTAATTTTGATTAACATTGTGGCATATGCATAAAAAGGTTCTCATTGGAAATACCATCCGTAATGAGTCAAAAACATAGGATTTTTACACGTAGGAAATTTGAGAAATGTCTTTCACAACTAGGACTGAAATAACACCGCGCGAAACAGGATGATTTTATTTAGCACAGAAAGCTGCTGAGGCATGTGGGAAGTAGCGTCAGGCGCTAGAGCTTGGCGCCAAACTTTTAGCCGTAGCGCCAGACGCCAGTATTAGCGCCAGGCGCTACAGTTAAAAGTTGGCGCCAGTCTCTGTTTGCTGGCGCCAATTTCCCCCAATACCGAGCCAGAAATATGCGTTCTAATTTCGACCGGTTTTTCGTATTGTTTGCTCGATCCTACTTCCTGATTGAATTTTTTCTCACTTTTCTGAAACCTATATGTGTTCTACATATGGACATAACCCTCTGGGAATTCATGCTCTATCTACCTGATTGAACGCTCCTGGCAACAAAGGGTACATTTGAGAGGTTGAATTCACCAAACCATGGAAGTAAGTTTTTTCTAAAAAAAACTCGCGGTGTCCTATCCACACGCGTTAACCCTTCACGGTTAGGCTTCTACGCGGTGCATCTGGACAATTAAACATGGACCCAATTAACCATGGACCCTATTTGACTAAACCATATCCCGAACTTTAGAGAACTAGAGCCATGGTTAGGTTGCGAACTCATTGCATCATATTGTGCCTACTTGACTAATTGTGCATTATTTGTTGTGCATATATATTCTATGCTCCTCTTAACCGTTTGTTGATTTGTGTTGAGACTAAAATTAATGACTTAAAAGAACTTTGCCTATTTAATTAATTAATTAATTAATTTGAGTCAATAAAGTTTTTCTTCTTTTAATCGGAATCGACCTAGTACGACTTTAGGCATACCCCAGTTGACTAATAATACCGAAAACAGTCCCAGACCGAGGCTCCAATATTGGTGCCAAAATCTGAACTGTAGCGCCACTGTATGGTGTGTAGCGCCAGACATTTACTAAAAAGTCTGGCGCCAATCACCATATTGTGACGCCAGTTCTGTCGCTTGGCCGACAGTTCGGATTATTTGTTGAGTCATCACCTAGGGTCTAATTAACCAGTTTACTAATTAATTCGGTTAATTTCCGCTGTCAATAACACCTTGTCGAGTTATTAATCGAGTCTTAGTCACACAGTCTAGCCACATGGTCATGACACGAGTCTTAATGCACCATCTACACTCACTAGTCTTAGCACACACTTTGAGTACACATCACCATGACCATTTCGTAGGTCCATGCATGAGTCGGTCTTTCCGTCATTTGAGTTGGGGGGTACATTCTATTCCTAATTCTTCATATCCCTCCATCTAAATCTTTCTTCACATTCTTCCATCTTTCTTCACCTCCTCCATCCATTGCATGTTGAATAAAGTTTGAGTCAAATAATTAACAATAAATATCCCCAATTTCCTTTTCCACAGTACTTGGTCGAGGAGAGAAGGGCGATTAATCAAGGACAACACCTTTGTTCAAGTCTTACTTTTTGATAAACCGATTCGTCAAAAGAGGAAGGCTAAAAAGGTAATGGCAACCCAAGAAGAAGTCAATGAGCTTAGGAACCAATTGGTTACCATGACTGAAACACTGAAGCTACTCGCACTCAAGATCGATGATCCCGTAAAGCAACAACGGATGGATCTCATGCAAGAGAGTCTAAGCAAGCTATCTAGTGACTATAAATTTCAGGGCATGAGTTCGCAAGGGGTCTCGCTGGACAAGGAACTTCTTCCGCATAAGTTCAACATCGCTGACATCCCTAAATTCAAGGCAACAAAATAACCCTTACTTCCATCTAAGAGCTTTTGAAACTATAATGAGCATTAAGGGTATCGATAAGAAGGTTTTCCCCTCTCTGTTCCCACTATCTCTTGAGACCGTTTGCCAACAATGGTTCTTCTCCCTTGACAAGGAGAAAACCTCTACCTAAGAATTGATAGTGAACGCTTTCGTTGATAGGTACAAGTGCAATATCCAAGTTGAAACCGACCATAGATAACTTGAGATGCTAAGACAAAAAGAGAATGAAGGCTTTACTTTTTTCTTTAATAAATGGAGGGAAACTTCCGCCAAGATGATCGAGGTCCCCACTGAAAAAGAATCCGTGAGGATGTTTATCAAGAATCTCAAAGAAAAGTATTCAAAGCACTTAAAATATCAACACAACTTGAATACTTTCAAGGCCGTTTATGACATCGGAATTGAAATCGAAGATGACCTTGCAGAGCAAAAAGCTACTAATAATAGCAACCACGGTGGCTGGAAAGGAAAGAAGAGCGACAATCCTTCTTCTTCCGAAAACGCCCACTCTAGTAATAATGTTAGTACCTTTGACCATAATGATGTCTTAGCCATGGACAATCAAGGATCTAAAAGGAAACCCAGGCGAGAGTTCACACCCATTGGAATGACCTACGATGCTGCTTTCGATCTTCTTTATGAACGAGGATTAATCAAACCTATTGGCCCTACCGAGGATCCAACACCAGAAAATCGATCTTCGAGATGGAATCCAAATTCCTATTGCAAGTACCATCGAGGAAACGGTCATACCACTGATGAATGCTACAGGTTTCAAAATCTCATTCAAGACCTCATAGAAGCAAACAAGGTCCTATTGCCTCTAGCTAGCGAGAAGACTGGGTGATGATGAAACAACACAAGACAAGAGGCGAGTTTCAACGAAAAAATTTCATGACCTCTTTCTCTATTTCTTTTTCATTTTTTCCTTTCCCCAATAAGTCTAGCATAGGCACCTTTTCTTTTCCTTTAGATTATGTTTGTAATTTTTCTTTTCTTTTCCCTTTTTAATAAAATGAGCATTTATTTCCTTGCATATGATCATCACATTGCATTGCCAAAAAAAAAAAAAAAATCCATGTCAAATTAAGCCAAGGTATACCAATGATTTGAGGCACTCCTTGTAGCCATATCATATCTCCTTTCGCCTTTCTAATTTACAAATCCTTTCTTCATAAACCACTTTGAGCCTCGTCTAACGATAGACCTTTCTTTTTTCAACCTACATCTATCTAACCTTGGGATGGGATGGTGTACAACTTATGCAATTTTCAAAGAACAAAGCTTGAGTGATTTCAAAAAATCAAAATAGCAAAAATAAGTAAAAAAGAAAAATAAATAAATAAAAGTGTACAAAAGGGCAAGTGTTCCAATGTCTTTGATATGCAAATATCTTCGATAAGAACACGTCTCAGATTGCGTCTCTTATCGAGTGCTCGGTACCGTGCCTGAGAAACATGAATGCCAAGTGAGTGATAGACCGCATAATCGGGATTGTCCACACTAATAAGAATAAAATAAATGCTAAAGCAAAAGATAAAAGAGAGCTAAAAAAAGAGTAGAAACTCAAGTATAAAAATACAAAGATTCAAAATCAAGGTTGCACACCTTGGGGGCTTATCTAGGGTCTTGAGCCTTTATCCCCTTCTTCTTTAAACCTTTATCCTAACCACGTTACAACCCTTAAAAAGACCTTTTTTGAGGTATACACACTTGTGCGAGGTTCGGCTAGAGCTACGTTTGGCCTGATTCCTAACGGATACGTAGACAACCTCACATCGAGGTGCGGCCGTAATAAAAATGCATTCATATTCACATTCACACACTTACACCATGATCATATCAAGGGATCTCCAATGCTCATCCCTATTCACTTAGAGCTAGACTTGGGGGCTTGATCCCTACATTATTAGCTTACCTAGCCTAAGAACCACCATTTGACTCTTTTCAATAATATATTTTTCCACACACTTAGCTCTTGCAGCCTAGCTTTAGTGTCACTATCACACACTACACGCATACATGACCAAATATATTTCTCTTAGGAACCCTTTGTCATGAAATCTTAACATTGAAGCATACCTTGTCATATCAAAATCACTCATCACTCATAATTGTCATTGCATCACGAAGTATGAAGTGCTTAGCCTCCGTGCCTAAGTTACCCAAATGCTTTCATCATTGAGTCCACAGTTGAGATAGCCTAGGATGGATTAATCCTTGCACCTTGAGAGATAGTATCAAACAAAATTTGACTAAGCTCATTCAACATGCATCTTCAAACCCTTGATTTTCTTTTTCACGTCTTTCCTTTTCGGGAGAAAGTCGGTACCCTCCACAAAATTGACGGAAAATTTTTTGCTTTTTTGCATTTTTTCGAGTCGCACAATCACATTACAATGCACACACGAGTCATGTACACATTGAGTCATGTCGTGTCATATCACTTTGATTTGAGTCACACATGTCATTTCACTTCGAGTCGAGTCAACCTCGAGTCAGTCAAACATATCGAGTCCAGTTTATACCTTGAGTCGTGTCAAGTCGATGAGTCAAGCAACATTAAACCTTAGGTCAACCCTAAGATAATTAAAGAAATTGGCAAAGTTCTATAGTCAAAAATAAATACAGGTGCAGCAGAATAGGGAAGACCCTACTCCAATTCTTGGCGCCAGAGATATCTCAGCAACGACAGAGCTCGAAGCCTCTCAGAAAGGTGATTTCGACCTCATACATCAATTTCGGGTTCCTTGGTACGCCAGTTAGCCCTATAAGCAATTTGACATGATTAGTAGTCGGCTCGATTACAACCGTAGTAAGTGATTGACCTGACAAAAAAATCGTCTCACTTAGCTTAAGCGCCTAAAACACTGGCTCATTACAATCGGTTCAAAAGCAAGCACTTAAACGACAATATTTCCAAATATGGATTGTCGCGCATTCCTATTAAACGACAAAGTTTTCCAAAAATTGGATTGTCATCCCCAACTGACAATATTTCCAAAAATGGATTGTCGTGCATCTTCTTCAACGACAATTTTTCCAAGATTGGATTGTCATCTCTAGCAAAGTTTCCAAGCGTGGATTGTCGTGCTCCTTCTTTATTGGCAAGTTTTTCCAAGTTCGGATTGTCATACATTCATACATCGCTGGCAAGTTTTCCGAGATTGGATTGTCATACACCCAGTTTCCTATGGCAAAATTTCCCAAAGGATTGTCGTAGGTCTCTACTCATCATAAATTTCGGCAAAAGTTCCTCAACGTGGATTGTCATTCATTTCAGAAAGTGGCAAATTTTCCCGAAGTGGATTGTCGGTCGACTCTTTTTTGCAAATGTTCTAAGACGCGGATTGTCAATAGTGGCAATATTTTCCCAAAAGGATTGTCGCATACCGTTGGCAAATTTCCAAGGTGGATTGCTTTCAAGAGTTATATTCCAAGATGTGGATTGTCGATCGTAGCAAAGTTCTTATGAAATATTGTTACGAAGCATTGGCAACTTTTCCAAAAATTGGATTTTGGCAAATTTTCCGAGGTACAGATTGTCGCTTCATCGTGACAAACATTTCCAAGGATGGATTGTTACGTGACATTGACAACTTTCCCTAAATCGGATTGTCATACATCATACAAGAGTTGTGTTGGAAACTATTCCCAAAGAAAAGAGGATTGTCATCACAGCAAAAGCACCGACGTATAGGTTCAAAGCAAAAGAGCGCCGACGTACAGGCATAACACGAGCAAAGTTCAGGCGAACTTTTAAGGATCGACATGTGTGGATCTTCGGTATTTTCCTTTGGGAAATTATCGCATCAAATGAGGATGATTTCAAGAGAAGATGTCTTCGGCATCATTCCCTGGCTTGCGGAAAGTTGTCATGAACAGCTGAAGGTAATTTCGGGCGAAGTTGTCTTCGATCATAATTTCTGAGGCATGGAAGATGATCATAATGCGGATGAGAATTATTTCAATAGAAATAATTTTCGATGATATTCCCTTGGACGTGGAATATTATCATAGCGGGGAGGATAGTTTCAGGCGAAACAATCTTCTAATTTGGAAGCAGTTACAAGGCGTAGCGGTTTTCAAGCGGGATGACATTCTCTAGCTTGCAGGGGGTCATCAAAACAGCGGCAGTATGGCAACAAATCGGTTACTTTCAGAGACGTGTGCTCAACGGTGCAAGATACGCGTTTCTTAACTCTTTTATCTGTTTAACTAACGCTAGTTTTGCAGGTATCGGCGTTATAAGAGTGATTTAGGACTGCAAAACGTTCTGAATCATTCTCCGTCCCTATCGTTACTTTGACTTTCGTTTTTGAAACTTGCGTTTCTCCAAACTCAGTCAAAGTGGGGGCTTCTGTAGACACCCATTTTTGTCTCCCCAAAACCAAACCCGGTGATGAGTGCCTTTCACGTCGAATCATAATCGAATGAAACGAAAGTGTGGAAAGGTCTAGTGTTGCGGAAAGTTTTATTTCTTTTCTCTTCTCTCTGTTTTTGAAAACTTTATTTTAAACAGCCAATCCAGTTTGGTTGGTCCATGATATGGGTCCAATAATGGTATAGTTGGATGGGGCTTGCAAAGACCTTTCCAACGATATATTATAAACCCAATTCCGATGAATATTGAGGAATTTATGGCCAATTTACTAAACTGGGCCCGGTTTGAACTTTATGTACGGCCCAATGATCTAGGGGAGGGCCTAATATGATTTATCATTCCTAATGCAATTAGGAATGGTTTTAGTCTTCTAGAACATTCTAGAAGGTTCTTTTCATTCCTAATTCAATTAGGACTCTTCAGAGTTTTAATTAGATCAAATAGTATTTTCGATGGGAATTATATTACTTTATCTTCCAGCACGGAAATTTATCAGATTTTGGAAAACGTGTTAAAAGTCAGTTTGGCGTCCAAACCCAGGCCTTGGCGCCTGGAATCGGGATTGGCGCCAGACGTCAGCATTGGCGCCAGACGCCAGCATTGGCGCCTGGCGCTAGCCACTGGTTCTGGCGCCAAGGTGTTTTTGTGGTCTTCAGACTCTCTTTTGATAAATTATCTTTTTTGGATGATTTTCTCTATAAATATCGTATCAAAAACTCCGTTTTCATTCACAAATTCTCTTTATTCTTAAGTTTTAATAAATTCCGTTTTAATCAACTTTCTTCATTCACGAGTTCTCATCAACATACAGTTTTCTTTCGCAATCATTAATTCTCTAACTCTCTCTTAATCATTCACCAACTCTCATCAAGATTTTCTTGATTATTCTCTCTCTCTCTTTTTCTAAACTA
Source organism: Chenopodium quinoa (assembly GCF_001683475.1). Classification (NCBI taxonomy): domain Eukaryota; kingdom Viridiplantae; phylum Streptophyta; class Magnoliopsida; order Caryophyllales; family Amaranthaceae; genus Chenopodium; species Chenopodium quinoa. Next base: position 318,533 of record NW_018744452.1, on the reverse strand, counting down.
GCCTTTTCTCAAATACAAAATTCCGCATTCACAAGATCTAGAAACACCTAGCCATATTCGAAGTTGTCTTCGCCCTAGACGTGAAAGGTTTTAATTTCTGAGGGTTTGGTCCCAAATCTCTATTTCAATTATTTAATTTAATTGTTTTGATTATTATTTTTCCTTGAAGTTACTAATGCGTGTATTTTGTTATTAGAAAGAGGTACGAGGCATCCAAGTAAGTACTTTAATTGATTAATTGATTTATGATGTAGACATCATGTTTATATTGTTATTATGATATTCCTAGTATCATGTCTAAGGTAACTTTAATATTAAATATGGTTGCTATGATGCCTTTTATTCTCTTCCTGATATTTATGATTGTTAGTATCATGTTAGGGCTAAAACTTTGATTTTTATTGCTTAGTGACATGCTAGGGTTTGTTATTAATCTTGTTAGTATCATGCCTAGGATCTTGCTATTATTATTATGCTTTAATATCAACATGAACATGATAATGATTATAATTGTTATAATTTATGATGATTGTGAATATTATTATTATTATTATTATTATTATTATTATTATTATTATTATTATTATTATTATTATTATTATTTTGATAATGATTATTTTATTTATGATTATTATTGATTTATGATTGATATTATTATTATTAATGATATTGATTATTTATTTATGTTGCTTGATATGTATCATATTTTATATTGTTATTGCTTGATCACTTTTATTGCATGTTTAAAGGGAATTTGTACTTGCAATCACGCTTAATAAGATAATTAATAATCTTGTTAGGGTTATTGTGATTATAATTCAAGTGATCTCCAATGATAGTTTATTTGTGCATTAAATTCAACCAACATAGATTAAACAGGTTTAGGGTTGATCCTATGGATTGCATGTTAGTCAGAAAGCGCACATGAATACGAGCAAAATAAAGTAGAGGCCTATTATTAGGGCAGGTTCAATCTCTTTTAGGTTGGATTTGTACCTTCATCCCCGAACCCTTATTTGGTTCATGACCTTATGGAGTTGACGATCTCTTGGATCGTTAAGGGGTGTAACCTTCACCTCGTGATGGTTTACAAGTTCCTTAAAAACTTGTTGGCGACTCTTTTGCTCTATCTTCTTCCCTTTTGGAAGCCATCGTACTTTAGTGTATGATCACAGTGGGGTTCAAGCTAGTGGGATTTTTAAGGCTTGAAATTATTCCCTACACCATTCTAGACTTATTGGGGAAGGGGTAAAATGAAAAATAAATAGAAAAAGAGGTCATAAAATCTTGTCGTTGAAGCTCGTCTCTTGTCTTGTGTTGCTTCCCTTATCATTACTCGCTCTTCTTGTTAACTGGAGGTATGGGAAGCTTGTTGTTAACAATCAAATGTTGGATGGCCTCCTTTAGCTTCCAACAGCTCTTAGTAGTATGACCCCTACCTTGGTGGTACTTGCAGTGTTCGTCTGGATGCCAACTAGGAAATCTTTTCTTAAGTGGGGGATCTTTAATAGGTCCTATGGGAGTAATGATTCCCTTGGCATGGAGTCGATTGAAAGCATCATCGTAGCTAGTTCCAATAGGGGTAAATTCCCTTTTCGGTTGCTTTCGATTACCCATGGCTAGGATCTCACTAAGGTCGAAAGTACCAACACTATTACTAGAGTAGGTGTTTTCGGAAGAAGAAGGATAATCGTTCTTCTTCCCTTTACAGCCACTGTTACCATTGTTACTAATCTTGGCCTTCTTGTCGCGTAGAGGAACATGAAGGAGATTTGAATCAATGAAGTCTTGAACACGATCCTTGAGGGCGAGACACTTTTCAGTAGTGTGACCGCGACCTTTATGGTATCGACAATAGGAATTTGGATCCCAATTAGGAGAACGTTTTTCAAATGGAGGGTCTTGACTGGGACCGATGGAGTGAATGAGACCTTGATCGTGAAGACAGTCAAAAGCTTCATTAGAAGTCATTCCTATTGGTGTGTATTCTACAATAGTCCGTTTTTCCTATGGCTTAGGAGCATTGAGTTATTCATTAAACTTTTGGTGAGAATTTTGTTTGATGGCCATCCCCCGATTTGCTAATCCTTCTACCACATTCAAGAGCATGGCAATGACATCTTACAGTTTTCAAATTTCCTCTTTTAGACTTGACGAGTCTTCCTTGGTATTATCTAAGAAAAGACTTTCATCCTCCTCAATTATGGCCACTTCATCGGGAGAGGTCATATAAGCTGTCTCGATCACGGGCTCTCCTACAGGTGTGATAAGAAGTGATGGATCAAAGGATGCTTGGTCATCTTCGATGGCTAGAATCTCGGAAGTTTCATTGTCATCGATCAGATCTTGAATAGCTTCTTTGAGTTTCCAACACTCTTCAGTGTCGTGACCCTTTCCTTGATGATATTTGCAGTGCTTATTAGGGTCCCACTTAGGTGGCCTAGCTTCTGGAACCAGATCTTTGATGGGCCCTATGGGCATGAATAATCCTTTGTGATGTAGCTTCTCGAAAGTCGTTTCATAACTTATACCAAGTGGAGTGAACACCCTTTTTGATCTTTGGATTCGTGGTTTAGAGGTGTTTGTAGCATGTACCTCATTAGAGGAAGAAGAAGGATGGTCGCTCTTCTTTCCTCTCGCACTATTATCTTTCAGAAGATCATCTTCAATGTCAATGCCTATATTATAGACAGCTTAGAAAGTATTCAAGTTGTGTTGGTACTTTAAGTGCTTTGAATACTTCTCTTGGAGATTCTTGATAAACATCCTCACGGATTCTTTTTCGGTAGGAGCCTTGACCATATTAGCAGAAGTTTCCCTCCATTTATTGAAGAAAGAAGTGAACCCTTCGTTTTCCTTTTGTTTTAACATCTCAAGTTGTCTGTGGTCTGTCTCGTCTTGGATGTTGCACTTATATCTATCTATGAAAGCGTTTGTTATCGACTCCCAAGAAGAGGTTTTTTCTTTCTCGAGAGAAAAGAACCATTGTTGACAAACGGTTTCGAGAGATAGTGGGAACAGAGAGGGGAAAACCTTCTTATCGATACCCTTAATGCTCAATATAGTTTCAAAAGATCTTAAGTGGAAGTAAGGGTTATATATTGCCTTGAATTTAGGGATGTCAGTGGCATTGAACTTATGCGGAAGAAGTTCTTTGTCCAGCGAGACCCCTTGCGAACTCATGCCCTGAAATTTATAGTCACTAGATAGCTTGCTTAGACTCTCTTGCATGAGGTTCATCTGTTGTTGCTTCACGGGGTCATCGACTCTAAGTGCGAGAAGTTTTAGTGTCTCAGTCACAGTAGCCAGTTGATTCTTAAGATCATTGACTTCTTCTTGAGTTGCCATTATCTTCTTAGCCTTCCTCTTTTGACGAATCAGTTTATCAAAAAGCGAGACTTGAATAAAGCGGTTGTCCTTGATTAATCGCCCTTCTCTCCTCGACCAAGTACTGTGGGAAAGGAATTTGGGGATACTTATTGTTAATTATTTGACTCAAACTTTATTCAACATGCGATTGATGGAGGAAGTGAAGAAAAATGGAAGAATGCGAAAGAAGATTTAGATGGAGAAATATGAAGAATTAGGAATAGAATGTACCCCCAACTTAAACGACGGAAAAGACCGACTCATGCATGAACCTAAGACATGGCCATGGTGATGTGTACTCAAAGTGTGTGCTAAGACTAGTGAGTGTAGGTGACATGTTGAGACTTTTGTCATGACCATGTGGCTAGACTATGTGACTAGACTCAAACAAAGACTAAGTAAAGACTTCACGTATATGCATTAAACTGGACAGACTGTGCTATTTTAGTCATAACTTTTTATCTGCGACTCTGATTAGGATGAAACCAACGCCGAATTAAAGATAAAACTCGGTGCTACAGATCCATAGGTTGTAAAACTCGTATTTATTTCTAAAACTCCAGATATGACCAAAACAAGTTGACGTTTGTGCAGTATACGAGAATAAAAATCCGGGTTGACTTAAAGGAACTATGACTCGATTTTATGTTTATTTATTAGCTCAAATTAATTAATTAATTAATTAAACAAAGTCCTTTAGTTATTAATCAGTTTATTTAGTCTTAACACAAGTTAAACAAACGGTTAGGAAAAATCACATAGAGTATGCACAACAAATAATGTACAATTAGTCAAGTAGGCACAATATGATGCAATGAGTTTGCAACCTAACCATGGCTCTATTTCTCTAAAGTTCGGGATATGGGTTAGTCAATAGAGGGTCCATGGTTAATAGTCCGGATGCACCGCGTGAAAGCCTAACCGTGAAGGGTTGGCACGAGTGGATGGGACACCGCGAATTTAGAAAAACTCGCTTCCATGGTTTGGTGAATTCAACATCTCGGATGTACCCTTTGTTGCATGGAGCGTTCAATCGGGTAGATGGAGCATGAAGTCCCAAAGGGTTATGTCCATATGTAGAACACATAAGGGTTTCAGAAAAGTTAGAAAAACTTCAATCAGGAAGTAGGATCGAGCAAACAATACGAAAAACCGGTCGAAATTAGAACGCATATTTCTGGCTCGGTATTGGGAGAAATTGGCGCTAGCAAACAGAGACTGGCGCCAGATTTTAACTGTAGCGCCAGGCGCCAATGCTGGCGTCTGGCGCTACGGCTAAAAGTCTGGCGCCAAGCTCTGGCCCCTGACGCTACTTCCCACATGCCTCAGCAGCTTTCTGTGCTCGATAAAATCTTCCAGTTTCGCGCGGTGTTATTTCGGTCCTAGTTGTGAAAGACATTCCTCAAATTTCCTACGTGAAATATCATATATTTTTAACTCATTACGGATGGTCTTTCCAATGAGATCTTTTTTATGCATATGACAATAATGTTAATCAAAATTACGCACATGAAATACTTAGAACTTTTCGAGTCTCATCCACTCATTCTAAATCATTGCCGAAACAAATTCAGAAATTAAAATAGAAATCCTCCCCAGTGGAGTCGCCAAAAACTGTAGGGAATAATTTCAAGCCTTAATCCCACTAGCTCGAACCCCACTGTGATCATACACTAAAGTACGGTGGCGTCCAAAAGGGAAGAAGATAGAGCAAAAGAGTCGCCAACAAGTTTTTAAGGAACTTGTAAACCGTTCACGAGGTGAAGGTTACACCCCTTAACGATCCAAGAGTTCGTCAACTCCATAAGGTCATGAACCAAATAAGGGTTCGGGGATGATGGTACAAATCCAACCTAAAAGAGATTAAACCTGCCCTAATAATAGGCCTCTACTTTATTCTGCTCGTATTCATGTGCGCTTTTTAATTAACATGCAATCAATAGGTTAACCCTAAACTTGTTTATCTATGTTGGTTGAATTTAATGCACAAACAAACTATTATTGGTGATCACTTGAATTATAATCACAATTAACCCTAAACAAGATTATTAATTATCTTATTAAGCGTGATTACAAGTACAAATTCCCTTTAACATGCATAAAAAGGTGTGATCAAGCAATAAAGAATAAATATAATATGTATCAAGCAACATAATAATAATCAATAATAATTATAATTAAAATTAAAATAATCATGAACAATAACGAATATCATGATCAAAACAATAATAATCATAAATAAAATAATCATTATCAAAATAATAATAATAATAATAATAATAATAATAATAATAATAATATTCATAATCATAATCATCATAAATTATAACAATTATAATCATTATCATGTTCATGTTATTATTAAAGCATAATAAAAATAGCAAGATCCTAGACATGATACTAACAAGATTAATAACAAACCCTAGCATGTCACTAAACAATAAAAATCAAATCTTTAACCCTAACATGATACTAACATGAATAAATATTAGGAAGAGAATAGGAAGCATCGCAGGAATCACATTTAATATTAAAAATACCCTAGACATGATACTAGGAATATCATAATAACAATGTAAACATGATTTCTACATCATAATATCAATAAATCAATTAAAGTACTTACTTTGATGCTTCGTACCTCTTTCTAATAACAAAATACACACATTAGTAACTTCAAGGAAAAATAATAATCAAAGCAATTAAATTAAATAAGTGAAAGAGAGATTTGGGACCAAACCCTCAGAAATTAAAACCTTTCACGTCTAGGGCGAAGGCAACTTCGAATATGGCTAGGTGTTTCTAGATCTAATGAATGCGGAATTATGTATTTGAGAAAAGGCTAGTTTAGAAAAAGAGAGAGAGAGAATAATCAAGAAAATCTTGATGAGAGTTGGTCATTGAAAAAGGGGAGATATGACCTCTATTTATAGGAAAAAGAGGGTCGAAGAATTAAGAAAAGAATCCAAATTCGAATCGAAATAAAACTCGTAGACAGTAGTTTTTGCGGATTTTGTTTTTATCATATCTTTTGATCTAGGAATCGGAATAAGATGAATAAGATATCGTTGGAAAGATATTGAAGTATACTTTCTAATCCAATTAAAATCAGATTAAATTATGTTGTAGAATAAAAGATATGAACGAAATAGTGAGACGGTGTCAGTTTTGGATAGAGTTTGATATCTTATTCATATCTTTTCCGTTATAGCTCGGAATTATTATTATAATATATCATTGGAAAGATAATTTCAAGATCTATCCAACCATATAAAATTTGGATAAAAAATATGAGGCACGAAAATAATATCTGACTGTCTTTGAGCATGTTTAAATTCGAATAGAATTAGGACTTTAAAAAAGGAAAGTTTTATAAAAAAAGGAAAGTTTATATTTAAATCAAATTCCTTAATCTTATCTTTTCAAAAAAGGATAATTAAGATATTTTAGAAACTTATAGAAGATTCTAATCAATCCTAATTAGTTTAGGAATAGGATTAAACCTTTGGACCCTCCTCATGATCATTGGGTTGTAGCTAGGCAAAATCCGGTTTGGGCCCAGTTTAGTATTTTGGCCATAACTTCCTCATTATCCATCGAAATTGGGCTTATAATATATTGTTGGAAAGGTCTTTTCAAGACCCATCCAACTACACCATTATTGGACCCTTATAATGGACCAAACTAAACTGGAATGGACGTTTTCATAAAATAGAGTGGGTTTTCGAAAACAGAAAGAAATAATTTTAACAAAAACTAACCGCAACACTAGACTTTTCACACTTTCACCTCATTCGATTATGGTTCGACGTGAAAGGTATTCATCACTGGGTTTGGTTTTGGGGAGACACAAATGGGTGTCTATAGGTAGGTGGTGAGATCAGAACATTCAAAAGGTGGTGGTATGAATTTAGATTTAAGAGCATGTGGGTTTTTAAAATAAATAAATAAATTATAATAATGTGAAGATAATAAAACAAATAATATGTAGAAAAATGGCTCAATTTACCAGATTACCTGGTTAACAAAAGTTTGAAACTAATTTGAGAAGGGACTCTTATAGTTGGGATTATTCTAATTTAAATAGTGATTGAGATTAAAATGAGAAGGGAGTCAATATAGTTTGGATTATTTTTGTTAATTTTTCCTTTAAAAAATATTTTTTTCCTCGTGATTTTGAGGAAAGAGAAAGAATTTTGAGATAAAATTTGGGAATAGTAAGAGGGAGAATGTGAAAACGTGGGGGAAAAAAATGAACGAAAGGCCCTACTATTAAAAACATCACATGCCACGTGCGTGATGGTCAGCGCCGGAAAAGTAAAGTCATTGACCATATTCCGACGTCAAGGTCCCTCCTCATAACAAATATGATTTATAGGGATCTTTTTCACCAATTTGAACATATAAGGTATTTCTTCGTAAAAATGTGAGCATATGAGTACATTTCTAACAAATTTTCCTTTAACAAACTATGATTAAAAATTTAATTAATTTCCCTATTCCTACTGTAAAATAGATACTATCACCAATTAAATTGGTTTATCAAGGAAATATTACAAAAAGAATATATTAGACTACTAGTATACAAACTTCTATATTTATTCATGAAAATGATACTCAGATTAAGCTTCATACACTTCAAGAGAAATTATCAGTATAATGAAGTAAAATTAGACCATTAGAGGTGTATTATACATTTATACCTGAAGTGATTTTTGAGATATACTCTTTGATCTGACATTATACTAGCTTATAATCTTTATTTTAAAAAATAATAATAATAATAAATTAAAATCAATAAAATAAAGCAAATTTTAGGTGAGGCAACTTATCAAACACTTTGTGGGCATAATAAAAACATGTAAAATATAGGAATGAAAATAAAACTTGCAGCAAGTAGAATGCATCAAATAACAGATTCCCAAATTATAAGCATCTATAGAAAATTTAATCACATCGGAAAAGTAATTTCGAATTGAATTAACAAAATTTACTCAAAAAAAACCCTAAAATAATTTAAAATATGTACAAAAAATATCCTAAAATAATATAATTTTAAATCAAATTAAACCCTAGATTAAAAATCAAGTCAAGAAGAGAAAAAGTCATTCTCAATTTGCAGCAAGATTCGAGTGAGGAAGATTCCGGAGTTTGCAGCTTTGGAGGGGAAGGATGGAAGGGAGTGGAAACACAGCTTCCCTTCTAATTTGGGGAAAAACGTTTTCTTGTATAAAGAACAATAGCATTTCAACCCAAATTTTCTTTCTCGTATCCGGCCCAAACCAAACAATGTAAATAAGGAAAGGCTCAGTAGCAATCGATCGATGTGTGTGGGGTTAGTGTGTGAAAGATTATAAATATTCATGTGATTTTGACCTATGACTTTAGAAATTAAAGTATCTATTAATTGTGAAATAAATCGATTTGCGTCAATTTTTCAGTTTTCAAAAAGCAAGTTCTTAATGGTTTGGTTCCTTTCTATTAGTTCATTTTTTGGAACGAAAATGTTCATAGGTCGGGTTACAAATTACAACTCTAGTTGATCACTGAAATTTTTTTCCATGGAGGCGGATGCACGATGTTTCGTGCATCCCGTTTTTTCTTTTTTTAAATAAGGCAGAATGAACATATAGTTGTTCAATAAAGAACATATAGTTGTTTTGTAAAAAAACATATAGTTGTTTTGTAAAGAACATATAGATATTTTATAAAGAACATCACATATAGTTGTTTTATAAAGAACGTATAGCTATTTTGTAAAAAAAATCTAGCTTTATGTTCTTTATATATATCTAATGAGCATTCGTAATATTAATAAAAAACATGATAATATAATGTAATAAACATTATTTTTATTCAACCACCATAATCTAAAGACAAAATTCAAATAAAATTTCAAAATAAACAATTAACATTATGTCACAAACAAAAGTACATTATACTGATAATCAAAGCACATGGATATAAAAAATATTATTTAACATCATGTTATGTTAAATTATTCACAATTCTATAGCATGTTCTTTTTACTTTAATTAAATGTTCTTTACATTTCTATACAATGTTCTTTCCATTTTTTTTTTGGAAGGGATGCACCATGAGGATCATGCATCACCACGCGTTGGTTGATCACAAAGTTGTCACTTAGAAATGAGTGTTATACAACATCATATAACACATCTAACATTAAATAATCAAGATCAATAATTTGATTTATTTTATTTCATTTATAATACATTTTTGCTTAAATAATTGTTAAATAAATAAATGAATCGTAATAACTAGTTATAATTTTAGTAAGTGCAACTGTGCAAGGACCAAAGCTAAATATATAATTCAAAAAACACAGAAACATTACCCTTCAAGTCTTCAATAGCGCAGTGAATTAACAATGTTCTAAATGAACGGTGTGTTTGGATAGAGGAATGGGAATGAAAGAAAAGAAGGTGAGGTAGGGAGGGGAAGAGGAAGGGGAAGGAATTAATGATAAATTCTCTATTTCTCTTCCCTCCTCATTTGTTTTGCAAATAAAAGTAATTCATCTCTCCATTTTTCTTCCCTTCCTTTTCCTCCATTTCACTCCATCCAAAACAAAATAGTGTAAGTTATTTTTTTCACATTGGTAAATAACTATATATATTGCTTAAATTATTAATCAATCTTAACTGATACTCTTGTTTTCATGAACTTCACAAAACAACACTGCCATCAAGCCATCAAATAAGCTCCTATTGTTAAATCACTACAAGAAAATAACCTTTTCGTAGCGATTATTTTAACCTTTAGTATCGATTGTAATTGCAACAAAAAGCTTTCCCAACGAATGGTCATTCGATATACAATATCCCCGTTGCCTTAGCCTTTAGTAGTAGTTTTCAATATTGCTGGGGTTGGCCTCAATAATCGATACGAAAAACTATCTCCAATCGTGGTGATTATTGTAGCGATTACAATCGCTATAAATGTTTAACTTATTTTCTTCAAAAAAAAAAAAACATGCGTATGATCTTTACAAGATTCAAACATGCAACCTCAAACTCTTATATTAAATGTTTCACCAATAAGCTATGACATATTTTATGTATTCTTTGTCAAACAATATTTATATATCTAGTATTGAAAAGGTTTTTCGTATCGATTTTTAGGATTTAGTGGCCATTGTAAATGATACAATTTCTCAAAATTATATAAATGTGTAAAAATAGTGTGGATATGTATTATTATGTTTTTCCGTATCGATTTTATATGGGAAAACCATGGCGATTGTAAAAATGATACGACATCCTTAATTAGTTCACAAACATACTTGCATATTGTAGCGAATGTACAATCGCTACGAAATAATTGCTACGAAAAGAGATTTTTCTTATAGTGAATTTTACACATGAATATATTTTATTATACCAATAATATACGTATGTTAATTAGCAAATACATTATCACAAAATTAAATAAGGCTTTTTATGAAGAGCTACCTTATACAAGTCAATTTTTGTGAAAAAACTACCTTATATATTATAATAGCATCTCCAATAGCAAGCTACAATGCTTTGTAGATCGCTTTTCTACATCAATTTTAAAGCTACAAAACTTTTTAGCAACAAATTTTTCTAGTGGTAAACTACAACATCTTTTAGTTCGCAAAAAATAAAATTAAAAAGAAAATAATTATAGACATGTTACAATATGAGTGGAGTTTCTTTTTTTTTTTTTTTTTTTTTTTTTTCAATCAAGCATGTAGCTTGTTTGGGCTACAATAACTTACATGTTGCTCAATTTTTTGTTTGTTCTCCAATGGTAAGCATGTATCTAAGAACTTTATTTATATTGCAAGCAAGTTCTTACAATTAAACCATTGGAGATGCTCTTAAGAAACTGCCTTTTAAACAATAAATGTTGTAGAAAACTACCTTATAAAATAATTAATGTTGTAAAAAACTACCTTTTGCCGAATTACTGCATTGAATAAGAGATGTTTAATGACCCATGTCAATCATTTTTTTCTCCTTTTTCCACCCAATTTCCCCATAGCCCCCCTTATAACCCCTAAGAGCATCTCCAATGGTTCAATTATAAGGACTTGTTTGCAATTTAAATAAACTTTCTAGCTACGTGCTTAGCAGTAGAGAACAAAAAATTGAGCAACATGCAAGCAACTGAAGACCAAACAAACTACATGTTTGATTGAAAAAGAGACTAATAAGCTCCACTCATATTGTAACATGTGTATAATTAATTATTTATTTTTTAAAATTTTATTTTTTGCTAACAATAATATGTTGTGGCTTACCATTGGAATAGTTTGTTGCTTAAAAGTGTTGTAGCTTTGAAATTGATGTGGAAAAGCAAGCTACAAAGCATTGTAGCTTGCCATTGGAGATGCTCTAATACCTCTTCTCTTTCATTGTTAAATTAAGCACATACATAGTAGCAAATAACAACATTTAATTTTGTAAGGTAGTTTCTTACAACAATTTTTTTATAAGGTAGTTTTTCACAAAATTTGATGTATATAAGGTAGTTTTTCACAAAAAAAGTCCAATTAAATACTAGCATTTTTCAAAATAATACCCGTATATAATAATTAGAAGCACACATATATTACTTGAAACACTAAAGTTACATTATTATCTTCATGTGTAAATCACTTATTTCTCAAGTTCGACACGTAATTGTTTACAACACCTTAATACATAAACAATAGTATTGAGAGTGCTACGTATATATCATTTCTCTCCCAATCATAGGGTAGAAACCATGCATGCATACAATTAGGGTTTATAAATTTTTTTAGCAAGAAACGTTAGGACCAGGAGTAATTTTGAACTTCTTGCAATAGCTCTTATAGTACTTAACACGGTTTTTGACCGCGGCAGGGCTTCCACCATTGCATTCGCCTCCGTTTATAGCACGGATAGTAGCTCCAAATCCTTTGCTCACTTTAGAATGAACCCTAGTGTTCCAGTACCAAAGTGCTGTCTTGAAGGACACACCAGGGCTTGTCGATGCGAGTTCGGGATGCTTCAACAAGTCAAGGCCAAGGTATTTCCCAGCAGCTCCGTAGTTGCAGTTCCATGTCAATTGAATCGGCCCTCTTCCGTGGTAGCTTTTTGCTTTGCAAGGATACTTTGTACAAGAGTGGTCACAATATGGTTTAGATGATGCACCAATCTCATCTATGTAGCAAAAATCTACAATGCAAAGAAGAAAACATTTTTGTAAACTTATACACTTTTATTTTAAATGGTAAGGAGGACCCTTACCTGAGTTTAACCCTCATGGTTTTGTTTGGTCTAGTATTAACGGGTCAGACATTTGAGAGTAGAGGCCAAGGGACCCGGTGTCGGAAAATCATGAGATTTATAAGGATGCATCCTAGGGTCATATTATATTTTTTAGAACAATATTTGATCAATATTCTATCACTTGAAGTCCCTTTTTTGGCATTCGGATGAATAGTGAGGTGTTTGCCGTAAACGACTAAATTAGCTAAAAAAGACAAATATGACAGTTCCAACCACTCAAATTAACACCTATGGTGTTATGGAGTGTATGAGAGCAACCCCGACATATTTTCTCTCCAGTTCCGTAATAGTCTAAATTTGACTAAAAATAAAGACTATAATCCACGCTTTTTGACCAATTTTTGAAGCGGAGGGACTCGGTTTTGAAAAATCTCGAGATTTTTGAGGATGCATCCTAGGGTCATATTATGTTGTTTGGAATCATATCTGATCAATATTATATCTCTTAAAATCCATTTTTTTGCATTGGGATGAATACTGAAGTCTATGCCGCAAACGACTAAATTAGCTATAAAAAAAAGACAAATAAGGCAGTTCTAACCATTCAAATGAACTCCTATGTTGTTGTGGATTGTATGGGAGCAACCCCGTCATATTTATTCTCTAGGTCCGTAATAGTATAAATTTAACCAAAACTGAATTCTATAATCCACGCTTTTTGGACAATTTTTGAGGGAAAAGCACCCGGCATCTTATAATCTATTCTATAATGAACAAAAAGTAAAGAAGCTCCCCTCGCGATTTCATGAAATCTTATAATCTATTCTATAATAAGCGCTTAGAAAAAAATAGGGAGTAAGAAAAAAAAAGAGTAAATAAGTATAGTGTCTTACTCTTATCTACTCACTCCTGCCTTCAAAAAAAAAAAAAAAAAAAAAAAAAAATCTACTCACTCTTCAGTCCTCACCCCATCTTCCTCACTCACTCCATCTCGCAACTATGGTTTATGCTAAAAGCCTAAAATCTTACATATTTGCAAATTGCAAGAAATTTCTTACAAAAGAAAATCCATCCTCGTCCTATACCCAGCTTTTCCATTGTCAATGGGATTATTTGCGGAACTTGTTAGAGGATGCCCCAAGCTAGAGGTCCCATTATTTCTAATTTCATTCAGCCATTGAGCCATTCCTTCCTACTGCACCGCCTTAAACAAGTTTCTAGAAGGTATGTAGAAATTCTGTGGCGGGAAACTTTTTTATACCCATTTTTTCCCTTCAATTTCAACACTCTCAATATATATATACACAAACCCACTCAATCATTTTTTCTCTCTCCAATTTTTCTTTTCAAATCGCACAAATTTGATCACATAAACGCTTCCTCTTCTTCTTCTTCTTCTTATTTTCGTCAATTGCTCTTTGATTTTCTTCTTCTTTTAATCAGTTCAATGGAGTCTTCAATTCAGGTATAAATCTAAATGATCTTATTCTAGCTAATTATCGCATGATTTTTTTCTGTTTCTGCTAATTTTTCTATTTCTCAGATTCTGCTAATTTTTCTATTAGAACTCATTAAATTCTTAGATTCTGCTATGCATGAAATTTCTTTTTGAGCTCATTAATTTTTCGCTTGATTTGCTTGTTTATTGCTAGTTATCTACTAATTACAGCATTAAATTCTTTGTTACTGCTACTTATTGCGTTGAATTCTTTGTTTATTGCTACCTATGGCATGAAATGCTTGATTTCAGCTAATTTTCGCTTTGAATTCTTTTTTTCTGCTAGTGATCGCATGTATTAAATGCATTATGCGTTTATTTTATTTTATTTTTTTTTAGTTTTTTTACTGCCTATTATCTTCATTGCGATGAAAAGCGTTTTCGCTACTAATTAATGTCGCATTAAGTTATATTTGTGAATCATCTGAGCATTTAATTTAAGTTATAATTGTTGTTTGTTAATAATTATTATGATAATTCAAGTTGTCAGAAAATTTCTATTTACTGAAGTTTGAATATACTGTACAAAATAGTTTCCGATCAAAATAAAATAATAATCTAAGTATGAATAATGCATCTACATTTGAACTGACTGTGATGAAGAAACTAAGTCGATATTGTCGAATGTTTGTTCATCGTGACCTAGTTAGAATTTCTTACAATTTATATGCCATTTCACATAGCGATGTAACTCGTTGCTGTTGTGGATGTAACAGTACTATGATAATAGGTGCAAATTTGTTGCTAAGCAGAAGGATTCCGGAACTGATCCTTATCCTAAATTCTCTGTCACAAAGAATATTGCTGAGTTTGTAGAGAGTTATAAGTCGGCAAAGGAAGACCTAAAACATGTGGTTGAAGCTATAGCTGGTATTAAAGATAGTTTTTTTTTTTTTTTTTTTTTTTTTTTTTTTTTTTTTTTTTTTTTCTTGTCTAAAGACTAGCAGTTTCAGTTTTGATACATTGTGCATTTGGTTGTATTAGGGAGGATCATGAACAAGCGAGGCAAATCGAAGTCGAAGCTCATATTCTACGATTTGTGTAGTGATGGTCACAAAATCCAATTGATGGTCTTTGCTGAGTAATTATATAACATTGCCAAGTTCAGTATATTCTATTTGAGCACTGTTTCTTGCTGTCCTCCCATTCTCTTTTGACCTATGTGCCATTAAAACCTTTCGTTTTAATTTCAATTTCCTTCAACTCTGTCAGTAATTTTGAGCTGGATGAAACGGAATTCTCCAACCTACATGATTCTGTGAAACGTGGGGACATTGTCGGTGTGAGCGGATATCCAGGTATGCGAATCGTAGTATGTGATGTATAAATGTATAATTGTTCTTGTTAGGTTCAGTTGACAAGAATCGTTAGATCTTTATTTAGATGGAGGCATTTTGAGGGTAGATAGGGTGTTTGAATATCATGGAAAATGACATGTGTTATTCTATCTGCTGTCTTTGTAGGTTTCAATAAGAAAGGAGAACTTTTATTTTGTCCCAAGACTTTCAAGGTACTGTCTCCTTGTCTCCACATGCTGCCTGATGTTCGTAAAGCTAATGCTAATGTCGAGGTAATTGAATTTTTGCTTCCATTAGTTGGTAATTTTTTTCCCTAGGTTTTTAGGGTTATTTCAGGCTTGTTCTCTTCATTCGAATATTTTGGTAATTATGTTTAGTTCGTGCATATGCTATAGCTATTAACAACTAAATGCTTCTAGGCCAAGGTATTTCTAAGTTGATATCTGCCTAGTAATAAAGATCTTATCTGATAAATTCACAATTTGATACAATTTAAGATCTCCTCATTTTTCATTTTCATTTTCATTTTTTTTTTAATGTATAAAATTTTTGCACTATTTACAAGCTTCATTATTTATTTTTTTCGGTTGCAGAAATGGGTACCTGGATGTTCAAGGCAACCTGAATCATATTCGCTGAAGGATCAGGTATTTTTATTTTATTTTATTTTGGATAACTTGTCTGCTCTTAGCCTGTTTTTGGGACATTAGGTATGGCAGAATCTGTTTTAGTTTCTGGCAGATCAGTTTTGTAATGGTTTTGTAAATAACATTGCAACATGCTATAGGTTTTGTAATATCCTGCTTGACTGTTCTATCCCCTATAATTGTACCTAGTAGTAGCTGATAGAACTGAATAAAAGCTTTGGAAACCCCATCAGAAACCTCACACCATGTACCCTCCATGTCCTGTACCTTAATAATGTTTTCTCTGTGATTCTGGAATCTCAAACTTTTGTAGAAATAGGCTGTGTTTTCATTCCACCTGGAGCCATTTAATTTTTGCTTTTTGTTGGAGGAAGGAGTAGTAGCCTGCGCTGTTGTTTGAGTTCTTGAAGTAATTCAAATTCCTGATGTTGCAGATCTTTATCATCTAGGTCCTGCTGAATTCTCTCCTGAATACCTTGTAATTTGTAAATCATGCTCCAACTTGTAAAATTTCAGTTCAATATGAAATGTCCGAGCTCTCTTGTCAATAGTTTGAGTATTTTTAACCACACAGAACATCTTTGTGTACTTGCATCCCTCATTTTTGAGGTCCTATAAAGCACTATACTCATACTCCCTAAAATCTTCTACTTCATGGTGGGAAACAGGTCTTCCTATTCTGTTCTTGAAATGAAGAGGACTGTTAAAGTACCCATAACTATCCGAGGGTCTCGGATTTGTTCACTCATCCCCTTTATATCCTTCCATAACCCCTCTCTTTCATGGTGGTCAATGAAACCATATACAAAAATACACTGAAACTGAAAGTTTATAGCTATTTTCTTGATCTGAATATGAATATATCGAGACCCTCCACCAATCTGTTTACATATTTCCTTAGACATCTCCAAATTTCTCATCCTTAACTTTTGTTTCTAAGAGACAACACAAACTTGCTTTTTGCTCATAGATAAACTTTTTAAAGGTCCTTTTGCTTATTAGGGTGGTCCAACCCCATTATGGTCTAGCAAAGTATTTTATCCATTAGTATCTACTCCTTTTCCCCTTTTTGGGGATATTACTTTTTCTAAGTGTCCAAACTGGATTTTACCTACCATCTGCAAGCCAGCAATACAGTTTCTCAAGCTTACCAGGTTACCTACTTTTTGACATATTCTAGTCTGTAGGTCAGCAGTATTCTGAGTACTTTCTTTTTGACTCACTGCATTTTCCTCTTTGTTTTAACATGATCATTTTCTGCTACAATTTGTCTCTCATCATCGAAGGTCTTATTCAGTTCCCACTATTTGTGATCTAAATATGATTCAATTCTTTATTGCGATCCCAGATTAGGTACTTAGGTATCTGAAATATTCAAATGATTTTTATGTTTTAATTATTTTACTGATGTGAAGCTTTATCTTACTTTCTTTCTTTGTTTTTGGTTTTTGTTTTAGGAAATTCGTTATGCTAAATGATATCTTGATCTCATTGTAAATGATGAGGTTTTAGAGGTTTTCAAAACCCGGTCAAAAGTGATTGCCTATATGAGATCATTCTTGGATGAAAAAGGCTTTATAGAGGTATAACTTCATATATAATTTGTATTAAAGTAACCTGCAAGACTGTTATATCTAATAGTCCAACGTTTCATGTAATAAACCGTGGTTTATTCAATACTGATTATTTTGTTTGATGTTAGGTTGAAACACCTATTATGAATGCTTGTCCTAGCATTGGCGCTGCGCGTCACTTCACTGCATCAAGTGATGAATTAAAAGTGAAGTTTTTCATGCGCATTGCACCTGAATTAATGTTAAAGCAGTTGGTGGTTGGAGGTCTAGAGCGCGTGTATGAAATCGGAAAGCAGTTCAGATCTGAGAATGTTGATTTGACACATCACCCGGAGTTTACTAGCTGTGAATTCTATATGGCTTATGCAGACTACAATGATCTGATAGTCCTAACAGAAACATTGCTAAGTGGTAAGGATTGATAGGCTACATTTAGGAAATGATAGACCTAACACATCACCTGGAGTTTACTTAGTAAGGTGTTTTTGAACAGGAATGATGCAGAGATTGACTGGAAGTACAAAAATAAAATGTCATTGTGCTGGACAAAAAAAGAATGAGAACGAAACTATTGAGATAGACTTCACTCCACCCTTCAGGTAGTTTATATCTGGTGGATGTCTTTCTTATATACATTCCATATCACAATTACGGCGTACATACACTCATCCCTTAATTGCTAAATACTAAACTGTAGGAGAATAGACTTCATAAAAGAATTGGAGAAACAGGCAGGTATCATCATTCCAAAGGATTTGTATAGTGATGAAGCGCACAAGTGTTTGCTTGAAGCATGTCAAAAAGCAGGTGTGACGTGTGAGCCTTCACTGAGAACAGCTCGCTTGTTAGATAAAGTAAGTATATGTGTGTGGTGATCGTATGTGTATTTTATGTGTTTGTGCACTACCTTTCACTTAATGTGTAACTCAATTAGCAACTCAGTTTCAAAAAGCGCGTTTGAGGTGTGGCTAAGCACAAGCTGACCCCCTAGTCATCTTTTCAATAAGCTGGTTGCATACTGCAGCATTAGATGTTATGTACCACCTTTTTTTCCCTTCCCCCCTTTTATCTGCATAAACTTATTTTGCCCTTGTATTTGCAGCTTGCAGATCATTATCTTGTTAAAAATTGTGTCAATCCAACATTTATAATGAACTACCCCATATTAATGAGTCCGTTAGCTAAGCATGACAAGTCAATGGATGGAATGACTGAGAGATTTGAGCTATTTGTGAACAAGCGTGAGGTATATACTCATAATTTCATTTATTTGTTTTTATTATTGTTGACTTGCTAGCCTGGTTTAAGATCTGCTTCCCATAAGCAGCCAATAGAAGATTCTGTGTTTAGGCACTAAGAACCTATTCCGGATCACCTTATCCCAGTACACATGGTGATCAATAACAGTCATAGCCTTAGAAATTTTAGCTATGCTGAACTTGCCTTGAGTTAGTGTATCAATTAAGCTAAACAGCTCATCTTTAATTCTGCACAGACTCTTCCAAAGCCATCTTGCAGTAGTCTTAGGCTGATAATGTCTCGTAGAACAATCCTTAATGCAGACACTGTGGACCCATTTAACCCTCAAGTTACCTTCCTTTTGCTCAATAGCCCATATGTGCTTTGCAACAGCTGCTTTGTTCCTAGCAATCAAGTTTCTGATCCTCAGACCACCAATGCTTTTTTAGGAACAAACTGAATCCCAATTGACTAAACCAGGCTGGCTAGACATATAGTTCCCATGCCAGAGGAATTGTCTGCAGACGTTATTGATCTTATGCAAGATAGAAGGCAAAATGAAGATTTGACACCAATATGAGCAAATAGATATTAAAACAGAGTAAATGAGCTAAATTCTGCCACTGCTTCAAGTCTTACATTTTGTTCACTAGAAGATCATACTCGTGTGCTTTAAGCTTAAGATGACTCATAGGCACTCCCAGCTACTGAAAAGGCAGATGGCCTGTTCTTAACTGAGAAGAAGCCTGAATTCTATCAATCTCCTGCTGCTTCATACCAACATAGTAAACTTCAGATTTCCCAGCATTAATGCATAAGCCAGTAGTGTCAGCGAACACTTTAAACCCACTGAGTAGCATACTAGCAGAGTCAAATTCTCTTTTACCAGAAAATCAAAATATCATCAGCAAAAGCTGTTATTTCGAGTCTAACAATTCTGGATAATTTTTTATGACAGCTCATAAATGCATACACGGAGATGAATGATCCTCTACTACAACGAAAACAATTTGAGGAGCTATTGAAGGTATAATTGTCCTGCTTCTGTTTGTGTAAACCTTCTAATGACTTGAATTTCATAAGTTTGAATTTTTTGCTTCTTTTTTCGGTAAGTAAAACTATGTTGCCAAACGTACAATGTGTACCTATGAGACCTTTTGTGCTTTTGATTTCCAGGATCTTCAGCATGGTAATGAAGATATGAAGGATGATCCTTTTTGTGTTTCTTTGGATTATGCACTGCCTCCGACAGCAGGTTGGGGGATAGGGATTGACCGGTTGGTCATGCTAGTTACCGATTCTCAGACAATTAAGGTATTCTATTATGTTTGTTGTTTATATGTAATGTAACTGAGGATGTTGTTGTATGTAATGTAACTGAGTATGTGTATCCAAATCTTATTGCAGGAAGTTTTGCTGTTCCCAAAATCCATCAAAAAGCCGAGGAGCGATGGCCAGCACGTTTAATTCTAATCAAATCTTTGCATGCCATCTGCTATTATTTCTTCAGCACAGATTGAGTATAGATAAAACTTAGAGTCGAGGCATCAATAGTACATATATTCTCCAAATTGTATGTAAAAGTACCAGCCACCAAAAGTTTAGAGTTAATATTGCCTTCTGACGCTGCTAACTGCTATAATGTCTAGATGGTTAAGACATACGAATTTAAGAACATGTTTGAAACCCCTGGTAAAGATGATCCTAATGGCAGAGATATTTCATGTCATGATCTAATGGTATCGTTTATTGCATTATCTCATTGTGTTTATTAAACTATCTGATGGTTTCATTTAAAGATGAAACAATTAATTGCATTATCTGATGGTGTTCATAAATTTCTTTGTCGTACTAAAACTGTTATAGAGATATGGGAAGCAGTCGAGTTTATATGTCACCAAAATTAGTTTAATATGTTATTGACTTGACATTAATTTGTTGGATGTCATGTTCATTTATATTATTAGGAAATTTTGTGAATCACCCCCAAAACTTTCCAAAGTTTTTTCTGTTTTGATTTTGGGTTGAGTTTATGTTATGGCTGAAGGTTATTAAGAAAACTGATTCCATTTGTGCTGATGTTTGTGGTCAGGTAATTGAATTGAATTCTTGTTATCCCCCCTCCCCTCCCCTCGTAAATTTTGATGTAAATTTGTTTGCCATTATTGGTTTGTCGTTGTATAATTGTTGCTTCCATTGATATTTGTTTTTAGCTGATGATTTGTGAAGTTTAAGCGCTTGTTTCTCTTGTGTTAAGAAAAGTATTTTAAAAAAAAAGAAAAAAAAAATGTAAGTGGGTCCTAATTTCAAGTGTTAAGTTGAGTCTTGAAATTTCAAGACTCAAGTTGAGACTTGGTTGAGATTGTTTAAGAAAAATGGGGGAAGTATTAAGCCAAAGTCTTAAGACTCAATTTGACGATGTCATCTCGAGTCTTAAGACTTTGGGCTAAACATGCTCTAAAAGGCAAGACACATGTCGCTTTAAGATTAAACACTTTAGAAAAATTACTTGTTGAGGAGATGACACATGTCATTTTATACTCCTTTTTATATACTAGTAACTAGTAATAAAATTTTTAGAAAAATATTCAGATCAAACTACCGATCCTACGTGACGGTAGTTTGGTAAATTCTTTCAAAACCAAAGCAAATACGTAATTTTTGATCTAAAAAGCATTATTCAACAAAAAAAATTCTATATATGAAGTATATCTATATGTTGTCATAAAAAGATTTGATACTAAAAATAAGGATATATCGTTAAAAAAAAAGGCTACAAATATCTTTGTTTTTAGGGGATCTTTGTTGTTTTATGGGAGGAAGTCACGGTACAAAACTGGGGTATTGCTGACATTGTCAAATTAATCACAAGGTCTCAATCCCTTTCATTTAACATCAAAGTGTATTTATACAAAGTATTTTACCTTGGGAATAATCTACCTAAAAGATAGAATCACAATAGGATTATAATTAGGAAACAAAAGATATATTTTCTAGGAAAAATTGCCCGCAATAATCCGACCTTTTGGCCGTCCGCTGAAAACAATCCCACCTATGAATTATTTTAAAATAATCCCACCTTTATACCCACTCCGCTATAAATGGTCCCAACCGGTCATGTAACCTGTTATATCAAGTTACTTGACACGTGGTGGCCTGTGATTGGTCTAAAAAATAAAAATAAAATAAAATAAAATAAATTTATAACAAAAAATTAATATTTTTTATAGAAAAAATTCAAAAACAAAAAAAAAAAAACCCCACCCCAGCACCGCCTGAGTCCCCACCTCCGCGGCTCCGGTCACCAGAACCCACCCCAGCGCCGGCATCGGGGTCCAACCCCAACCCACTCCAGCGCGACTCCAACCCCCGACTCCAGCCCCAACCCAAACCCAACCCCAGCACGACTCCAATCCCACCGCAGCGCCGACGACCTCCTTCCCCCTCCCCCGAACCACCAACCCACTCCAGCGCGACTCCAACCCCAGCACCGACTCTGAACCCAACACCTTGCAAACTCTCTAAAACCCTCGATCTCAGCCCCTTTGCCCTTTTCCGTCCCTTTTCCGGCTACCTCCCTTCCCCACGCCCCAATTTCGACCCTCGATTTACGGTTGTGGTGGATTAGTGGCGATGGAAAGGGGTAGGGAGGGTCGGAGAACGGCGCGCGGGGGTCTTTGGTGTGACACGTGTAAATAAAACTTAAAAAAAAAATACTTCCTCAACCGGTTACAGGTCACTTGGGACCATTGAGAGCGGATTAGCTATAAAGGTTGGATTATTTAAAAATAATCCAAATGTGGGATTATTTTGGGCGGACAGCCCAAAGGTGGGATTATTCCGGGTAATTTTTCCTATTTCCTAATATTTCCTAAACTATATCTCATACAATAAGATTATAATTAGGAAACAAAAGATATATTTCCTAATATTTCCTAAACTATATCTCATACAATATTTCCTAATCTTAACAGACATTTATACTAAAAGAAAAAGAAATCCAGGAGCTTATAAAAGCGTTTTAATCGTTTCATGCAATAGAATTATTGCTTGCGCTGCTGCTGCTGTTGCGTTCGGTTGTTGTTGTCGTTGCTGCCACTGTTAGAGTTTCGGTTGTTGTTGTTGCCACTGTTAGAGTTTCGGTTTTATAAGGTATTCTTCTTCTTCTTCTCTCTCCCTCACACGAATTTTCTGTAGAATTGTTTGTGTATTTATAATTTTGTTCAAATATTGATAGAGTTTTGTTTGAATTATTATTTTTCGTAATTTTGATTGAATTTTGTTGGAATTAATGAGTTTTGTTTCAAATTTGTGTTGAAATCCTGAGTGAATTTTGTGTTTTGGGGCTGAATTTGGGCGGTGGTTGTTGCTGTGTTTAGCGGCGTTAGACTGCATGCAGTTGCTACTGTGTTGTTTCAATTTGTTTCTATTCCAATTTAAGGTTGTAACTTGTAAGGGTAGACTTGTTAATTTTGTTGGATTAAGACCCTTTAACCATCAAATTCTTCTATCAAATTATTGCTGCTATAATGCTAAACATTTAATTTGAGCATCTCTGAATTTGAGCAGCACCTTGGTTACCACTTCTAAGGTATCCCCATACTCTTTCTCATGTGACCAGCCCCGTGGGCCGGCCAAAATAGAGCAATGACTATTGAAATACTGAAGAGGAATTCTAGGGAGAGGTAGAGTGGAATAAGCTTAGATGAACTTATAGACTATAGATGAACTTATAGACTATAGATGAACTTAGAGAGGAGAGTCTGGTACTGGTGGTATTGATGGTGATCAGAGATGGTGTAAGAGAGGATAGTGAAGGGGGTAGTAGTGGGTCAAGGATTGAAGGAGGTTTTGGCGCTTCATCATGGTGGATTGCCGGGTGTTTCTAGAGGAGGTGTTGAAACTTAAATTAGTAGCTTTTCCTGCCAATATAGTCACATTTATTTGGCTTTCATTTACTTCAAAGTTGCTGAATCTTACACTTGCTAATTTTCAAAAGAGTATTATGAAGTCATTTTTCTTCTTTTTTTTTTTTTTTTTTTTTTTAATAATAATAATGCTACAGAAATTATGATTTGTAGTTATATATGCTTGGGAATTGATTGTCTTTTCTTTTGTTGTCTATTCCTTAATTTCCCTGTTGTTCTCAACTTTTCTCTGGCTGTATTACAATTTTGTTCTCATCCCCTTTTGTTTTTGCTGCAGCAACACCTTGAGTAGGATGGAATTCTTGGACGTTCAGAAGGATGCTGGAATCAATCTGTATCCTCAAAACTTTGAGGCTGTAATTTCTATAGCTGATTTCATGGTGAAATATGGTGAGTTGAACAATGAGGAGTACCTGAAGGAGGTACAAGTTTCAGTGGCTGGAAGGATCACGAGAAAGTGTCCACGTTCTTCGAAGCTTCTCTTCTATGATTTGGAAGATGGTGGTGCCAAAGTCCAGGTTGTTGCTGATGCTAGGATTTCTGAGTTGGAAGGTTCTGAATTTATCAAGTTCCATTCTTCTGTCAAACAGTTCGATATTGTTGGTGTAACTGGGTTCCCAGGTAAAACTAAAAGAGAGGAATTAAGTATTTTTTCCGAAGTTTTTTGCTGTTTTTATCACATGGCCTTCATGAACCGAGTGTCAATCATGTAGCAAAGTTGCTCACAGATTCCCTAAGCGTACATCCAGCCATCAAGCCTCAGTATGAGACAGCTTCTCAAGAACAGCACTGTGACTGTCCCTCTTCACTCCCACAGAACCATGGTGTATCATCATCTCTGTCTTCCTCTTTCCGTATTGTTGTCGTTGGAGACATTCATGAAGATTGGAAATTAGAGCATGACTGCAAAGCACTCCATTTTCTACGGCCAGATTTGGTGTTGTTCACAGGTGACTTTGGCAATGAGAATGTTGAGCTTGTTAAGGGTATCACAGAGCTTAACATTCCTAAAGGAGCAATACTTGGAAATCATGATGCCTGGTCTACAAGTAAGTTCACCAAGAAGGTGAAAGATGGAGTTCAGCTTCAGCTGGAATGTCTTGGTGAAACTCATGTTGGATATGACCACTTGGACTTCCCTTCATTAAAGCTAAGTGTTGTGGGCGGTAGACCCTTTTCTTGTGGAGGTGATAATCTATTCAGGAAAAAGCTCATAACTTCTAGGTAGAACAATTACCTTAATCCTTTGTGATTGTTTTCCTTTTGACAATCAGTCATTCATGCAATCATTTATTTCTTTGCTTCTATTTGGCCTTAACATGCCAGCAATTGATTCATGTTTTTTCAGATATGGTATTCATAACATGGAAGAAAGTGCTGATCAAATCTACAAGGCTGCTTTACGGACTCCAAAAGAGAATTCTATTGTACTTCTCTCACATAATGGTCCAACAGGTAGTTATTGAGCTTAAAATCATTTGTGTGAATTCTTAATATTATGTATTTGTGTCTCTGTTTCAAAATTTATGAATTTTAGGTTTTATTTGTCCCAAACTATCTCAATTTTAGGTCACATCGCAAGAAACTACCTTAAATACCATATGTTACTGTTGACTACTATCTTGACATTTTTTCAAGAATTTGACCATTGTCTTTAGGCAAGTAAAAAACACTTGTGGGGTACATGACTCCTGTTTTTGGCATTTTTATCCAGACCACCACCTCACCTTCGCAAATCACCGCACCACCACCATAACAACCGCCATACACCGCACCACATCTACCATTCAAATCGCCCCACCTCCATCACTTCATCCCATCACCACCAACCATATCCAAACTCAAACCTTTCTTGACAACCAAAAACAACCACCACCAACAAAATTAAACCTACAAAGTGAGGGGTAGCTCAAGTGGTTAAAGCTTCCCTCCCGATTCCACCAGATCGTGGGATCGATTCTCATCCCCGCCCTTGTGGCTCTCTTAGCACCAAAAAAAACAAAATCAAACCTACAACTACTAACAATTCCTTCGTTTGAACCTAGAAATGTTGAGAACTCCTTCATTCAAACCTATAAATGGTGGTTGCAAGATGCACGAGACGTGAAATGGTGAGAGAATGATGTGATATTTGGTGGCTCATTTTTGGGGGTTTTGGGGGTCATTCTTGATCGTGGCGGCTCAATTATGGTGTAATTATAAAACTGTTGTATTTGTATATGATTTTTCAATTACTATGCTTTTCTCTTTGTGATTAACTCTCGAATTAAAAAAAAATGTAATGGTTTTGATTGACTCATTATTTTCATTGACATATGAACCTTAATGTTAATAAATAACGATATTACAAAATAGTTTAAGTTGTTTTTATAAAGATTAAAAAATGACATTTTCCCGTAAAAAGTTTATCACTTTTAAATTAAATTAGAGATTGTGATTTGACTGTTAAGTTTTGAAATTTATATGTTATTGTATTAATTGATTGATTTATTAAAATAAATTAACTAAAGTGAGTATTAATTGGTCTAAATTTTTTTGATTTAATTTTTTACTAATTGCTGAAACCTTCCCTTTTTTTCCCTTTGTTGATCGATCATTGATTGACAATCTAATTATCTCTCCTATGTACGGAGTATTTGAATTGATTGAATGGCTAATTTGGTAAATTTATGCGTACATTAATGGTGTGTTGTGTAATAATCCTAAGTTTGAAGGGTAAATTTGGAATTTCAAAGGGAGACACCATTGCTTTCCCCTTATATAATAGAGATATAGTTTTTTTTTTTTTTTTTTTTTTTTTTTTTTTTTTTTTTTTTTTAAATATTCTATGTACACACAGTATTTGTAGTAGATGTAACATTTCACTTTTCACACATGAAACACAACTGTGACCAATAATCTCTCTAAATTTTTTCCTATGTAAATTATGAAAAAATTATATTATTGGAAAGTGTGTACTGAGTCATTAAGATTAATTCAACAAGATATTACATGACTATAATTTTCCTTGTATATAAATTGTAATTGATAATCAAATTGAGTTGGATCTAGGAATGGCAACAGACCGGATTCGGAGCGGATTATGCATAATCCAACTCCTACCCTACAGGAATTCAGATTTTAAATCAGCATCTGACTCCGAGAATCGACTCAGATCCGACTTTTAAATCCGACATCCGATTCCGATCCGACCTGAGTTCGAGTTTTTTCCCTTATTTATGTTTTTATAGAAAAAATCTCTACTTTTAAGTGGTGTTTTTTTTCCTATTATCTTTCTTATATTTAGTCTTTTTTTTAAATGAAATAAAGTTTTTTACTATATACTATACATGAATAGCCAAATAAATATAAAAATTAAATGATAGTAATTGTATAAAAGTCGGAGTCAGATCGGATAGTCGGAATTTTTGAGAGATCCGACTCCGACCCACCCTCGACTCGGAGTCGGATTTTTTTAACGGAACCGGACTCGGACTTTATTTATCTTGGATTCAGAACGGATTTTTTCCCTCGAATTGGAGCAGACTAGGATCGGATCCGAGTTAGAAGAAGTGCCAAAAGTCAACATGTTACATTCCTAATACTTGTTTGAACGCACTGTCTTTTGAATTCCAAAATCTAGTAATGTATATATGCATATTTATTATGAGAAGATGGCATTATGGATCACTAAAACTTTTATACTAAGTCCCTTATATTGTACAACATTAAATTTGTATAATGGTAACAAGTTTGGTACAGTGTGGATACATTCTTTGCACAAATTTCTCTGATTAAATAGCAATAATTGAATAGCTGTTATTTTTACTAGTGAAAGAGTAAATTCCAAATTCTAATCCTTTGCAATTGTCGTTTGGTGCAGGTCTTGGTTCTGGTAATGATGACATATGCGGTGTAGATTGGGAGCCTGAAGGAGGAGATTTTGGGGATCGAGGTATCTTGATTGCTGTCTCTCTCTTTTATTTTTTATTTTTTATTTTTTTATTTGTGTGTGTGTGTGTGTATGTGTGAGGGGTGGATATTTCACATAGTATCCCTTATGTTTTGGTTTTCTGCTCTGTGATGCTGCACCCCTTGCTGTAGAAGCTACACACAAGCAATCCCAGGTGCAATCATTTACTTGGGCCGTTAGATAATGTGAAATGCATTTTGAGGTGAAAATTTTCCTCCATTTGCAGAGGGTTCACCCCTTAAGTCAGCCTCTATTTTTATCTTCTCCACATTTGTTTTTCTCCATTTTTATTCTCGCCAAATTGCAAACATGTCTGATTGATAATAAAATAATTGAAATCTTACTGAGAAGAACAAGGTTGACGTTGATCCAAACTCTTTTTTTTCCCTAACTTTTTAATTTTCCCCAACCCGACTGATTGAAAATTATTCTTTCAACGTTTGAATCTCGGTAGAAATTTCAAAGAATCAAACATGTGTGAGTCCCTGAAGTAATGATCATTATTGTCATCTACGAGTTGAACTTTGAGAGAGAAGCTTCGAGATGAGGAGAACTCTCATCTTTGGTTCAGAGGTTTGTTTGTGATGGGGGTTGTGGTTAGGACAATTTGTGTGAACTGGTTTGTGCAATGGACTGGTGATCAGGACTTGAAGGCAATTGCTGACTTTTAATTCATGAATTTGCTCATTTAAGATGATTTGAAGTTGTAGCCAAGTAACAAAAATTTGTCATTTGTCTTAGTTTCTTTGGTAATTAGCTACGTTAGTCGTTTCTTTTTTCTAAATTAAAAAAAAATTAAAATTGAAATTTAATTTTTTCCTTTTTTGGGGATTAAGGCTTTGATTGATTGATTGATATATTTATTTTTCTTTGACAAAGGCAATTGTTAGGATTAATGCCTGACACTAGACCTAACAGTTAATGTAGAAATTGAAAAACAATGAAAACATTAGTAGTAAATCAAGCAGCTTCTTGCAAACCCTCCTGTGTTCACTGTTCAGTGAGCACATGCTCGTCTCCCACCAGCACACGCTTAAGCCATTGGTCAGTCGTCCAAACCCTAATGTGATAGAGCTTCAGAGCTTCTTCTCCACTGCATCCTTATGAGCATTGAGTAAAGCTTTTATTAAAACTCCTCTCTGGTCCTTACCTTCTCTCTGTTCACAAACCATGAATCTTCGTCCTCCATTGGACATTTTTTGCAGTTTCTGTACCTGAAAAAGAAAAGATTAGAAGCATCCTTAGGCCCCGTTCTTTAAAGCTGCTTTGCTCTGTTCTGCTGAAATCTGCTTTGCTCTGCTGTGCTTTGCTGAAATCTGCTCTGCTCTGCTTCAATCTGCCCTGCCCTACCCTACCCTGCCCTGCCCTACTCTGCTCTACTTAAAATTAATACTTAATATTAAATTATTATAATAATAATTAATATTTAATAATAATAAATAATTAATATTTAATATTTAATAAATAATTAATATTTAATATTTAATAATAATAATAATTAATATTTTATAATAATAATAATAATAATAATAAATAAATAATATTTAATAATAATAATAAATAATTAATATTTAATTATAATAATAATTAATACTTAATAATAATAATAACAATAATTAATTATTGATATTTAATAAAAAAATAAAAAAATAATAATAAATAATTATTAATATTTAATAATAATAAATTATTAATAATTATTAATAAAAATAATAATAATAATAATAATAATAATAATAATAACAATAATAATTAATATTTAATAATAATAGTAATTATACTAACAGTAATTATAATATTTGTAACTAATAATATTAATTATAATAACAATAATTGATTTTTATAATAGCAATTAATATTAAGATAATGACTAATATTTAAAGATAATACTAATTATTAATTTTTAATAATAATAATTAAATAATATTTAATAATAATTATAATTAATATAATAATAATTAATATTTAACTTTAAAAATTTAATGATTATAATAATAATGCGATAATATTAGTAGTAGTAGTAATAATAATAATAATAATTAATATTTAATAATAATAATAATAATTAATATTTAATAGTGGTAGTAGTGGTAGTGGTAGTGGTAGTGGTAGTGGTAGTGGTAGTGGTAGTGGTAGTGTAGTAGTAGTGGTAGTGGTAGTGGTAGTGGTAGTGGTAGTGGTAGTAGTAGTGGTAGTAGTAGTAGTAGTAGTGGTAGTGGTAGTAGTAGTAGTAGTGGTAGTAGTGGTAGTAGTGCAGCAGTAGTAGTAGTAGTAGTAGTAGTAGTAGTAGTAGTAGTAGCGGCGGCGGCGGCGGCAGCGGTGGTAGTGGTGTTGGTGGTGGTGGTGGTGGTGGTGGTGGTAGTAGTGGTAGTGGTAGTGGTGGTGGTAGTAGTGGTAGTAGTGGTAGTGGTGGTGGTAGTAGTAGTAGTGGTAGTAGTGGTAGTAGTGGTAGTAGTAGTAGTAGTGTAGTAGTGGTAGTGGTAGTGGTAGTGGTAGTGGTAGTGGTAGTGGTAGTGGTAGTGGTAGTGGTAGTAGTAGTAGTAGTAGTAGTAGTAGTAGTAGTAGTGCAGCAGTAGCAGCAGCATAATAATAATAATAATAATGATAATAAAAATAATAATAATAATAATAATAATAATAATAATAATAATAAAATCTGCTCGGTTCGGCTCGGCTGAAATCTGCTCTGCTTTGCTTTGCTTTGCTGAAATCTGCTCTGCTCTGCCCAGAAGCTCAAAAGAACAGGGCCTTACTAAGTTAGTCTTTGATAATCAGCTAAGGCAGTCATCTTTCCATGTAAGATTGATTTGATTTTGCTGGTTTGCCGCCGGTTTATTGATTCAGTTTAAGTTATTTGGGTCCATTAACTTAATCCTAAAATTTTTAGTAAAATTTTAGCTTGTTTCATAGGATGTTAGGAATTACTTCGTATTAGCTGTTTGGACTGACAAGCTTTGTTATAGCTTTGTGCTGCAAAAAGCGCCTAAGTTCGATATCCTAGTGCTAGTCTAGTTAGATTAGGATTATATATATCTGCAATTAGTTGGTTAGGATGTGCAATGTAATATAAATATATATGATTATAGCAATGCAAATTCACTTTTTTCCAGCATTATATATACACACATTGTCACATTCAAACATAGTGTATGTCCTTATTACCTGCCCCTGTCGAGAAATAGAACTGACTAATCACATTCTTCTCAAGGTGAAAGGGAGTAAATATGAGGGTATGCCAAATCGAACCTAAGTGTGGGCCCCACTAACAGTTTCTTTTTTTCTTCCTTTGATGGGAAATTCCCTCCCCTTTTTTCAGTCTTAAGTATAATGGGTAATCTTTATATATGCTTATTGATTGATTGATTGATTGTTATCTGTAGTAAATTCTTGAGATTGACAATCATTTGTGTTATTATACAGATTTAGCCCAAGCAATTTTGCAACTAAAAGAGAGCACAAATTATAGCATTCCTTTGGTAGTTTTTGGACACATGCATAAAGATTTGGCATGTGGAGGTTCCCGGAAGATGATAGCCATGGATGAAAATAACACCATGTATCTAAATGCAGCGATTGTTCCTAGAGTAAAATGTGCAAGCTCTGGAGCTTCCCTTCGGGCCTTCACTGTGGTTGAGTTCAGTGATGGTAAAATAGCCAAGGTAGCTGAAACTTGGGTTTCAATCAATGACAATGAAGCCTCCCTTGAAGAGGAGCATTTATTATTTAGCAGCAATGATGGCTCATCTTTTGCAATGCAAAAAAACATTACTTTCAAAACCTTTAATTACACGGAGTAGATTACGTATTTTTTTGACGGATTAGCCTTATTCTTATCTTCATATTCTTTCATCTCTATTTAGCAACTACATTATTCTGGGAATACAATATTTTGGAATATATATTTTGATTTATTACATAATATTTATATTTGTGGATGATTGTTATGCCCAGTGACGGATCCAGGAATTGAACCGTGTGGGTTCGAAGTTGTTAATACATAGAATCAAAATTTGTCTTATAATAAGCACACAAAGCGCGCTGCGAAATATTAAGCAAAAGAGAATTTTGGTAATGAAATATTTGTAATTATTTGTAAAGAAGGAAATTATTTAGAAAATAGGGACGTAGAATTATAGCACAAAAGTAAAAGTAATTGGAAAAAACCCAAAAAATCTGAATTAGAAAATGGGGAAAAAGAATGAAACAAAAGGAATGGAAAAAAAAAAATAAAGAACGAAAAAACACAAAGAGGTTGGGATTCGATCCCGCAACCTCATGTCTGCTTGTCATCACCACTATTATTCCTTAAACAAGACCGACTTAATTTCATGTTCTCACGACTAGTAAGATAACTATGGACAACCGACATTAAGCTTCTGGAATATGAAATTAAGCGCACATATCACCAAAAAAATTAGTCCGATTTGCATGTATTTCTGTTGACCAACCGCCTAGTAATCTTGCATGCTTAGGGTTTAAAACGAAAATATGTTTGTTATTGTCTTTTCGACAATGGACTCGCAATGACCGAGTAGAGGCCGCTAGATGCGCGGGGAGGGGGGATTGTGCACTACTTCGCCCTTACCCTTGTCCCCTAATCTATGACCTTTGGTGCACGACCAGACTATGGAGTCTTTCGCCTTGCTTATGTCTCGGCAAGGCTTAAACCGGGTTCCGTAGCTCCCTGAAGGAGTGCGGTGGCGACTTCCTCTACTCGTTCTTTTTCAGAGTATAATACACACAACTCCAGACATACTCACACTATGCAAAAGCAAGAATTCAATTCTAGCAAAACCAAAGTCATCACCGAGAGCACTTCAAGGTCATAAACACACTTGAGGGTCTAGCATATGTCATTATTGAGCTATTTGCATACTCATGGTCTTCCGAGGGTTTGACCAAACCGATTTAGGGAATGATGAAGGCAATCATTTGGGGGTTTTTGGGACACAAAATATTTTTGTTTTGCATTCACCTTTTTGTTTTACTTCTTTTCAAATAAATTGGGATTTGGGGTTTTTGTTAACAATTGCAACCAATTTGAGCTTCCACTTCTTGTTAGCCAACTATATGAGCCTTAGCCAAATTTTATTTTATTCACCCTTAGTGACAAGTGAAATAGAGCTAAGTTTGTAAAGTTGTAAGCCTCCATATCATGTTGATAAATGGCTAAGTTATGATTAGTGCTTTTGTTTGGAGCCTAAACCCCCCCTAAATACATTAGTCCATTATAGTTCAAAAAAAAGTCCAAATTCTCCCAAAGTTAGTGTTGAAGTTTGAAACAAAGGGGATTGAAAATAGATGTTTGGCTCCTAGGTTGTGTGTAGTGATTGAGTTTGGGGGAGGAAATTTCTCCCTCGGTTTGGTTTGTGTTAGTTCTTGAATTGTATTGTTTCGCTTGATTAGGAAGACCAACATAGCCAAATTACTTTCCCGACCAACCTTAAGCTAGCCTAACATTACAACCTTCAAGTCCTTCTCACTCTAGACGGTTAAGTCGCATGATGGAGGAAGCAATGAATGCCTTATTTGAGACATGTGCTAGTTTTGCTTGATTTCTTTCACCTTGATTTTTCCTTGAGCTCATTCATTTGAGCTATGAGACACCACTTGGTTTTGTGCCTTTGAGGTTGGGGAGGGATGTCTTGGTGAGGAGTAACAGATGTTTAGTCATGATTGATTGGGCCCTCAAACTCCCATTTGTGACCACTAGCATGAGTTAGCTTGCTTCCCCCTTAGAGGGTTGAGGGTTGAGCGCACATTCGTGTCTTTAAGAGCTCCTTTAGGCTTTTGGTCGAGACTTGTGGATTTTCGAAAACCTCTGCTTTGATTGAATGAGAGTTGTTGGGTTAACTCTTTGGAAACCCTTAAGAGAGCATACTTGTCCCCATTGGCGACTTTGGGGTTTAAATGGCTTGTCACTAGTTGCTTAAAGTGACTGTGATTCCTATGAAAGTGAGTTAGTGTATATATGTGTGTTTTGATTTAGTTGAATAATTCTCTGTTGTTAGTTTGGTTTTGAGTTTTCTTGCCTCGGGATGAGCAAAGGTTCAGTTTGGGGAGAGTTTGATAAGTGGCTTTTAGGGCCACTTAATCTACTCATTTACCCCTCAATTGTAGCCTATTTTGGTCTTTTAATGATCATTGTAGACCGTGGTCCCTTGCGGGGCTTGGGCCTACGTCGATTGTGTTGGTGGGCTTGAGCCACAGATACCGCACGTGACATTGGGGTGTGTTGTCGAATTGAGGGGATCGCCACCGTGCCTATACAGGTTAATCACGGATGCCCGAAACGTTTGTGCCAAACTAATGGCCCCACTGTTAGGTCCAGTAACCAGATCGTGGGTTCGGGGACATGGTACGGACCAGATCTTTGACCCAATCCTCCCGCGTGTAGCGGCCTCTACTCGGTATCTCATTGTAGTTCCACAAATCATAATTATTGAATTCAAAGAGCCTATTGATTTAAAGTGACGAATTTAAAAACCCTATAAATGAAAAGTAATGCATTTTATAAAAATAAAGGGAGTATACAACTATACAAGTACCTTAGTAAGCGCATTGTCATGCCATTGAAAAAACAATTTATTTGATCTTTAACTTTTATAAGGTTGGAGAAGGAGGCATTCAAAAAGTGAAGTTGGACAAGTCAGTAATTAATGGAATGAACTTTTCTGTCTTTGAGGGATGTTTCTCCTTAATCAAATTGGCCATCAGTCAAGGACCTCAAGTTCGGTCTTCCTAGTCCGGTCTTGGACTAATGAATTGCCCTAAATGTGCATAATAAATTAACAATAATGTCATCTCTTAGATAAATTGTTATATACCAAATGATTGGTTGCCTAAGAGTATCTCAAATGGTAAATCTGAAACATACTAAATTACGGACTAACTATATACAAGTAGCTATATATTTATCATTGGAGAAAAGAAATGAGCAACTTGCAAGCTACCCTGGCCCAAACAAACTATACGCGGGCATGCCTACATGGTTTTTTTTGTTTTTGTTTTATTTGTTTATCAAATTGTTAATGCAAAACAAGTTAACAACAACGTCGATGGAGACACGTAGGCGCTCTAAATGACTTTCCCACTTGGGCTGTTACACAAAGCAAGCAGCCAATCACCATATCATGCACCTTGCATCAGAAAAATTAAGAATTGAAGATTTTCAACTAAAGAAATACTACGAGTATATAAAATTTGGCCCATTTATGTCACCATACACTGACACACTACAACGCAAATTATAATATGCACCCTTGTGCACACAGAACTACGTGCACCATTAATAAGACGCTGACACATAGCTCCTTTTACGTGCACACAGAACTACGTGCACCACCAATAGGACGCTGACACGTAGCTGCTTCTTTCCTAGCTGTTTCTTTCCTTATTTTTGCAACGAATTTCCCGCGTTCTTTCCTTTTTCAATCCTTTCATTATTTCTCCAATTTTCCTTTTCAATTATCATTCGAAATTTTTCTCTCGTCGATTTTCTCTCTCCTCTAGTTTTCTCTCATCAATTTTCTCTCTCATTTACTTTCTCTTTTCGATTAATTCAGTGCTCTTCTCACCACTGTTGATTGCTCTGTTCATCCTTGTTGTTCTTCAATCTTGTTTTTGCCATGGATTTGATTTATGTGCCTGAAGTCTTGATAGTGGAGGTAAGATTTCTGAAATTAGGTTTTTTCAATGTGATTTTTGAGCAACTTTTAATTATTGCTAATTATTTGAAGTTATAATTATCGTTTGTTTTTAATTCATTGTATAATTAGGTTTTATTTAGTTGCTTATATTTGAGATGAGATTGTGATTTTTTCTTTTATAGTTATTAGGTTTGTTATTTTCTTGAATATTATTCTGAACATTGAATAATTTTTAGTTTTAATTAGTTGTATTTTCTATTGATTTATTGATGAACTAATCACATTATTGATCTATTATTTTTAATCTTCTGTAATTTTTGATTAGATTTTGATTAATATGATTCTGCAGTAGTATTATAATAATTTGTGTTGATTTTCATCATTTGTTGATTAATCTGTTCATTAATTCTTGATTTTGAACTTTTCGCCTCTTTTGATTTCTTGTTGAACAATTTATGTCCAGAATTTGATAGATATATGTATGTTTTGTTCAAAGTGTTTTGAACTTGATTTCTGATTTATGAATTTTAATATTATTTTGAACATTGCATAATATTTAGGTTTAATTAGTTGTATTATTCAATTTATTAGTTGATGAACTAATTAAATTATTGATCAATTTACGATTAGCTTCTGGAATTTGTTTAAGATATTTTGATTTCTTATTGTATTTTATTAATTTGTGATGAATTTTATCATTTTTTTGATGAATTTAATGAATATTATTTGTTTATAATTCGTATTAGTCGTATTATTAGTATTTTAAATATATTATGAACACTGTCATGTTATTTATTGAATCTTTATTTTATTTTATTGAACCTTTGATCCGATATATATTTTAATATAGAATTGTACAAGTAATTATGAACATCTTATCCTTTTATTTGAACTTTGTTCTTTTATTTTTCAACTATAATAATTTTTGTTATGCATTTTGTTTGTTTATTGCAGTTTATAAGTATGAAGTTGTTTATAAGGAAAGTGAAAAGTCTGAATTGCAGTGGAAACAAGTCAACAGTGATGCGGAGGCATATGAAATGTATAATGATTATGAATTTCGGCATGGATTTAGTATTAGGAAAGGGAAAGTTCGATATGTTGGTAGTTCAAGTGTTTGGAGAGGCAGAAATTATTTATGTTCAAATGCTGGTTTGAAGGATACTTCTTCCAAGGTGCCTAGGAAGTATTCTAAGTTGGATTACCGTACATGTTGTGAAGCTTACATTGATTTTGTTATTGATGAGAAAGGTGTTTGGACTGCTGTTAAACACAATATGGATCATAATCATGCTATGATACCTGTTGAGAAAAGACATCTCCTTAGGTCTCAAAGGAAAATTCAAGGTGAGCATTTGAAGTTCATAAGTACTATGAAGGCTAGTGGGGTTAGGGTTACGGATTCTCTTCGTGCTTTAAGGAAATAAGTTGGTGGATCTCCTAATCTATGCTACACTGTTACTGATGTTTACATCGCTTTAGCTACTGAAAAAGCCAGCAGATTAGAAGGTGGTGATTGTAATGCTTTGATCAAGTTTTTTGATGCAAGACAAGCCAAGGAGAGTGACTTTTATTATGAGTTTGAGGTTGATGGAAATCATGCCCTTTGTAGTGTATTTTGGAGGGATGGAATAATGCGAAGGGATTATGAAGCTTTTGGTGATTTGATGGTGTTCGATACCACCTATAGAACTAACAAATATGGCATGATTTGTGCCCCTTTTGTTGGTATGAATCATCATTGTAATAATGTCATGTTTGGAATGGGTTTTGTTCTTGATGAAAAGACCAGCAGTTTTGTATGGTTGTTTGAGGCTTTTATGAGATCTATGGGAGGATGTCGAGATCCCATAACCTTAATGACTGATCAAGCCCCTTCAATTGTTGCAGCAATTCGACAAATATTTCCAAGCATCCGGCACCGTTTGTGCACTTGGCACCTTGGTGAGAATTCAAAGACCAATATAGGAGGACTCAGAATATTAAAAGGGTTTCCAGAAGTATTCGATAATTTGCTTAAGTACTGTGAAAGTCCTGCTGAATTTGAACATTATTGGCCAAGGTAAGCTTTCTTTAATATTATTTGAACCTTTTAGTTTATGTTTTAAACTTTTTTGTTTGATATCTGAACTATTGCATTTACATATTTGCGGACTTAATTTTATTGAATTTAACCTGATTTGTTTCTTTTTGAACATTAATTATATATATTTGAATTAAATGTATTAAGTTTTGAACCTTCTTTAAATATGAACAATTTATTATTTATTTTCAACATTTTTACTTTTCATGTTTAACAAGTGCATATGAATAGTATTATTTATGTTTGAACTTTTGTTGGTGTAATTTGAACAACTATATTATCATTTTGTTTATTGATTTGTTGTTTTTTGTTTTTAATAGAATGATGACAAAATACAAGTGTTCAGAAAATGATTGGTTAAATCACTTGTATGATATCAAAGAGAAATGGTGTCCTGCTTATTCAAAAGATTATTTTTCGGGTGGAGTTTTGTCATCCCAAAGGAGTGAAACAACAAATCATTCTGTTTCTAATAGATTGAATAAAACAGATGGTTTGAGTGACTTTTATAGTACTTTTCTTGATGTTATATCAGAGTAGAGGAGTAAAGAAAGTAAGCAAGATTTCCGTTTTTTGAGGGGTAACCGTCATCTTGCAGTAGCTAATGTTCGTTTACTCATACACGCTAGGGAAATTTATACTATTTCTGTGTATGTTGTTTTTGAGGATCAATTTGCTAAAGGAATTGCATGTTGTCAAGAGCGGAAGCATGAAGATGACGAGACTATTTGTTATTATGTTTGGAGGCCAAATAAGGACATTATTAGGCATGAAGTTACTTATGAAAAATTTACTTTCAATATCAATTGCACATGTAAGTATTGGAGTGAAATGGGGTTGTTATGTGGACACTCTCTTCGTATATATAATATTCATTGTGTTCAAAAGATGCCAGAACAGTACATAGTGAAGAGGTGGACTAAGAAGGCTATGTGTAGTCATGTTTCTGATGAAGATACATGTCAAGATGTTAAAGTTGTTCCTTCTGCTGTTTGGAGAGTTCAAATGGTTAGGAAGTATGTTCAGTTAGTGACATCATGTCAAGAAGATCTTTTAGCAAGAACTGAAGTTGAGTATACTTTTCAAATGTTACGTGAAAAGGTCGAAAGTGTGCTGGGTCCAATTGATATTGAAGATGTTGAAGTTGGTGAAGAAGCTAATGAAGAAGTTGATGAAGAAGGGTTCATAAATAATCCAAAAATAACTAGGAAAAAGGGTGAAAGAAACTACAGGCCAAAAAGTACTGTTGAGAAAGCGTTTAATAAAGCTAAGTGTTGGAAAAATAAAGTAGATAAATATAAAGATGAAGCCAGAGCTACTGTCCAAAAAAAATTGGTTGTTGAGGTACTTTTGAACCCCTTTTCTTTTTATCTGAACTTCTGTTATTTTTTATTGAACAACTTATAATTTTATTTTATTTGCAGGTTTTAGATGATGATGGAGATCCTTTGATTTATTCACATCCAACAACACAAGGTTCAAATCTCTCTGTTCTTCCAAAGAGAAAGAATGTTCAAAGTAAAAATAGTAAATCTTCAACCAATGCTTCTCATTCGTCATCGACAAATGTAAGTATTTGTTGAACATTTCAATTGTTTTTTTATACTTTTCTATTATATATGTTTAATTTCATTTTTATTTTTAGGTTTTTGGTGATGGTGTTAGAACTGGTTTCCAATCTTCAAATGGAAAAGGATTCAAAAATACTAACCCTTCAACTAAATTTACTCAGCAATCTTCATCTAATGTAATTATTTTTCCAAATTTTTTTATTTTTTTGAACTTAATTCTTTTAGTATTGAACTTTTGATATTAACTTTTGAACTTGTTAATTTTGTAGGTTTTTGAAGGTTATTCATCCAACAATTTTCCAAGACCTAATTATTCTCAGCCATGCTCATCTAAAGGTTCAAATACCTTTTCAACAACTAATGTTCAGTCTTCCTCTGGAAATTTCTCAAGTGATTCTCATCCAACTTTTTCAAATGTAATTTTTTTATTGAACTTTTTCAAGTTTTTCTTGAATTTGTGTTTTTAAGTTCTGAACTAACTTGGATTTTTTTGTAGGTTTTTGGTCATCAAGCTTCAACTAATTCTTCTCAGCCATCCTCATCAAAAGCTTCAAATTCTTTTTCAACATCTAAGCCACCTTTATCAAATGTAATTTTTGTTACTGAACTATGTTTTGTTTTTGTTGAACTTTTTTGTTTATATTCTGAACTATCTTGAATTTTCTGTAGGTTTTTGCTCATCAAGCTTCAACTAATTTTCCAGCGACCGTTTCTCAGTCTTCTTCAAGAAATGTATCTTTTTACTTATTTTACTTTAATATATTTTGAACTTTTGTTTTTTTTTTTTTTTTTCTGATCTTTTGATAATTTTGTAGGTTTTTGAAGGTCAATCATCCGATAATATTCCAGTACCTAATTCTTCTCAGCCATCCCCATCAAAAGCTTCAAATACATTTCCAAGAACTAATGCCCAGCCTTCCTCTGTAAATTTAACTTCTTTACTCTTAATATTTTTTATATTTTAAAAAATAATTTATTAATATAAATATTTTTATGTATATACTATATGTTTTGTAGGTATGTGGATCTCAAGCTAAAAATACAAAAACTTTCTTAAGAGCTTCTCAGCCACCTCTATCAAATGTATTGATAATATTGAACTTTTTAATTTTTTATTTTGAACTTTAAATTTTATATTATGAATTAATCTGAATTTTCTGTAGGTTATTGGTCGTCAATCTTCAACTTACTTTCCATCAACTGGTTCTCAGTCCTCTACAAGAAATGTAACTTTTTAACTGAACTGTTTTAGATTTTTTTTTTGAACTTCTAATATTATAATGTGAACTTTTAACTTTTGTTAGGTTTTAAGTGGCTCTCAAGGTAAAAAAAGGAAATCATCTGAAGTGAACCATAACAGAGGTTTTTGATATGAGACTAGTAAATGGTTTCAAGTAAGTATGGACATTCTGTTTCTCTATTCTGAATATTTTTGTTTTTGTTTTTGTTTTTGTATTTTTGTTTTTTATTTTTATTTTTATCATTTTTTCGTTTAATTTTTGTGTTTTTAGTATTTTGATGC
Source organism: Chenopodium quinoa (assembly GCF_001683475.1). Classification (NCBI taxonomy): domain Eukaryota; kingdom Viridiplantae; phylum Streptophyta; class Magnoliopsida; order Caryophyllales; family Amaranthaceae; genus Chenopodium; species Chenopodium quinoa. The sequence goes on along the minus strand of NW_018744452.1, from coordinate 277,958 downwards.
TGGTCGCAATGCAAAGAATGAAGGGTCTCGTGGTGTTGGATCTTCTAATGTTTCAAATTATGATGAAATGTTATCAATGTTTGACAAGACAAGTAATTCTTAGTTCATTAATATATGAATATATTTTCATAGGTTTTCAATTTGTAAGAATATTCAAATTCTTATTAATTTTCAATACAGACGAATATTTTTATCATTACTTTTAAATTGTTTGTTATTATTTTTTTATTTTTTATTATACAAAAAAATATTGACAAACATATTTTATAAAATGAACAACTACACTTCAATATTTGAACATAATTTTAATATCAACAACTATACTACAAATATTACATATTTAAGTCAATCTTAATTCAAATTGAAAATTCAAACAACATTTGTCTTTCAAACTAAAAATTTTAACACACCAAATAAAATCACATTTTCTTGAAATGTCATTAAATTTAAATATTAATTCTCCTCAAGTCTTCTTCTTGCTGCCATTTTCACTCTGTACCCTTCTCTATTGGTGGGGCTTAAAATTATTTCTGCACAATACTGCACCCTAAGCTTTCTGATTTGATCAACCTGAACATGTAAAGAAAACATATAATTATGAATAAAGTGTTAAATGTTTTGAACAAATAAAGAAATAATATGAACACTATTGTTGAAACTCACATCATTTGCTTTTAAATCACATTTCCATTCTAGCAAAGGTTCTGTTGTGTATGTTTCCATATGTTTCATCACGTAAACACCACAATTCTTATGATCCAAATTGCTTCTCCATTTCATCTTGATCAAGTCAGTTTTGAAACTTAAGATTCTTGCAACATCACTTCTCGCATAATCTTTTGTTCGCATGAAATAAAAGCCTCCAGCTGATAAACAAAATGATGAATTATTTGAACATCTGAGCACAATTTACTGAACATCTGAACACAATTTACTGAACACAGCTTAATAATTTAGTAACTTACCATCGGATTATCTTCATACTTTGTAGATGCCTTCACATTCATTGGAAGCTTTCTGTTATCAATCAAATTAATTGTACCTTTGTACATGTTGATACACATCAAGTAAAAGTGCTTATATGCAGCCACTGGAACCAAGAATTCCCTAAATTTTTTTATGTTTTGAATTCCACTATTATTCATTTCATAGCGCAATCTTTGAGCAAACTTCTCATGTCTTATTTCTGTGGTAGTATTTGCACTTGCACCTTTGTCTGTGCATATAATCAACTGCAATTAACAATTCAAAATAATGAACATTTATTATAAACATAATGAACATTAAAAAAAATATATTGAACAAGTTATATAAAATTATTTATTTTTATTTGAAAATGTTTAAAATTTATTTTCTTACGTATGGCATTGTGGAGAAGTATATGCTATTTTTTTTGCCCTTGATGTTCAAGATATGAGCCCAAGCATCAATAACTGCTGTATCGATCTCTTCATCTGTTCCAAGTGTCTTCATTTCTTCCCTGTTGACACTGTTATCTCCATCATGGTACATCAATTCACTGTCAATACAACGAAAAAAATTAACAAAATTAAATTAAGATTTATTTTATTATTTGAACTATGTAAATAATTATCTGAACAATTATATTGAATTTATGAACAAGAGATTTAAATTAGTAAACTTACTCATTAGGCCCATCATTGAATGCATAATCAGACAAGGTTGCATGCATTGCACTAACATTTTTGAACAAATCTTTGTATTTTATCATGAATGGGGACTTTAGACAAGCTGGCAATTTTATCACTTCTCTTCTTGGTCTTTTGTTTGCATTAACTTCCTGTACTGTTGTTTGTCTAATATAACAATATAAAAGTATTGTTAGTTTTTTTGAACTATATATTTATGTAACTGAACTTTAATTTTATTTCTAATGAACTTTATCATATATATATTATTATACAGTTACCCCTTTGATTTTTCACAAACTTTGTTTTGTTTTCCTGCTTCTTCTTTAGATCTGTACATTTGAACATATAGTTAAAACATTTGAGTACTTAAATAAAAATATTTGAACACAAAAAATTAATATAGTAATTATATCATTCAATACTTAGTAAATACATAAATATTTGTAGTTTTTCTGATTTCATTCAACATATTTATGCTAACTTTTTTAGCTTCTAACCTAGTTGTCCAAAAAATTACAGATTACCATTTTATTCCAAAAAGTTACACATTACTTCCAAAATATTTACATATCATCTTCTTTTTCCTTTCTACCCTATTGCCCAAAAAACTACATATATAAGTGATGTTTGGATAGAATTACATTACCCTTCGTGATGCTGAAAATCCTTTGAAATTGGCTTGCCCAAAATATCATCAAGTGTTGCATCACTGGTTCCAATTATGTTTGAAAACTCACTGGTATCAACATGTCTTCAAAAGGTAGTTCAGACGATTTTCCAGCTCCAACAGGTTCTCCCATTTGTAAAGGCACCTCCACTGCCTTTGATGTTCCTCCACCTTCTACAACTTCTTTTCCATGACCTTTCTCTCCTCTACCTATGGTAAGTGTTAGATCAAGGGTACGTTTCTCAGTAATAGCACCTTCTCCCCTTTGATGTCCACTTTCACCACTTTCCATAGGACCCGCACTTGCTCCAATTTGAGCATCTTGTGGTGTTAGAGGATCCTCAATTTCCAAGGACCAAGCTCTTTGAAAGTTGAAATCCCCCCTAGTTTCTCTTCTCTCCTTGCTTTTCCTTTCTCTTTTTCTATTCTTTTTTCAGATTCTCTTCTTTCTGCTTCTTTTTTCTCAGCTTCCTTCTTCTTCAAGTACTCTCTTTCAATCTAATCAATAGCCTTTAAGAAAGACTCTGTTCCAAAGAATGCTTCATCTTCACTTAAACTGGAAGCATCATTCCTTTTTTTTCCAATAAGATTTTCAACACTTTTGATAATCATGTTGTTTGAGAACAAGTCTTTTCCTAACTTCAATTTGTCAGTCATTTTTGACATACAACTTCCCAAAGTCTTGACAATTTCCATCAATTCATCCATAAATTCCTCCTGATTTCAACATCAAATAATGAACATAAGCTTACAATATTCTGAATATGCAGTAAAAGTTTATGAACAATAAAAATTTATAGATTGAATAATTTACTGATTTTAGAATGAAATAATAAATTATTATTTATTATTTGAACATTAGAAAAAAACATTTGCACATTTTACATAAAATTATGAACATATAAAAATAAACTTTGAACATAAAAGTAACTGAACCTTGGATGGCTGATTTTCATTGATTGGCATAGCTTCACTGACTTGTTGTTGAACTTTTGCTTGATGTTGTGCAGGTATTTCTATTCTTTGTAACACACTACCTAATCTAAATTGTGACTTTGCCTCTAAATTCATTCTCTCTTGAATCATATCTCTATTCCAAGCCGAAATGATTGGGTATGTTCTCGGTTGCTCAATACCTCTTTTTTGCACTCAATCACAATACAACAACTGCCCCATAAAAAAGGCAGACCAAGACATTATTCCATTATGAATTTTTAACAAAATTAAAGAAACCTATGCATTAAAATCTTGAACAAAATTAGGAAAACTTTTGAACATCTAAATATAAGTTATAAGGTATATGAATATAATTTTGTAAAATTTTCAACAAACATAACCAAAATTCTTTAAATAAACACAAGAACATCAGGCATTAAAATTTTGAACAGTTATACCAAAAATGTTGAACATATGAACACAAGGCATAATTCATATTAACATAAGGCAAAAACATTTTGAACATATGCAATTTTAATTTTGAACAATTAGGGATACCATTTGAACATAATGAATTAAAATATGAACAAATAAATAATAATAACAAAACTGAAAATCATACCAACAAGAAAGGTAGTGATCCCTTAAAAAAGCCCTTTGTGTTTTTCTTCCACTCAGGTACTGTGGAAATCAGACTTTGTAGGATATACTTGCACCAATTCAATTCCTTAATCTCAACACAATCTTGAATTGTGTGTAGGAATTTGTAGTGGCAGTGAAGGTTTTGGCTTGTTTTCATCATTGAATTCACAGCTAGCACAAGGAAATCTATTTTGAATATCTCAGTTGCTTCTCCTGTGTTCTTCTCTCTTGATTCAATTTCTGTTGCAACATATTTCCTTTTATGCAATGCTTGCTGATCTTTCTTGTTTTTCTTTTCTTCATTAGTTTCATACTTCTCAAATATCCATTGGGTTCTAAGGCAACAAGTTTTACAACCCCAATTTTCCCTCCACCTCATTAAAGGTGTCACAATCTCCATATCTTCATCTTCCTCCTCTGCCTTCTTTGGTTCTTTTTCATAAATAACCTTTTCACCTCTAGGCAATCCATATACAATCTGCACATCATGTTCATTTATCTCTACTGATTTGTTGAATGGTAAGTATAGAGTGCTACTGTTTTCTTCAAAATGCCTCAACAACCAAGCACAAAATACAGCATCATTTTGTGGCAAATTCACAGAAAGAATTTCCCCAAAACCCATTTCATCCACTGCTTGTTTTTGTTGTGGGGTTAAGTTTGCTACAAACTTCATAAACTTAACATGTCCCACTCGAACACATAGCTTCTCTTCTTCATACATCATAACTTCATCATCATCATCAGTCAAACTTACAACATCTTGATCAATAAGTTCATCATCTTCTTCAATTATTCTCTTTCTTTTTTTCTCAATTTTCTCAACCTTTTTACCTTTCTCCTTTTTCTGAACTTCTTTTTCCTTCTTCTGAACTTCTTTATCCTTATTCTGAACTCCCTTAGGTGATTTCTTAACAACCTTTTTAGAAGATTGTCCACCTTCCTGTTGACCAGTTTTTTCCTTAATCTGAACCCCCTTCTGTTTTTTTTGAACACCCTTTCCAGATTTCTGAACTTTGTTTAATTCTTCTAATGGAATTTCATGTTCTTCATCATGCTGCTGTTTCTCTTTTTCTGGGGTGTTTTGGCTGCGCAACACTCTTGTTGATGTAGTTTTTGTGTTCTTTCCTATTTTGTAGCTATGTGTTTTTTCCTTGTGAAAGAACTGATTTTATCGTATAAATAGTTATAGTTAAAAAATGTTAAAATTTATGTAAATTAAAGAACATTACATTACAAAAAAATGAGTAAATAGTATATAAAGAAGTTACCTCTTAGATGTTTCCTTGGGCTGGTTAGTATTGTCACCATCGCCTTCACCATTATAAGAAGTTGTTGAAGGTGGTACAGTACTTTGTGGAGGAGTATCAGATTTTTCCTCAGGTTGTTTAGAATTTTCTGGTGGGAGTACAAAATTTTCTATAGGTTTATCAGAATTTTGTGAAGGTTGATCAGAAGTTTGTGGAGGATGATTAGAAGATTGTGGAGGATGATCAGAAGTTCCTTTAGGATGTTTAGAATTTGCTGGTGGGAGTTCAGAACTATCTTGTGGGTTCTGATTCTCAGTGTTTTTTTCTGTTCCATTTGGGTTCTCTGGTTCAGAATTTTCTGATGGGGGTACAGAAGTTGCAGGATGTTGTTCAGAATTTCCTGAGTTGAGTTCAAAAGTTTCCTGTGGCTTCTCTTTTTCATGTTTTTTTTTTCTGTTTATTTTGGCTTCTGTGGTTCAGAAGTTTTTATAGGTTGATCAAAATATTGTGAAGATGGTTCAGTGTTTCCCGTTTGATCAGAAGTTTTTGGAGGTTGATCAGAAATTTGTAGAGGTTGATCAGAAATTTGTGGAGGTTGATCAAAAGTTTGTGGAGGTTGATCAGAAATTTGTGGAGGTTGATCAGAATTTTCAGGTGGGAGTTCAGAACTTTCAGGGTGGTGTTCTGATGGAAGTGGGGACTCTCCAGCAGTTGGACTGTTAATAAAAAAAATAATAAGAACAAAATAAAAATATCTAAGTAATTTAAGAATATAAAGCAAATTGAAATCATATGTTTACATGCCAAAATATGAATGGAAAGCAAACTGATTTAGAATATGTTCACTTATTATATTTTGATATTCAAAAGTTTTAGATGGGTTGTTCAAAAAATAATACAAACTTAATCACAATATATTAAGATAAATATAGAATTGTGTGTTGTTCAGTGGTTGTTGTTTATTGTTCAAACTTTTTAAAAGGGAGTTCATAAAATAATGTAATAATGTAATAATATAATATTAACCATAATATATTCTAATATAAACTGAAATATATAAAAAAATGTTCAGAAGTTTTTAAAGGGTATTTAGGACATAATGTTCAGTAATTTTTGTGTGTTGTTCAAAATAATTTAAGGGTTGATCAAAAGACATATTCAAAACATAAGCACAATTATTGAATTTGCAAACAAGTATATAATCATTTATATAAATTTGTGTGTTGTTCAGTGGTTTTTGTTTATTGTTCAAAATGTTCTGAACGATGTTCATCAGCTAATAGAATATTTAAATGTTAATCAATATATATATCAATTTAAACTTAAATAAAAGATTTTTAGTGGTTATTCGTTGTTGTTCAAAATATTTTTAAGGGTTGTTAAAAAAGAAATCCATACATAATTAAAATTAATGAACATGCAAGTAAATATAGAAACATAAATACACAATTGTGGGTTTTTCAGTTGATTAAAATAGATGTTCAATGCTTTTTTCAGAATTTTTTGTTCATACAAACAACATATATAAACATTAAACAGGAAATATATGAATCAAAATATACCTGTTTGATGGACTTTGTGAAACTTGTTTGTTTAATTCTTCCAATATATTTTTATCAACAATTGGACTTGCTTTTATATCTTCTAATTTCTTCTTTTTTGGTGTTTTGAGTCTGAACATCTGACTTAATGTCCTGTTCAAAATATTTTTGTTTCAAATTAATTTTCAATTTTAAAAATTAGGGTTTCAATTACTCATTTTTTTTATGAATTTTAACAATAAATCACTTACATATCTTCATCTTCTTCAGTAGACGGAGATTGTTTCGATTTTCTACAAAAAAAAAAAACATAATTATATTGATTATTAACTATTTCAAAAAATTAAAAGCGACAACAATTTAACAAAATCGTATCATAATCAAAGTAAATGGAGTGATGTTCACCTTTTTGAAGGTGTTTTCGGTGTTCCTTCGTCGTTCGCCATGGAAGTGCAGCAGTTTTAGAGAGAGAAAATTAAAAGTTGTTTGAGAAAATTGAAAAGAGGAGAGAGAAATGCAAATAAATTAATTGAAGGAAGTGTATAATTTATGAGAAGAGAGAGAATGTTTAAAACGATTAAAAAAATTAAATGGCGGTTTATACTTTGAGGTTTAGAACGGTTATTTTTTTAAAAAAAAAATAAATAAAAACTGTATTATGTTAGTTGGACGGGTTTTGTTTATTTGGGCGTGGGTTTTGTGTCTGGCTTCTGTTTGTTGGGCCACGTATTGGGCTGGTGCACCTATTTCTAGGTGCACTATGGTGTATCTAATACCAATGGACACTACAAACTAGTCCAAGCCCAATCATCAAGGCCTATAACTTTTTAGTTTGATAAAACCACTTTGGCCTTTAATGCCACTAAGCACTATCTTTCCCTTTTTATTGGTGAAAGTGAGGGAAAAAGTCAAAACACCCCAAGTTAAGAGGTGATTAAAGGGTTGTGGCAAACTTGTATGTTGACCCTATTTTAATTTAATTATGCTCGTTTTCTGACCAAAAAAAAAGAGGTGATTAAAGGGCGAGACGAGGTGGGCAAAGGCAAGAAAAATGAGGCTGACTGGTCGGGTCGGGCCAATGCTTAGGCTAAAATTACTTGTCTAAACCCACAAAATTAGATCGAGCCATAAAAAGTAATTAAAATCTTACAAAATGTATGTCCAAAGCCCGTACCAAAATTTTAAAAATTCGAGTCCAACATTACTTCATGTCAAAATTTATGCCCAAAGTCGAGCTAGCTTGCATGCAAAAACATGACCAGCTCTACCCCTAAAAGATAATACAAAACAAACATAGCAAAAAGCAAGAAGTGAAAACCAAATTAACAAAGATCTCGAGAGCTAACTAGAAGAGATTGGCACCATTGGAACCCAAGAAACTTCACAAAATTATTTGAATAAAAAACGGCTCGAAGGTCCACCAAACCACCTTAAAATTCACCACACTTTTGGTTATATTAATTTCGTAATTGGTCAACTAATCTGCGGCTTATTCATCGTTAAAATCATATAATTAGACCAATCAAGGAGAATCATGATGTCATTAATATTCACCCATTTGTACTATTAATACCAAAAAAAGATAATAATTCTCTCCCAATCTAAATTTGTCACGTACAATAAAAGAAACCAATTAAGCTAAGCACTACTCATGTCATATTCACAATAAAAAAGATACTTGCTAGGACTTGCGTAATCGGTTGTATTCCTTACTAATCAACCACCGATTAAGCTAGTAAAAGTATTCTTACTTTTAAACCCATGAATATGATGATTTATTTGTCCCCTTGATTTTCATAAACCTAGACTTATTTTACTTATATTATAAACAAATTAAAACTACATTGTCTATATGGTGACAAGTGGGCATACTTGCTAGGACTTGAGTGTCTCAATTGTTCTACAGGGTCAATTTGAATGACAAAGTTAATTTAAAAAATTAGCAAAAGTATATGGTGATGTATGCAATTGACATGAAAATCTATTTAACTACACAATGGTGATGTATATATTTTTTTTTTGACAAGAGCAAAGGAAAAACAGAAAGGACTACATATAATCAGACAGGGTTAGCGGACATTTCCTTGCAATGTCATCCGCCCTTTGAACTTGATCCCTACGAACTTTTAATATTGTACATCTTTGGAACGTCAACCCAATATCCCTTATCTCTTTTAAAACCCAGGTTATCTGAATATCCTTGCCTAGATCATCTTGTAAGTTATCCATAAGGGATATCGAGTTAGATAAAATGAGGATCCCTTGATATCCTTTGGCTTTAGCCCATTTCAATGCTTCTAGACAAGCCCAAGCTTCAAAATGAAGAGCTGAAGAGGTTGCTCCATGTCTCCCACCTTCTTGCATATCGTAGCCCTTGGCATTGGCCTTGACCGCCCAACCAATCCCTGCTCTTGTAGATTTTTATCCCAGGACCCATCTACTTCCACTATGAAGTCATCAAAACCTACCTTCTCTTTCCCTAGATGAATATAATTGAACCCAGGAGGGATGATTGGATCATTCTCATTTATGGCTTCCACTACATTAGTCGAGTTCCCCTGTTCTGTAAAAACCTCATGTTCTTTTATTGCTAAATTAATAAGTTCCACTACTAGCCCTGTCGTACCTATAGCACCCTTGAAACATCTTTCATTTCCTGCCTTCTATAGTCCCCATAAGGTTGCAATAAACAAACCACAACGGTGACTACGCTTCCCATCCTCGCTATAAAAGAGCAGGATATAGTGCTGAATCCATCCTTTCAAAGAGTTGGATTCAGGAGAGTCATGGCAAATAGTAAGGGAGCCAATCTCCCATACTTCCTTTGCCAGAAGACACAATCTAATTTAAGCAGGTGTTGGCTGTCCTCTGATTCCACCCCACAAAGATCACACATCTCATCAATTTGAATTCCCCTTCTAGCTAAATTAGCTTTAACTGCAATACTATCATGAAAAAGTCTCCATAGGAAGAGCTTCCATTTGGGTTGAATAGCCATCTTCCAAATTATTTTTATAAATTCCTGGTCCCTAGCCAAGAAAGATTCATTTTCTAGCCCCATATTTTTAGTCAGATAGTAGTAGCCAGTTTTAATCATGTACCTTCCCGAGGGTGATATTTCCAATAGAGGAAATCATCCTCACTTGAATGAGGGAGCTCCATTGATAGAATGGACTTAGCACTATTCCATTCAAAACACTTCCTAATCTTCCCTGCCTCCCAAGAGCCCGTTTCCTCATTAATAAAATCCTTCACTCTCCATTCCAAGGCTGCCCTTAGAGTTTGACTAGAATTTACTAAAGGTGTTTCCCCTTTAACCCAAGGCATACTGATAACCTTGATATTAATTCCATTTCCAACCTTCCAAGCAAAACCATCTTTGAAAACCTGTGTGACATTTTGAAGGCTCGACCTTCCCATTGAAGGATTTCCTTTCCTAACCAAAGGTCTGGACATGTTGCAAATGCCACACAACTGGAACCCCTTATGAACCCTGGAGAGTAAAAGTTGGGGGTTATGGTGCATTCTTGTTGCTTGCTTGAACAAGAGAGCATCATTCAGCGAGGAGGAGCCTCTAATCCCTAAACCACCCATGCTTTTTGGAAGTTGTATCACACTTTTACTTACCCAATGTAAACCTTTGTTACCATTATTAGACCACCAAAAACGAGTAATCAAAGAATCAATCTTGTTTGCAACGCTTTGAGGAAGTTTCAAACACTTCATGATGGTGATGTATATTCAAATTATGAAGATGTATGCTATTGACATGAAAATCTATTTAACTACACAATGGTGATGTATATTCAAATTGTTTCATAATGATGTTTCTATTTGAAATTTTTTGACTATTGAAAGTTTGAACAAATCTTTTTATTCTGTCTCTCTATATGAACATGAATATAGCTATTTGAGATATAATTTTATTCATATTTGTGACTATTGTGAGTAAATAATTAACATCTACTTGTAATTTATATTACTCCCTTCGTTTCACTTTGTTAGTCCCAAATACTATTTTGGGCATAAATTTAAAAAGTTCTACCCATATTGAATATATTCCTATCTTTATCATATTTTTATTTCTTAATATATCCCCCATCATTCCATTAAAAGTGCTAACAACATGCCAACAATTAATTCTCTCACTAATATTTCTATTATTATTGCGGCTTGTTTCCCAAAAATCACAAAAACAATTATAATATGACAATAATTTAATGTTAAATTTCAAAGATTATCCTTTTCTTATTTTCATTGATTGATTCCATATGAGACCATCATATGAAAACGGAGGGAGTAGTAAAGAATAGGTTATAAACTTTGTTCGATTTTCTTTATATATTCGTTACTATTTGACTTTTTTTTTGTGGTATTTAGAGAGCCACGAGGGTGGGGACGAGATTTGATCTTAGGATCTTTTGGAATCGAGAGGGGAGCTCTAACCACTTAAGCTATCCCTCACTCTCACTATTTGATATTTTTAGAAATCTTAACTTTGGGTGCTTTTTCTAACAATTCCAACTACTTAATGAATTTTTATACACTTAGGCCATGTTCTGTTCACCTTATTTTCACTTATTCTAAATCTGATAAATTCATATTAGATCAGATAAGTTCCAATAAATTCAGATAAGTTCAGATAAGTTTTGATCAGAGCTATCCAAGTTCAATTTATAATTAAAATAAGTTTTAATAAGTTCAGATAAGTTAAAATCAAGTGAATAGAACATACACTTATACTAATTATCATGACAATACTACATGATGTATTACATTTAAAAGAAAAAAATAAAATAAGAATCTACACATACTCCGCCCGTAAAAAAATATGTGTAACTTTGGGGTATTATTTATGAGATATAAAATATTCCAAAGTTGCACATAATTTTTTACGGATGGAGTATTACTTTTTCCCACTTGTATCAAGTACCAACTAAAGGTTGTCCATAAATCAAATAAATAATAATAAAACACCAACTAACCCACTTATTAATTCGTTAATTAAGTATTTAATAATTGAAGGCATAAGTAAAATGCGTAATAAATTAATTAATTTAAACCAGCCTTTTTTAACGGGTTTTATGGAAATACTAGTATAAAAATGAAATACAGTAGGTGTATGCCAGTTATAAAGCTCCACGTTTTATGTAAGGCTCTCTCTCATTTTCCCTCTTTCTGTCTCTTAAATTTCATGAAACAGAAACAACAACCTCCTTTGCTACTGATCTTTTGCCATACATGGAGACTCAGACTCAGTCTCAGACGACTCCTCTTCTGGCCAACACCACCACCCATAATAAAACTAAATATTGGGGCAAATTCGTCTTTTCTTTTCTTGCCCTCCTCATCATCACATGTAAATAAAACAAATTTCTATGCTTTTCTTTTTTTCTATTTTATTATTATTATTATCTTAGGGTTCGTTTGACATCACTTTGGTTTTCTGTTTTTTGGTTTTTTGTTTTTTAAAACCATATAATATATGTCACATAACGATTCAAAAATTATTCAAACTTATTAAAATCCTTATAATTTTAAAAACTGACAACAGAAAAGTGGAATCACCTTTTTCTTGTTTTCTGTTTTTGGTTTTTAGTTTTCAAAAAAACAGAAAACTGAAAACAAAAAACGATGCCAAACAAGCCCTTATTAATTCATTTTTCAATTTCATCGAATCGTAATAGGAGACAATCTATTTGTTTTAAGTGTTTTAACATAAAAATGAACAAAGTCAATTTCAGGGGAAGATTCAGATTCAGATTCAGATTCAGTTTCTATAGAATCTACTTAATTGGGTTGAGGTTTGACCAAATGATTGAAAGTCAAATACATTGATGTGTTCGATGAAATAGTGCTAAATTACATGCACAATTCACAATTGTACATCGATTTTAATTGGGTATAGGTTCGTAATATAGCTAAAATAGATTAAATGCTTAAAATACACAATTTTGTTTTTTGTTAAAGAATTACATATATATGGGGTATTTTGGTAATTTTATAAGAATAATAAAAATTAAAAAGTGTATATTAAGTTTTTTTTTTATTATTATTTATTGAGTAGCACCAGCCGCCCTCAACTGCTCCTCAACATTTGCCAACTTTTCCTTTGCGGACTCCAACTCCTCTAGAGCCGTCTTCAACTGTTCCTTGACCTGATTATTTTCTTTTTTGAGCCGGATCTTCTTCGCGATAGCAGTTTTCTTAAGGCTCGTCATCTCTTCGAGCTGCGACTGTAGATTGGCAACCTGCTCCTTAAGCGAATTGAATTCTTGTACAAGTGCATAATTTTCCTTAGCTAGGCCAACGACCATAAGCCCTCGCTGTGCTAACGCGGCGGCCCGTACCAAATACTAAAGATGATGAATAAGGCATGTTAATCACGGCACAACATTAAAAGTAATAATAAGAAGAAAGAGGGTCACAAACCTCAGCCCATGATTGCTGCATAATCCTAAACTCTTCCTCGTGATCCAAGCCTTTAAAGTGGTCCGCATCAACAGTCGAATAATGGTGACCTAAAGCCGACTCAGCACGAGCCTCTTTTCCCGAGCCATCGAGGTCCCAAAACGAGGCCATACTAGATGAGCCACTCCCGTCATTGCGCCTACTCCTTTTGGGGCTTGGTGGACGCTGAGGGATGGCACCATCAGGTCATTGCCTTCTAGCATTGTTGAAGACAGAGCTTGGTAATCTTCAGGAGCCGTACTAGAGCTTTGCCCGGGTATCTCCACCGGAGCCGAGGTAACTTTCCCCTGGGTCCTCTACAAAAATGACAGATCAGTGAGATTCAAACCATTAAATGCATTTAAAGTCAACAAAGATAGCTTACCAAGGGGGGGGGGAGGTATCTCCCGGGTTCCGTTCTTTAGTAGCTTTCTCACCGCAGCAACTTGTAGGTGTAGACACCCATTTGTGTCTCCCCAAAACCAAACCCAGTGATGAGTACCTTTCACGTCGAATCATAATCGAATGAAGCGAAAGTGTGGAAAGTCTAGTGTTGCGGATAGTTTTTATTTCTTTTCTCTTCTCTCTGTTTTTGAAAACTTATTTTTAAGAAAACAGTCAATATAGTTTGTTTGGTCCATGATATGGGTCCAATAGTAGTGTAGTTGGATGCGGCTTGCAAAGAGCTTTCCAACGATATATTATAAGCCCAATTCTGATGAATATTGAGAAAATTATGACCAATTTACTAAACTGGGCCCGGTTTGAGCTTTATATGCGGCCCAATGATCTAGGGGAGGGCCTAATATGATTTATCATTCCTAATGCAATTAGGAATGGTTTTAGTCTTCAAGAATCTTCTATAAGGTTCTTTTCATTCCTAATTCAATTAGCATTGATAAATTAACTTTTGTTGACTTTTCAGAGTTTTAATCAAAATCAAATAGCATTTTCGAAGAAATTATATGATTTTATCCTCCAGTACGGTAAACTTATCGGATTTTCAAAACGCGTTGGTATCGGGCTTGGCGCCTAACCCCAGGCCTTGGCGCCTGGAACCAGGCCTGGCGCCTGGCGCTAGCCATTGGCGCCTGGCGCTAGTGTTGGTGCCTGGCGCCAGCTAGCCAGGGTTGGCGCCAGCTCTGTTTTCTAAGCTTCAGACTTTGTTTTGTTTATTTATCTTTTTTGGCTGATTTTCTCTATAAATATCGTATTAAAAACTCCGTTTTCATTCACCAATTCTCACCATTCATCATCTACATCTATCATTCACCAATTCTCCTCATTCACAAGTTTTAATTAGCATTCTTTAATTCATTCATCTCTTTCTTTTTTTCTTTTCAAAAACTTTGTTTTTCACACAAAATTCCGCATTCACAAGATCTAGAAGCACCTAGCTATATTCGAAGTTGCCTTCGCCCTAGACGTGAAAGGTTTAATTTCTGAGGGTTTGGTCCCAACTCTCTCTTTCAATTATTTAATTTAATTGTTTTGTTTATATTTTTCCTTGAAGTTTGAAGTTACTAACGTGTGTATTTTGTTATTAGAAAGAGGTACGAGGCATCAAAGTAAGTACTTTAATTGATTAATTGATATTATGATGTAGATATTATGTTTACATTGTTATTATGATATTCCTAGTATCATGTTTAGGGTATTTATAATATTAAATATGATTCCTGTGATGCTTCCTATGTTCTTCCTAATTTTTATTCACGTTAGTAACATGTTAGGGCTAAAGATTTGATTTTTATTGCTTAGTGACATGCTAGGGTTTGTTATTAATCCTGTTAGTATCATGTCCAAGATCTTACTTTTATTATGTTTAACATGAATATTATTATAATTGTTATTCATGATATTGATTATTATTATGTTGCTTGATTTTTATTGTTATTGCTTGATCACACCTTTTATACATGTTTAAAGGGAATTTGGTACTTGTAATCACGCTTAATAGGATAATTAATAATCTTGTTTAGGGTTAATGTGATTATAATTCAAGTGATTGCCAATAATAGATTTATTTGTGCATTAATATTCAACCAACATAGATTAACAGGTTTAGGGCTAATCCTAATGATTGCATGTTAATCAGAAAGCGCACATGAATACGGTCAGAATAAAGTAGAGGCCTATTATTAGGGCAGATTCAATCTCTTTTAGGTTGGATTTGTACCTTCATCCCTGAACCCTTATTTGGTTCATGACCTTATGGAGTTGACGATCTCTTGGATCGTTAAGGGGTGTAACCTTCATCCTATGAACGGTTTACAAGTTCCTTAAAAACTTGTTGGCGACTCTTTTGCTCTATCTTCTTTCCTTTTGGACGCCACCGTACTTTAGTGTATGATCACAGTGGGGTTCAAGGTAGTGGGATTAAAGCTTGAAATTATTCCCTACAGTTTTTGGCGACTCCACTGGGGAGGATTTCTATTTTAATTCCTGAATTTGTTTCGACAATGATTTAGAATTAGTGGATGAGACTCGAAAAGTTCTAAGTATTTCATGTGCGTAATTTTGATTAACGTTATTGTCATATGCATAAAAAAGATCTCATTGGAAAGACCATCCATAATGATTTAAAAACATAGGATTTTACACGTAGGAAATTTGAGGAATGTCTTTCACAACTAGGACTGAAATAACACCGCGCGAAACTGGAAAATTTTATCGAGCACAGAAAGCTGCTGAGGCATGTGGGAAGTGGCGTCAGGGGCCAGAGCATTGGTGCCAGCATTTTAGTCGTAGCGCCAGACGCCAGTATTGGCGCCAGGCGCTACAGTTAAAAGTAGGCGCCAGTCTCTGTTTGCTAGCGCCAATTTTCCCCAATACCGAGCCAGAAATATGCGTTCTAATTTCGACCGGTATTTCGTATTGTTTGCTCGATCCTACTTCCTGATTGAATTTTTTCTCACTTTTTTGAAACCCATATGTGTTCTACATATGGACATAACCCTCTGGGAATTCATGCTCCATCTGCCCGATTGAACGCTCCGTGTAACAAAGGGTACATTCTAGATGTTGAATTCACCAAACCATGGAAGCGAGTTTTTTCTAAAACTCGCAGTGTCTCATCCACTCGCGCCAACCCTTCACGGTTAGGCTTCTGCACGGTGCATCCGGACAATTAACCATGGACCCTCTTTGACTAAACCATATCCCGAATTAGAGAACTAGAGCCATGGTTAGGTTGCGAACGCATTGCATCATATTGTGCCTTCTTGATTAATTGTGCATCATTTGTTGTGCATATATATGTTTCTCTTAACCGTCTGTTGACTTGTGTTGAGACTATAAAAATTAATGACTTAAAGAACTTTGCCTAATTAATTAATTAATTATTTAATTTGAGTCAATAAAGTCTAATATTTTAATCGGAATTGACCTAGTACGACTTTAGGCATACCCCAGTTGACTAATAACACCGAAAACAGTCCCAGACCGAAGCTCCACTATTGGCGCCAAGGTCTGAGCTGTAGCGCCACACTATGGAGTGTAGTGCCTGACGACAGTTCTGTCGCCTGGCGCCAAGCTCCACAGTGTGACGCCAGTCCTGTCGCTTGGCCGACAGTTCGGAATATTTATCGAGTCATCACCCAAGGTCTAACTAACCAGCTTTCTGTTTAATTCGGTTAATTTTGTTGGGGTTTGGTGAGTCCGACTCACCGCGGAAACAAACCCAAAAACAAGACCGCACTCGCAATAAATAAAACGATAAACATAATTAAATTAATCACAAGATTAAGATAAGCTAATTACCTTTGACGCGTGCTTCACTCCAAAATGAGCACTTACTTGAAAGCTTCAAGTCCCGCTCACACGGAGACCTCCAATGAAGTCCACCCTCACCAACAAAACCGACTAGGTCCAATGTCTTGGGGTTAGCAAGACCCGACCAATAAAACCCGAGTAATTATATTGAGTTCAAAGGTTTTCACTAATTGTGATGCCTTTTCAACTCTTACTCAAGCATCATTCCCAATGCCCATACTTGGGTATTTATAGGAAATGATGGGAGTATCATTTACTATCCCATCAATGTGGGATAGTATTATTTTTCCATTTTATTTTAAAGCTAAAATAAAATTAATAATCAAGCTAGTAATAAATCAACAAGTGGCAAGCTCATGTGAGTGGTTAGGTGAGGACCACTAGGAGAAGGGGGGCTAAACTTGCTCCCCACTCCCTCTCCCATAACCGGCCACCTCACTCCATACACACTCAAGGACCACAAGCCACATGACACCCACCCTTAGGCACCAAGGCAGCTAAGGTGGGCTGCCATGTGCTGTTGTCCGTGGCAGCCACGCCCTGCAAGCCCAGCAGGCCCAGCACTCGCATGCGGGCTGCCAGGCGCTACAGGCCAGCAAGCCCAGCATGCTTGTACGGGCTGCTGCTGGCCTCGTGCCTTGGCCAGCGCTGCTAGGCAGCAAGCAATGGCCTAGCCATGCTGCTGCTAGTTGTGGTGAGCTTGCGCGCCTAGCGTGCTAGCTGCTGCAGCTTGTTGCGGCATATCTTGCTAGCCATTGCGCGCACAAGGCTGCGCCTAGCATGCTAGCACGCACTAGGCAGCGCCTAGCCTTGCGATGCTAGCATGGGTGCGCTAGCACGCACCAGCCAGCCTTGGCTCGGCTTGGTGTACATGCTAGCCACCATGCTAGGCCATACACCCTTAGCACTCGGTTTGCTTGGGTATTCCGATGCTAGGGGTATTTTGTTCTTTTGTTGATTTATTACTATTTCTCGTCTCGTCTTTCACTATTTTTCGACTCGACTTCCGACCCTCGGTTTCGATGCTCTAAGCTCGAATTTCCGACGTCTAAATAAATATTACTCAGTCGACTCATTAATTCCTTCCGAATTAATTCGTCGGTTCGGTTTGTTGAATGCTTGGGTGTGACCCGAAGGGTTCAGTCAAGATTAAGCTGTAATATTAATTATTCATTAATATTACTGATCGAAAGCGGCCTCCACCCAGGCATTCCGATCACTTGACCTCACTGAATATATTATCTTTCTAATAATTCTGAACCCACTAACGGAATAGTACACTTGTTCAAAGGACACCATTCTTTTCAATCTCCCACTTGTCCTTCCGGACAAGTGCGCATTTTGTGTACAACCTTTTTCCTATGTCGCTTAATGTCTCTTCATGAACTATAAGGTAAGATTTATTTTGTCATCCTTATTACGTCCATAAGTGTTTCCCGATTCCGAGTCCGACTGTCAATAAATAGATGATTTTCAAAATCCATCCGAGCACGGCCATGCATTTTACAGTCTCGCTCTACAAGAGGCCTTGTATACAACAAAGACATCTTCCCTATTTTAGTAGGGGGGACATTCCCAGTCTTGTAATGTAGCTCCTCTTACTGAGAGGACCTAGTCGCCCGAGTGTTGCCGTTATAATCCCCTATTACGGTAGACGTTTGACAACATCAAAGCGAACTAGTACTCAAACAAGAGAAATCACAATACTCATGGTCGAGGAAATAGGTTCCGATAGCCATAATGAGAAGTATACTTATGACAAATTTTTTAATTTCTTAAAGTATTCTCATAGGTCGATCCAGTATGGTTCTAAACCAATACCTGTGCAAATTATTTATGACAATCATGTCCTTGTAGCACATGAAACGGTGCTATAAATCAAACTACACACTAATCTCAATCGGTTATTAATCGTCCATCGTTTAAATGACCTTGATTAGGGATAATTTTCGATTATAATATTCAATGTTCACTTAATAGGTGTTTCCTTACCAAGACTGGTCTTGATACCCTATTTTGAATATTCTCATAACCGAATGGACTCATTATTTAATCCTAAACCACAATTAAATAGCATAACGGAGTAATAAAATATTGCATGAAATTTTATATTACTCCAAAACTTGAATGGTTTTCCTTAGCGTCTTACATTAATTTTTCTTAAAATTAACTAAAACACTAAACAAGGAAATCAAAGCCAGTCTCCTACATGCTTGATTCCATTGCTTCAACGTGCTTGTTGTGCTTCACTTGAGGCAAAGGTTTAGTAAGTGGATCGGCTACATTTTCATCTGTTCCAACTTTGCAAATTCTGATTTCACCCTCTGATTTCCATTCTCGAATCATGTGAAATCGCCTCTTGACATGTTTGACCTTCTGATGTTCCCTAGGCTCTCTGGCCTGAGCAATTGCTCCATTGTTGTCACAATAGAGGGCTATTGGACCCTTTATAGAGGGTACAACATCAAGTTCACCAACGAACTTACGAATCCAAACAGCCTCCTTAGCTGCTTCAGCAGCTGCTAAGTATTCGGCTTCAGTTGTAGAATCTGCAGTTGTACTCTGCTTTGCGCTCTTCCAACTAAACGCCCATCCATTTAGACAGAACACATATCCAGATTGCAATTTGAAATCGTCTCTGTCTGTCTGGAAGCTTGCGTCAATATAACCTTCCACAACTAAATCCTCTGCACCACCATACACCAGGAATTTATCCTTGTTCCTTTTCAGGTACTTTAGGATATTTTTGGCCGCAGTCCAATGCGCCTCTCCTGGGTCTGATTGGTAACGGCTCGTAGCACTCAAGGCATACGATACATCTGGCCTAGTACATATCATGGCATACATGATCAATCCAATAAGCGAAGCATATGGAATCTTATTCATTCTTACCCGCTCATTAAGTGTCTGTGGACACTGCTTCTTTCTTAGGGTTATGCCATGTGACATTGGCAGGTGACCTCTGTTAGCCTCCTTCATGCCAAATCGAGCAAGTACCTTATCAATATAAATACTATGACTCAATTCAATCATCCTTTTCGATCTATCCCTATAGATCTTGATGCCTAGTATGTACTGAGCCTCTCCCAAGTCTTTCATTGAGAAGCACTTTCCAAGCCAGGCCTTTATAGACTCTAACGACGGAATGCTGTTTCCAATGAGCAATATGTCATCGACATATAAGACTAGGAAGGTGATGTCACTCCCACTAACCTTCTTGTAAACACAAGATTCATCTGGATTCTTGATAAAACCAAACTTACTGATGGCTTCATCGAATCGCAGATTCCAATTTCTGCTTGCTTGCTTTAGTCCATAAATGGACTTCTTAAGCTTACAAACTTTCCTAGCATTGTTTTGGTCGACAAAACCTTCAGGCTGTGTCATATACACAGTTTCTTCCAAATAACCATTAAGGAAGGTGTTTTTGACGTCCATCTGCCATATTTCATAATTGTAATATGCAGCAATCGCTAGGAGGATCCGAACGGATTTAAGCATTGCGACTGGTGAAAAGGTTTCATCGTAATCAATACCATGAACTTGTCTGTAACCTTTTGCCACCAATCTAGCTTTGTAAATGAATACATTTCCATCTTTGTCGGTTTTCAACTTGAAAATCCACTTACATCCAATAGGTGTATAACCTTCGGGTAAGTCAACCAAGTCCCAAACTTGATTTTCAAACATGGAATCCATTTCAGATCTCATGGTCTCTTTCCATTTAGCAGAGTCGGTGCTTGCCATCGCTTGCTTGTAGGTTGCCGGTTCATCTCCATCCATAATCAGGATGTCCTGATTCTCGGTTAATACTAAACCAAGATATCTATCAGGTTGAGATCTCGGCCTCTAAGACCTACGTAGGGTAATGGATTGAGCATTTGCATTGTCGGTTCGACTTTGCACATTTTGATCATTTTAACCTGCGTCAACAGATGTTGTTTGAGCACTTTGACTGTCATTATGATTTTGTTGCTCATCCTCACGAACTTCGTCGAGTTCGATTTTCCTCCCACTTGTCATTTTGGAAAGGTGCTCCTTCTCCAAAAAGACACCATCGCGAGCAACAAACACTTTGTTCTCCGATTTATTGTAGAAGTAATACCCTTTGGTTTCTTTTGGGTAGCCCACAAAGTAAACCTTGTCAGATTTGGGATGAAGTTTGTCATAAATCAATTTCTTGACATATGCTTCGCATCCCCATATCTTTAGAAAAGATAACCTAGGAGGTTTATTTGTCCATGATTCATATGGAGTATTTTCTACAGCTTTTGATGGAGCACGGTTCAGTGTTAGTGCCGCAGTTAGAAGTGCGTGTCCCCAGAAAGAGATAGGAAGATCACTAAGACCCATTGTTGATCGTATTATGTCTAACAAGGTTTAATTTCTCCTTTTGGATACTCCGTTCCATTGTGGAGTTCCTGGAGGTGTCAATTATGAAAGTATACCCTTTTCTTTCAGATGGTCATCGAATTCTTGGCTCAAGTATTCACCACCTCGATCCGATCGAAGGGCTTTGATTTTCTTGCCAAGCTGATTTTCAACTTCACTCTGAAATTCTTTGAACTTTTCAAATGATTCAGATTTATGCGACATGAGGTAGACGTAACCATATCTAATATAGTCGTCTGTGAAAGTGATGAAATATCGATGTCCATTTCTTGTGGTTGAGCTCATTGGTCCACATACATCGGTATGTATAAGACCCAATAAGTCACTTGCCCTTTCTCCCAACTTGGAGAATGGTTGTTTAATCATCTTGCCTAATAGACATCCCTCGCAATTCTCAAACGATTCTAAATCGAAAGATTCAAGAACACCTTCTTGTAGAAGTTTCTTGATGCGTTTGATGTTGATGTGGCCAAGACGAAAATGCCACAATTAAGTCTGATTTGACTCTATGGTCTTAGCTCTTTTGGTATCATTATTCACATTATAAACTTTTTTGTCTAAAGAAAGCACATAAAGGCCATTTTCAGAATGTGCAATACCATATAAAACATTATCGAGATAAAACGAACATTCTTTGTCCTTTACTCGAAATTCAAAACCTTTGGCGTCCAACGCCGAAATTGAAATAATGTTTTTGGTAATGTTAGGAACATAATAAACATTATCGAGTTCCAAAACTAGCCTGGTGGGCAAAAGACAAACTGAGAGTTCCTACGGATACGACACCAATTCTGGCTCCATTGCCAACCCGGAGTTCAATCTCTCCCTTCTCTAGCCTTCTAGCGTTCCTTAGTCCCTGAGAATTGGAACAAAGGTGTGAGCCACATCCGGTATCTAATACCCATGATGTTAAGCTAGTGAAGTTAAATTCTATAACGAATATACCTGATTCAGAAGCAACGGTTCCGTTCTTCTTATCTTCCTTGAACTTGAGGCAATCTCTCTTCCAATGTCCCTTCTTCTTACAGTAGAAACATTCGGAATCAGATTTAGAAGACGCTACCTTCTTATCCTTGGTAGCTTTAGACTTAGGAGGAAAAGTTTTCTTCTTACCTTTCCCCTTAAAGCCTTTCTTCTTCTTGCCCGAAAATTTGAACGACTTGCCCTTTTTAATCATGAGCATATCATGCTTTCCCTCATCCTTGAGCGTTTGCTCAGCTTGCTTCAACATACCATGAAGCTCGGTGAGGATTTTCTCCATGTTGTGCATATTATAGTTCATCTTGAACTGATCATAACCTTTGTGCAGCGAGTGGAGAATGATGTCAATTGCCATCTCGGTTGAATACCCCGCATCAAGCCTTCCCATGTTTTCAAACAATCCAATCATTTTGAGTACATGTGGGCTGACTGGCTCTCCTTTCTTGAGCTTGCTCTCAAGGATCTGCCCGTGGGTTTCAAACCTTTTAATTCGAGCCTGCTCTTGGAACATATTCTGCAATTCAGAAATGATCTCAAAAGCCGTCTCTTTTTCAAAGAAAGTCTTTTGAAGCTCAGGAGACATTGTGGCCAACATGATGCATTTGACATCTCGATTGGCACTTTGCCATCGATTTAGGGAAGCTTGAGTCACCTCCTCATTGGGAGCCTCGGGCATTTCCTCATGAAGGAAATATTCCTTTTGCTCTTGCATGAGAACAATTCGCAAGTTCCTTTGCCAATCAAGAAAATTTGGCCTACTCAGCTTCTCCTTGTCGAGAATTGAGCGTAACGAGAATTGGTTGTTTGAGTTATTTGAAGACATGATTCTAAAATTGAAAGAATTTGAAATGAAAAACCATTCATTATACTTAAATAAGATTGAATTCATGCATTTTAATCAAACTTATTTAAAACGTCTTATTCACACATTAAAGATTGTCCCCATTTTAGGTGAGAATAAGTCGATTCCAAGATCCAAATAAATGAAGAGTGGTTAAGCATGCTTTGGCTTGTCTTAACACTCAATCTCCTAAGGTAAGCAACGCTTTGCTAATGGCTCCAAGCCACTCTTGGTTGAATAAATCGTCGCATACAATGCTCTCTAAACAATTTATTCACTTTGCCACGACATGTTAGGACTCCATCACTCATATCGTGGAGTATAACCAAAACCACCTTGCATACCCGGTATGCCTTACGTTCCTTGGAGAAGTAGTGATGCCTCGTTTTGGCGTAGCCCACCACTACCCTAGTTTGGTTGGTAAGTGTGTTTTGGAATGGCAAGTCTTACTCAATATTTTAGGGGACCTAGGGTTTCTATGTTGGTTGATTTAAGTGAACTTAATTAATCATCTCAACATTCGAAATCCTAAACATGCATCTAACATATAATTCATATATATATAAACATAAATATATATCGAAAATATAAATAGAGATGCATTTGGCAACTAGCATGACCCCTTGAGATCTTCAAGTCTTCAAAAGGTCTTCATTTGCAACTTCATGGCTTTGTCTTCTAAGAACCCCGTCTTCAAGACTTGACCAAAATATTACAATTGCTAGTATCTACGATTAGGATTAATCTAAAAATTAAGGTACAAAAATACTCAACGGTTCGCAGACTGTATTTAGATTTACAAAAATACATCACGGATCACAGTCCGTATTTTCTATCCTAATCGGGCCCCACTAGTTGCCATTTCATAAAACCTGTGAGAGAATTTTACATTCCATTCATCCATTCACTATCTGTGAATGGCCCATGCATTTTACAACGATAAACAAGTAACAATGCATAAAACGCGCGAGAACTAGTAACTAATCTAGGTGGTTAATCCAATTAACACGCCTAATTAAACCAGTCAAAGTTGTTTTAACCGGTTATGGAAATAACTAAGAGACGCTCCCACTAAATTCCGCATCCAACTTAACTAATCCAATTAATTAAGTCGGTGAACCCAAATATTTGTCAAAATTAATTTTGCAAATGTCGCTCAAAAACCGAGGCCTAGCCTCCAAAAATTTTAATTAAATAAACAAAATAATTAAAATAATTAAAACGACAATTTAAGCAAAATTACGAATTCCAAAATGTCTAAGTGCCTAGCACTAAGACTTGGAGTCCAAAAATTACCTTTACTTACATATTAAGCAACGCTAAAATTAACTTTAAAATAGCATCGCCTTAATAACCCGGGGTTATTGTGCCAATTATGGGATTGTACGTACCGTACAACAAGCACGTAGTATGCCCATGCGCACCCCCGCAACACCAAGCATGCATGTGGGCTGCTTGTGCTCGCATGCGCTACGCCCAGCCCAGCCAAGCGTAGCAGCACGCACAGCGCGCACAACATTACGTTGCTGCTGCGCCATGTTGCTGCTTGCTGCTGGCTGGCGCACTATGCTGTTGGCAGCGAGCAGCAGCCCACGCCCTTCCTCGCACACACACACGCACAACACCAAGCACCTAAGAACGAAGTGCCCAACAGCCTCGGCAGCCACATATGGGTTGCGTGAGCAGCCCAGCTGGCCGAGAGCTTGCTCGGGGCTCTTAGGCCTCGTGTTGCGTGCTAATGTTTTGAAAATTATCGATTTTGTGTGTGACATTATAAATCAATTCTAAATTAATTTTAGAATCAATTTTGAGGAAAAATGAAAAATTACAAGTCCAACTTAAATAATTCATCCAAAAGCAATTGACCAAATTTATTTCCAAGAACCATTCTTTAATAAAATTGGTTTAACTTGGTGTAATGAAATAAATTAGGGCAATTCTCACTATTAATTTAATCACTTTAAATTAATCTTGAGATTTTGACAAAATAAAAGGGAGTTGGAAAAAATGAACATATGTTCAATAATGACTCCAACTTTAATACTTGTGACTTCATGAAAAATTATATCTTCCAATATGAAGATAAACCAATTTCAATCACAAGTTTTAAACTTTATGATTCCAATCAACTAAAAATGATTAAATCAACAAAGTTTAACCAAAATCCATGGAATTTAGTAACTCAAAGTTTCAATCACTTATCATAAATAAAGATTGAATCTTTAGTATTTGGAAGCAACAAAGAATAACAATTTCACACTTAATGCAATCAATTTGCAATTATGTGAAAAATAAAACCAAACTTTCAAGCACCAATTACTACCAAGTAATCATGCTTAAAGTGGTCTAAAATTGTATATAAATTAAGGAAAGAACCAAATACATAACCACCATAAATATGCAATCAATTTTCAAGGTTAGAAAGACTTAAATTTTCGTCAAAACGAAAAATCCCTCGAAAAATGCATTTATGGTCGTTTTTTGGCCAAAAACCGAGTTCTGAAAAGGTAAAACCATTTCCAGAATGACTTTTCCACCCAAAATTCACTATATTTGGGTCGAAATCTGGGTTCGGGAGCTGAAGACAGCTCTAATACGAGGTAAAAATTGGAAAAAACGAGTTACTAATCTAATTAGCAACTTAAAACCAGAAAAATTAAGCCATAAAAACACCTTGAAAATATTATGATTTTAAAAATAAACGAGCGAGGCTCTGATACCGCTGTTGGGGTTTGGCGAATCCGACACACCGCGGAAACAAACCCAAAAACAAGACCGCACTCGCAATAAATAAAACCATAAACATAATTAAATTAATCACAAGATTAAGATAAGCTAATTACCTTTGACGCGTGCTTCGCTCCAAAATGAGCTCTTACTTGAAAGCTTCAAGTCCCGCTCACACGGAGACCTCCACCGAAGTCCACCCGCACCAACAAAACCGACTAGGTCCAATGTCTTGGGGTTAGCAAGACCCGACCAATAAAACCCGAGTAATTATATTGAGTTCAAAGGTTTTCACTAATTGTGATGCCTTTTCAACTCTTACTCAAGCATCATTCCCAATGCCCATACTTGGGTATTTATAGGAAATGATGGAAGTATCATTTACTCTCCCATCAATGTGGGATAGTATGATTTTTCCATTTTATTTTAAAGCTAAAATAAAATTAATAATCAAGCTAGTAATAAATCAACAAGTGGCAAGCTCATGTGAGTGGTTAGGTGAGGACCACTTGGAGAAGGGGGGGGGGGACCAAACTTTCTCCCCACTCCCTCTCCCATAACCGGCCACCTCACTCCACACACACTCAAGGACCACAAGCCATATGACACCTACCCTTGGGCACCAAGGCAGCCAAGGTGGGCTGCCATGTGCTGATGTCCGTGGCAGCCACGCCCAGCAAGCCCAGCAGGCCCAGCACTCGCATGCGGACTGCCAGGCGCTGCTGGCCAGCAAGCCCAGCATGCTTGTGCGGGTTGCTGCTGGCCTTGTGCCTTGGCCAGCGCTGCTAGGCAGCAAGCAATGGCCTAGCCATGCTGCTGTTCAATGTGGCGAGCTGGCGCGCCTAGCGTGCTATCTGCTGCAGCTTGTTGCGGCATGGCTTGCTAGCCATTGCGCGCACAAGGCTGCGCCTAGCATGCTAGCACGCACTAGGCAGCGCCTAGCCTTACGATGCTAGCATGGGTGCGCTAGCACGCACCAGCCAGCCTAGGCTCGGCTTGGTGCGCATGCTAGCCACCATGCTAGGCCATACGCCCTTAGCACTCGGTTTGCTTGGGCATTCCGATGCTAGGGGTATTTTGGTCTTTTGTTGATTTATTACTATTTCTCGTCTCGTCTTTCACTATTTTTCGACTCGACTTCCGACGCTCTAAGCTCGAATTTCCGACGTCTAAATAAATATTACTCGGTCGACTCATTAATTCCTTCCGAATTAATTCGTCGGTTCGGTTTATTGAATGCTTGGGTGTGACCCGAAGGGTTCAGTCAAGATTAAGCTATAATATTAATTATTCATTAATATTACTGATCGAAAGCGGCCTCCACCCAGGCATTCCGATCACTTGACCTCACTGAATATATTAGCTTTTTAATAATTATGAACCCACTAACGGAATAGTACACTTGTTCGAAAGACACCATTCCTTTCAAATTTTGCTGTCAATAATATTTAATTGAATCAATGATCAAGTTTAGGCACTAAGTCCCATGGTCTTACACAAGAGTCCAAGCATGTCACTTACACTCAACGCACACACCAATACACATACTTTGATCATGATTAAGAGAGTCTTGTGTGCGCGTTTTTCCGTCATTTTTTTAGGGAAGTAATTCGGATATTAATCCTCCAATATAAAAATATTAATACTTAGTTCCCTAAAAATATGTACATTATTTTTTCCAAAAATACGCACCCTTTTTTCTTTTTTCCCTTAAAATAAACCATAAAGTCAAGTTGATTCGAGTCAAGTAATTAAAACGCAAAATGGTTTAATTTACAGCGCGTGGTCAAGAAAGGAAGGACGATTAATCAAAGATAACCTCTTCGTACAAGTCCAACTTTTTGACAAACCTATAGCTCGCAAGAGGAAAGCTAGGGTTATAATGGCAACTCTACAAGAATTCAATGATCTTAAGAACCAACTGGCTACTGTGACTGAGACACTGAAGCTTCTCGCACTTAGGATCGATGATCCCATGAAGAAACAACAAATGGACCTCATGCAAGAGAGTTTAAGCAAAATGTCTAGCGACTACAAGTTTCAAGAGCTTACATCACAAGGGGTCTCGGTGGACAAAGATCTTCTTCCGCAGAAGTTCAACGCCAACGACATCCCAAAATTCAGAGCAATTGACACCCCATACTTTCATTTAAGAGCATTTGAAACAATAATGAGTATCAAGGGTATCAATAAGAAGGTCTTCCCTTCTTTGTTCTCACTATCTCTCGAGATCGTTTGCCAACAATGGTTCTTTTCTCTCGAGAAAGAAAAGACCTCTACCTGGGAGTCTATTGCAAACTCTTTCGTAGATAGCTATAAGTGCAACATTCAAGTCGAGACTGACCATAGAGAACTTGAAATCCTCAAACAGAAAGAGAATGAAGGCTTCACCTCTTTCTTTAAAAAGTGGAGAGAAACCTCAGCTAAAATGATTGAGGTTCCAAGTGAAAAAGAGTCTGTGAGACTGTTTATCAAGAATCTCCAAGAAAAATATTCCAAGTATCTTAAATATCAAAATAATCTCCATACCTTTCAGGCTGTTTATGACATTGGGATCAATATTGAAGATGACTTGGCTAAGTCAAAAGCTGCCAACAATAACTCCAACAGTGGCTGGAAAGGAAAGAAGAACGACAATCCTTCTTCTTCCAAAACCGCCCACTCAAATAATGTTAGCACCTTTTATTTAGGAGAAGTTCTTGCCATGAACAATCAAGGGCAGAAGAAACAATTTAGGAGGAACTTCACTCCTATTGGCATGAGTTATGACACCGCATTTGATCGATTAAATGCAAAAGGTCTTATAACTCCCATTGGACCATTTGGGGACCCACTAGTTGAGAAGAGGTCGATTAACTGGAACCCCAATGCACACTGCAAGTATCACCAAGGTAGGGGCCATTCCACTGAAAGCTGTTGGAAGCTATCCAAGACCTAATCGACAATAACAAACTACCGTTGCACTCTGCCAGTAAGAAGCCAAGCATCGACAATGCACCTCTAGCTCATACCCAAGCTATCTCCGATGAAGAAAAGGAGATTGACCCCTCATCTCTCATTATACCAGTTGAAGAAATCAATGCCATAGAAAAAGAAGAGGAGATCTTTTTCGATATCAAAGATAGCCTTACAGAACCGGCGAATAAGGAAGATATACAATTGCTCACACTGTTTATGAAGGAGGCATCGTAACTACTACGTGAAGCTCTCAAAGTTATGAACGAACTCCATAAGAAATATGATGAGCTTCCAAGTCCAAAAGAAGAATTTAAAAGAGAATTCATACCAGTGAGAACGACTTATGAGGCAAAGCACTTTCCCTTACAAGTCACTTAAAAACCCAAGAAGAGCAATAGAATCTACACTCCAATTGGGATCCCATATGCGCAAATGTTCGAAATGCTCTGTAATACCCCGTACTTTTATGTATTTTTATAAAGTATTCAAGTATTAATAAAATGTATTGTTAAGGGCTTAATTAAATATTTTAAAGGGTTAAAGTATTTTAAATATAAAGTTTTATAAAAGTAAAATTAGTTTTGAGCCAAACGTTTATTAATTATTGGGCAATGTAAATTATTCCTACATACTCTTATTGGAATACCCATTCCAAAACCCATAACTTAAGCCCTATCCCATAACTCAAGCCCACATTTTTATAAGCCCAAACTTAACCCTACACTTTTTACTCTATAAATACCCCATGAATCCCCAAAAATTTCCCACACAAAAAGGTTAGTCTCATTTCTTCTCTCCTTTGTTTTATTAATTTGTGTAATTATTATTGATTTATGGGTTTTGATTTTATTGTTTGAAATTAATTTAACTAGTATCAAATTGTATTTTGATGATTGAACTTTATAATATTTGTAAATTTTATAACCTAGGGTTTATTGAAAATCATGATTTTAGGGTTTTTATGAATAATTGATTTAGGGCTTTTATAGTAATGATGTTTTGAAATTTTGGTGATTATAACTACTTATTAGTTTAACTTAATTCCAGATTTATTTTGAACACGCAAATTCATGTTTTAATAATTAGATTTCCGTTCGTTAATATTAATCTCGTTTTCAATCCCGATCAGGTTCTAAACTCCTCCGATTTTGATAAAAAAAAGTAGTGTTTTTTGAGTGGAAACAACGTTTTAAGAAAGACTAATTACCTTTGGTAGTGAGCACTACCCTCTCATGGCCAAATTCAGCCTCTAAATACGATTTTCGAGCAGTTTTTCAATTTTAACGAAGTTTCTTTTTATGCTGTAAATTTTATCTTTGAGTTTAAAAGGGGTAAGAGATAATTTAATGTTTCTATGGATAATTTAAGTATAAATACGTATTTTGATGAAGTTTTAAAGGATTTTTGATTAGTTTAAAATTTTGGAATTTTATTTAAAGTAGTATAATTGTGATTTTTAATAAAAGGGTGTGATTATCCATTAAAAAAGAGTTTAATTAGGGGTTTTTAAATAATTTTCAGATTATTATAAGTTATTTAAAGTGAGTTTAAGTTGCTAGAAATTGTGTATACAAGGGTAATTAATATAGTATTATTATCCCTTTATGTAGGAGACTTGGTTCGAGAATTGTTGTAGAGTACTCGATTATTTTAAGAGCTTATTTGAGGTACGTTCGCGTACTTAGCATATTTTGATGATGTAGAATCATGCTAGGCTTGATTTCAATCAATTACAAGTAGTATCATGCTAAGGTTTATGTATGGAATTTGTGAATTAATGGTGTTGGTGATTGAATGGTGAACCATGAATTATTTATGATGGTTTATGGATTGAAAAATTATATTTTTGGCATGTTGTGTTTGAAGCACATTTTTATTTATGGCATGTTAGAAGTCATGATTAATTAAACTACATGTTTAATTATGTTTGGAATATTGAAAAGGATTTTTATTACGGTTCAAATAATTTTTATTGATGCATTAAGCATGAGGAAGGAGCTATATAAGTGTCTATGTACACAAGGAATAAATTGTATGTTGGTGCCTTTGTGCACTTAAGGTGTTTTTAACACCGAGGGATAGGATTTTTGGCGCATTATGCGTTTAAGGTGTCTTTGACACTGAGGTAGAATTAAAAAGGGTTCAACAATAAATAATATTTGGTCACTAATTATTCAAGAATTAAATTGGTATGGTTGTTTGATTGAATAATTATTGTTGATTGAATTATTATGCTTTGAGAGTCATCACCAAGTCTAATAATTTCTAAATAACGTAAAGTGAAAGAGATTACGCACCAAAACTCTTGGAACGTATATACCTTGAGTATGAACAATGGGGGGGTTATGGGGTTTTATATTTAACCATAACTTCCAATGGAGTACAGGACGCTGTATATTCCTTTTTATTATTTATTATGCGCAGGAATTTCGCCACCTTTGTGTGGCTTTGTCGCTGACACGGTTAGCTCCCGTGCCAGTTAACCTCAAATTTATTTGGGGGAGGTTAATAGTTGGAAACCCGTTCGATGCATAATCAATGTAAAATGAATTAATTTTGGTCTAGTCATTTTGTTGTGTTGATTGGTGTGTTTGTGAACAGGTGCAATGAGGTAAGTGTGTGTTGATAGGTGAAAGCATGTTAGTGTGTTTAATTACGCTTATGTACTTTGCTTTGCTGATTGTGTATGTTTGTGTGTTTGGCCATGTCTTTACTTTGGCCCTACGACGACCCATTTTCTAATGGCGAGTAGTGGGGACAAGTAGAGAGGAGGTTTTCAGGTGATGAAGCATATTCATGAATGGGCATGAGTGAAGAGCGAATCATGCTAGTTTCTATAAGTATATGATGTGTTTAATGCTTTAATTATTTATGATATTATTGTCATGCATGACTAACGTAAAGGTTTTAAAGTCGGTTTGGTTTTAATAAGGGCCTACAATGGTTCCAAGTTGTAGGATGGTATTATTTTACTTCGTTTGACTTTGGTTTTGACTTTACTTTCGTTGGTTGACTTTTCAAGTTGCCTTGTTTTGAATGGATTTGAAATTAGTCTTCCGCCGTGTATCTTTGATATTTGCCTTAACTGTTTTCACGGTGGCGGTAATGTCTTAGATATTCCTATTTAAAGTTTTATACAGGGCAAAACAGGAATTTTAAAATAAAGGAATTTCTAGGGTGTTACATGCTCTCCGAGAGTGGCGAGGTCAAACCTCTCGAACCGAGACCATTTGAGTCATTAAAAAGGACAGATAGATATTACTGCAGTATCATTAATCAGGGGGTCACACTATAGAAAACTGTTTCAAATTCAAGGATTTGGTACAGAAAATGATTGATGAAAAGAAACTAGTCCAAGTTCAACAAGAAGAGGATACAACCATTAATGGAGTTTGGGACAGTGATGAAGAAGATGTCTATCTAAAGGACATAGTAGGACCTTCACATCCTGTGTCATACACCACAGATGACATTTGGGCTGACGAAGATTCATCAATAGACGTCCTCACAAGATCTGGGAGAATGCAACCTCTCATTTCAACACAACCTATGCCCACCATACATCAAGTTCCCATACCTATCATCGAAGACAATGACATTGTTAAACAGTTTAAGAAGAAAAAAGTTGAGATGAATGTGTGGAAACTTCTGGCAACATCTCGAGAGCATAGGTTGGCTTTTCTGACACTACTCCTGAGGGACTAGCCAACTTGAGATGAATGCCTTGGATAAAATCGGGATAGATTCTGACACTACTCCTGAGGGACTAGCCAACTTCCTCACAAGTGACCTTCCTAGTCCGATTAATTTGATCACCTTTTCTGAAAAAGATTTACCCTCAGAAGGTGATAAACATTACAAGGCATTAAACCTCACGGTAGTTTGCAAAAGGATGAATGTTCCCATGACTCTTGTAGACAATGGATCGGCTATCAATGTCTGTCCACTTAGAACTGCGAGGATGCTCGGCACAAGGGATGAAGACTTAACTCCGTCCACACAAGGAATAAGAGCCTACGATAATACTCGTCGTCAAGCTCTTGGCAAGATTACCCTAAATGTAACGGCAGGAGCAATAGAACATGCTACTACTTTCCAAGTAGTGGACATCAAAGCTTCATTCAACTTATTGTTGGGACGACCTTGGCTTCATGATCTAAAAGTCGTCCCTTCATCTCTTCACCAATAAGTGAAAGCTATAGTTGGAGGAATTCCAATCACTATCGATGCTTCGCCTATGAGAATCAAATCCATAGAGAATCCAATCATTAATGTGGAGCACGACAAAGATGATGAAGACCTATGGGGCTTTAACGAAGAAGTCTCCTTAATCCAGGAGGATGAAAGGAAATCTCTTTGCCATGACCCCCATTCCAACATGACCGTCAACGCCATGGTGAAGAAACAAGGACACTTTCCTGGGATGACTTTAGGAAAGAAGAAAGGAATAGCAAAACTGCTGGAGTCACCTGGCCTCCCTAAGTTAGATACTTTCGGACTTGGTTTTGAACCAACTCGGAAAGATCTCAAGCGAGCCTAGGACAAGTTGAAAGCACGTAGGGACGCTCACATTCAAAATAAAGCAATTCCAATGGATCAGTACCCTCTTACACTTAATGGTCAGTTCATAAAAGAAGGAGAGGACTATCCATGCCATGAATTTCCCGAGCCATTTGTTGTAAATGGCATAAGACAACCGGGATTCGAGATTTTCTTGGATTGCTGCTTCACTGATGAAATCCCAACTCCCGTCCATAAGGAGAAAGCACCCCCATGTTTTGACTTTAACGTCATGGGATTACTGTTTGGGCGAGAAAAGAATGAGCCAACTTATGAAGAAGATAACTCCTCGCTCATTATAACGGTCCTACAAAGTGAAAGCTTCGACCCCTCGAAGCTAATTACTCCAGCCGAAGGCTCACTACAAGGGTGGCGCAAGACTATCAAAGTGACTACTCCAAGTGGAAGGAAGATATCAATCACGACAGGGCAAGGACCGATGTTTGAAGAGTCGTCTAAGTTAGAGTCTTTCCCTTTAGAGTCTTCTAAGTCTTTAGTAGTAACGCCTCCCCCTCCTATTTCTTCTCCTAGGATAGTTAGTGATCCAGTCCATGAGGACATATCACTCTTTGATGTAATGATCTCAGAGTATAATAATATTTCTCATTCTCCTTACTTCTTGTGTTCTTCCCTAACCTAAGATGACGAGCACTGCTTAGCTAACGATGAAAAAGACAAAGAAATTATTAAAGCAATGGAAACACTCGAAAAGAAAACACCGGTAATTGAAGAAACTGAAACGCTTGACATCTCGAATGATTTAACTCATAAAAGAGAATTTAAAATCGGACTAACATTGAATAAACAAGAAAGAACCGATTTAATTAACTTACTTAAAGAATTTATCGATGTATTTGCTTGGTCATATGAAGATATACCAGGCATTAATAGAGAAATAGCTCAACACACTATACCACTAATCCCAGGAATGAAACCTGTAAAACAAAAGTTACGTCGAATGAAACCCGACGTAGCACTTAAAATAAAAGAAGAAGTTCAAAAACAAATAAATGCAGGTTTCATCAAGGTATCCAAATACCCCGAATGGGTCGCCAACGTCGTCCCATTTCCAAAGAAAGACGGAAGGTTAAGGATGTGTGTGGACTATCGAGATCTAAATAAGGCAAGTCCAAAGGACGACTTCCCTTTACCACACATCGATATTCTGGTAGATAACACAGCAAATCACGCGCTTCTCTCGTTCATGGATGGATACGCAGGGTACAATCAGATTCTCATGGAAGAAGAAGACATGGAGAAGACAACCTTTATAACACCATGGGGCACTTACTGCTACACGGTAATGCCATTCGGGTTGAAAAACGCGGGTGCTACTTACCAACGTGCAGCAACTGCCTTCATGACATGATGCACAAAGAAGTCGAGGTATATGTTGACGACATGATTGTAAAATCAAAAGACCGTCCAGGCCATCAAGTATCCTTAAGGAAATTTTTCGAAAGGCTAAGAAAATATAACATGAGGTTGAATCCATCAAAATGTGCTTTTGGAATCACCTCAGGCAAGCTCTTGGGATACGTCATAAGCTCTAGAGGAATAGAGGTAGATCCAACCAAGATTAAAGCAATCATGTCAATGCCACCGCCCAAGACTGGGAAACAGATTCGAGGATTTATTGGCCGGTTGCAATACATAAGTAGGTTCATATCAAAACTGACGACAATATGTGAACCAATCTTCAAGAAGCTCAAGAAGAATGTACTAGTGATATGGGATGACGAGTGTCAAAAAGCCTTTGAAAAGATCAAAGCCTATCTCGCAAATCCTCCCGTATTAGCACCAGCACTTCCCGGAATACCTCTTAGGTTATATTTGACGGTTACCAAAGAGACAATGGGAGCCATGCTAGCACAAGAAGTAGAAGGAAAAGAGAACGCAATCTATTACCTAAGTAAAAAGATGCTCGAAAACACGCTATACACCGCTCGAGAAATTGTGCCTCGCCTTGGTGTGGGCCACAACTAAGTTAAGACATTACATGTTGGTGCATACTGTTTTCGTAGTCTCCCGATTAGATCCAGTCAAGTATCTGTTCGAGAAATATACACTCAATGGACGCATATCAAGATGGATAGTCAATCTAGCTCAGTTTGATGTAAGGTTTATGCCATAAAAAGCTATTAAAGGATCCGTGGTGTCAGACTTTCTAGCAGATTTTCCAATAGAAGACTCGACGCCAATACAAGACAATGAATTTCCAGATGAAGACTTAATGGTTACCGAAGATGATACTTGGACCTTGTATTTCGACGAAGCCTCAAACCAAATGGGATGTGGCGTTGGAGTACTACTAGTATCACCTAAAGAGGAGCATGTTCCAATCTCCATAAAGCTCGATTTCGACGTTACCAACAATGCTGCTGAATATGAAGCATGCGTGGTAGGCCTTGAAACAGCTTTGACATTGGGAGTAAAGAAATTAAGGATATTCGGAGACTCTTCTTTGATCATCAATCAGATATCTAAAAGGTGGAAAGTAAGGAGCGAAAGCCTAGCCCCTTACCAAACCTATCTGGAAACTCTTACCAATAAGTTAGAGAAGGTAGAATATACATATCTACCTAGAGAGGAAAACCAATTTGCCGATGTCTTGGCAAGATTAGCCTCAATGGTTAGGATTCCCACAGAAATCGAGCAAATGCCTCTAACTATCGAAAAAAGGCACAAACCAACATACATCCAGGCTATAGAAGACGAGGGCCATTCTCTACATGGGGAATTGACATAATTGGCAAAATCACTCCCCCAGGAATAGGAGGCCACGAATTTATTCTAGTAGCAATCGATTACTTTACAAAGTGGGTCGAAGCGCAATCATACGCTAAACTCACTGCAAAACATGTAGCACTCTTTATCGAAAGAAATATTATTTGTCGATATGGAGTCCCACATGAAATGGTAAGTGACAATGGAACTCACTTTCAAGCCGAATGTGAAGAATTGCTACAAAAATACGGCATTCGACATCATCATTCTTCCCCTTATAGACCTCAAGCAAACGGAGCATTCGAGGCAGCTAAAAAAAATCTAAAGACTATCATCGAGAAAATGACAGAAAATTATCAGGATTGGCCTGACAAGCTTCATTTCGCATTGTGGGGTTATTGCACGTCAATCCATACATCAGCAAAAAATACGCCATTTTCCTTGGTATATGGAATGGACGCCGTACAACCTGTCGAACTAGAAATATCATCTCTACGCATCGCGTTAGAGAGTAAACTCGATGAAGTTGAATGGACTAGGGCAAGATATGAAGAATTGATTCTACTCGACAAAAAACGACTAGAAGCTCTAATTGGTCTGGACCCTACATTGTCAAAACAATCCTGCCAGGAGGTGCAGCAAAACTGACTGATATGGATGGCAATGAATTCTCAAACATGACAAATCTTAACCAACTTAAGAAATACTACCCATAAGTACTTGAGTAGGATACTCAAGAGAGCTACGTTCGGCCTGATTCCTTAAGAAAGGATACGTAGGCAACCCTTTACGAGTGCGGCCACTTTATTTTTCGACATCTCTGCGTTCAAGAATTAATAAAAATTTCAACAGGAAATCGGCGAATTATTGGCGTCGCAGAACAGAGCCTGGCGCCAGCAAGAAGTCATCAGCGCCTGCCGATGGAATTGGCGCCTGGTGCCAGACTTCAATGGCAGGCGCCAAATGCCAATGACTAACGCCAATTCAGGAATAAAATCTGGGCGAATTTCGGTGTTTTTCGGAAAATTTTCGACTTCCGTACTCGAAGAATTTCTGGAAAATTAATTTTTTTTCGGTTTTCGTTGCTTTAATAAAATAAATTTAAAGTAAACAATTTAATTGAAAGCTAAAATTTCATTAATAAAATAAAATTACATTATTGATGGAATTTAAACAAAGCTGAAATAAATTAATTTTAAATAAAAATAACAATCTAAGTCTAATAAATCTAAAGCTAAGCAATGCTCTTAATATTTTTTTTTCCTTTCTAGCCCTTTTCCAATTCTTGTCTGCTTCCTCCTCTTCATCCATAACTTTAGCTAGTAGGCATCCTTTAGAGGACCTACACTCAATTTTGGAATAGATAGTCTCCCCTTCAGCTAGCACTCCATGCTTCTTTTCCACCCAAGCTTTTTTGTCTGTGGTGTTAGCTTTCCTTTTTCCTTTGTCTTTGGTAGTATATTTCTTCCTAGGCATTGTAGGTGTTTTGAATTCAATTCTTGCACCTAAGCGTTCTTTGGCAGAAGTCACCCTGTCACCTAGACGATTCTTCACATCGGTTCTACCCTGATCAATCGAAGATTTCTTCAGCAACCACTTCTTTACATCATTGGGCAAAGAAGGAGGAACCTTTTGGGTAATCACTTTCCATAAAGGTCTAGCGCTCCAGTAAGCATCGAATCTATCTACTTCTTGAGATACAGGGTACTCATAGGGAGGACAAAGATCCCCGGAAGGAATATTCTGAAGCAAGCCGGAAGGGGTAATAATATGTTACACGAGACAAGCTTGGAAGACGGCAGAAAGGTTGCTTGTTAACACCAACCATCCTTTCTATTTTCCACCATGGGATGACCCACTTGATAGCAAAATCACGTGATTCAAAGACTTTTCTCCACCCATGGCGCCCAATTTTAGGGATGCGCTTCTTGCTTCTCACGAAGCAATTGGGAATATATTTTTCAATATCGTCCGGAGGGCTAATTAATCCTAGCCTCTCCATTAGCCACATCTGTAAAAAAATGCAATGCAAATAAATTGTTATTACAATACAAAAATATATTTTTTGATTTCTGTAATTAAAAATATTATTTTTCTACCTGTAATAAAATTGGAGAGCCGCGAAGAGGCGCTTTTGGGTCCCTTTTCAATTCATCTAGACTAATCATAGTCTCTCCAACTATTAATGGCATTGGATTTCTCCCTGATTCAATTTGTTCTAGTACAGTGGTTATAATTGATTGACCCTCATTATTTTTACCACTACTAAGAAAAAATTGGTTAAGCATGCAAAATAAGAACGCCCTTCTTCTATATATATGAAAAGATTCAGAAAGAGGTTTATCAAAATAATGGCGTGCGAATTCTTTCAAGTTAACTATGTTGCCGTCTACTATTTTTGATAAATCACTTTCCTTTAAATTAAAAAAGCGTTCAAAATCCTTATAATAATATGCATCTACTCTAGGGATTGCTATAAGGTCTATCGCAGGGAAGCCTAAGATAGCACCAAATTCCTCCGGCAAAGGGCTAATCTCATCATACCCTATTCTGAAACAATGAGTATCAACATTCCAGAATTCTAAAGCAGTATGTATGAAGTCTAGGTCAAGATCTACCCCTTTGATGCCATAAATTCCCCCCAGGTGAAATAAATCTAATTCTTTTCTTTCCCTCGCATTGAGAGATCGACACCATTCATGAGTGTATTGGGTGAAGGTCTTGGTGACTAAAGACATGATTATTGGTTTTCTAAAGAAGAGAATTATTTATTCGCTGGAATTATGAGAATAATCGACTGGGCAGGGGGATTTTTATACACAAATTGCGAGGAATTTCAATAAGAATGAAATACGGAGTCAGCGTCAATTGGCGTCAAAACCCCGTGATTGGCGCCAACCGCCAGCGCTTGGCGCCACACGCTAAGTGTAGCGCCTGGCGCCACGCGCCATAGTGCGGCGCCAGCTGGTGCCAAGTTGCCAGATCAGCCGCGCGTGCTCAGTTTGCGTTTTTAATATTAAACTCAAGTCGGTTAATGACTTTATGGCTCCGTTTAATTTTCCTAAACATACTTTTTTATCCTTTTTCTTAATTAATTAAATATAGCTATTATTTTTAATTTATATTATTCTTTTTGGACTTTATTTTAAATTCCAAAAACCCGACATTTTTATTTGATTTTTTCCTTTTTTATTTTTCTTTTCGGGGGAGAGAGTCAGATACCCTCCATCAATAAAAAAAATGACGGAATTTTTGCACGCAAAATTGTTTGTCACACTTTTCTTGCAATCACTAACATACACATAATAATAAACAATCAAATAAACTCATAATAACATAATTATACAAAATGTGTCGATAAATAAAGAGCCTAAGGTAAATTTCTAGTCAAAATAAAATACACAAGAACAAAATACGGCGCCGGAGGACGTAGGCCCATCATACCATAAAAATGCGCCGTAAGAGGAGTCACCTCTCCACCGGCTCCAGCTCCAGCACCAGCTCCAGTCTCCATAGGAGGAGGAAGACTCAATATAGGACCACTCCAGCCAGGATAACCTGAGGCTGAGGCTGCAGAGGCTGCTGCGATGACGAGCCTACCTCGTACATACCACCACCTCTAAAAGCCAAGGTAGCCTCTCTTACCGGTGTAGTGTGTCCACCCTCAGAAGAAGATCCCGAGCCCTCTACGACGTCGGCTCGAGCAGCCTAAGAGCGACCGCCTCTACCCCCTGATGAAGTCCGACAACGTCTCGAGCTAGACCTCGCTGGATCCCTCCGCTCCTCAGGTCTCGTGCGAGTGTGAGAAGCAATGGGCTGACCCTGCAAAAAGAATTAAATCAGAAACAAAGTAAAATTGAAGCAGCAATGCAAAAATAATGAGAAAGGCTACCTCTCGGATGACGTCATTCCGACGGCAAGTAGCCGCGTTCCTCATCCGGGCGAGCTGGCTCCGGAAGGCATCTATGCATCGTGCCATCGCCGAAACCACCTCGCGTGAAAACTATCAAAAAGATAAGTCAGTAAAAATACATGATAAATGAACACAAAAATTCTGAATTAAAACTAGGCTTACTCTAGTCTGTTGGCGAGGAATCGACCGCTCTACGAAGCGCTCGCCCTCGAGAGCCAGAGGAATCATCTCCTCGATTGGCCCGTACATCCCCTGGTAGTGGATGGACATATGGGGCGGCACGAACTCAGCAGCACCGTCCTGATAAAACAGAAAAAATCAGTAAAGTATTACTTGGGGGCTACTTAGTGAAGCACCGTCCTGATAAAACAGAAAAAATCAGTAAAGTATTACTTGGGGGCTACTTAGTGAAAAATAAAAGCTAAAAATCTTACCCTCACATCCTAAGCCGGTATAGGAGCTGGAGCTAATAAAGGTAGTAGCTCCTAAGCATAACACTGCCTGAAGATCACATGGGACCGCCAAGGGGTACCAGCTCCCTCAGACATGCTCGACAACCGTGCCTCGTCGAACATATGGCGTGGTGGAGCGGCGGGAACGACGAAGACATCAGAAGAATGCTGTCTAGCAACCCTCTCTCCCAAGTATGCGACTGCTCTGTAAGTCCCCAGAAAATAGCGACGCTCAGCGGAATACTGTGCGACCAATCCAGGGACTGTCCAACCGCCCCATGGTCGGTATCCCACCTTAGGTCCCTATAAAGAGCATCAATCAGGCAAGAATATGTCTAAAACACCGCGAAAAAGCAAGATAAACAATAAAAGTCGTACCGAGATGATCCAGTTCCGGACACGTGCAGTAGACATATCCACATGATGACCGCCCCAAGAGGCGCTCACTGGAAATCCTCGCGGCGATGGTCTCGCCGGCGCAGCGGAAGGAAAGTACTCGCAAAACCAGATCTAAAAAGAGCTAAAAGTGTGAGTAAACGCTAACTAATATGCAGAGCTAAACTTTAAAGGGAGTAAATGTTTACCTCTATGACCTTCCAAAAGGCAGACAAAGCAACGTTCGTCCCAAAGGACCGGTGTCGACACGAGTCCCTCAGCGCACGAACGAAGTCAGCATAGGCCAAGCTGGCCCAGTCATAAGTCCCGATCCGGTGGAGATCACGGACAGTAGGGAGGTAGTAAAGCAATGCCCTACTACCCTTGTCAGGGGAGAATGTCCCTGACAACAACATCAGCACAAAGATACGCACCCGCTGCTCTCGGGTGGTCGCATCATCATCAAGAGCCGCTGCCAGTGTCGAGCGGCAAATTCCTCTAGCACTAAACTGAGTCGTCTCGACCTCAGCTCGGGCCCGAATAGCGATCGGCCCCAATAACTCCTCGACCTCCAAAGAGAAGACGTCGATTCCACTGTCAAAAGGCAGTGGCACAGAGGTGAACTCCAGTCCTGCGATAAGACTGAAATCCGTAGGGGTGACCATCATCTCGCCCTAAGGGAAATGGAAGGTGTTGGTGGTGTCCCAGAAGAACTCCACCAAAGCGCGCAATACGTTATGACCCCCGCTGGAGGCAACCATAGCCTTAGAGGTCTCGAACAGAGTAGCTAGCCCGCAAGACTCCCATAGCAGCCTCGTCTCAAGATCCCTGACGATGTACATCTTGTACAAATTGCCTAAACCATCACAGCCAGAGCTGTGATGCCGTGTCCTCCCGGGCGCGATGCCCCGTCTCACCCTCTCAGAAATGTGGTGGACATGGGCAAAGAACAGAGTCCGCTCATCCCACTCCGGAAGCCGACCAAGCAAAGTGGACGGCTCGGCGTCGTCCTCTATGGGCTCATGCTATCGTTTAGTGTTTCGGGACCGTGAACCCGAGCCTCGTTGTCTAGCCATGCTACATTGTGCAGAATCATCATAAATTAAGGTTCTATAGTATCTAAGGTTCGCCTAGCCGCATGATACTATGTTCGCAAAAACAGAGTACGTAGTACAAAAACAGAGCACAAATTCGAATTGAGCATGACGACATTTTTCAAGCAATTAAACAATTTCTTGTAACACTATGGTGATTATTGTGACAAATTGGATAAGAATTTCTAGCAAAA
Organism: Chenopodium quinoa; assembly: GCF_001683475.1. Classification (NCBI taxonomy): domain Eukaryota; kingdom Viridiplantae; phylum Streptophyta; class Magnoliopsida; order Caryophyllales; family Amaranthaceae; genus Chenopodium; species Chenopodium quinoa. Next base: position 235,832 of record NW_018744452.1, on the reverse strand, counting down.
ACATCAAGAACGAGTCACATTGTTCTTCACGACCTTAAGAGGTCCAACAATGGCAAATTGCTCATTTCTTCACCAAATTGAGTCAAACAAGTCTCAAATTACTCCCAATGCAATATAAAAACATAATCAAGCAATTTCATGGCATAAAACTTGAAAAGCAAAGCAAATTGGGCATTATGAGTTTCGAATTTTCATGAAATTCGTGAATAAACATCCCAAGAATTCATAAAAACTGATGTGAGTTTGAAGGAAACTTACATAGATCAGGAAAATAGATGAAAAGAGCTTTGATTTTCAACAAATTTGAGCGAATTCGGTTGAGAAACGAGCAAGCAATGAGCAATTGAAGCTTTCGGATTTTTTGAGCAGTTTCACGACGAATAGAGCAGCGAAATGAAGAGGAAAGGGGTATTTAAGGAAGTCCCTGTGCTGGCGCCAAGCTTTATGCATTGGCGTCACAAATTTGGCTTGGCGCCTGGCGCTAATGCTAATAAGGTGGCGCTAATGGTTTTTCAGCGACGCCAAAGCACCCAGCCACCTGATGAGGTTGTGTTGGCCTTCTGCAACATATTTTTGGGTTCCTTGGTACGCCAGTTAGCCCCTCTAAGCAATTCGACATGATTTAGTAATCGGCTTGATTACATAAAGTGATCGACCTGATAAGAGATCGTCTCACTTAGCTTAAAGCGCCTAAGCATTGGCTCATTAGCAAAAGGCAACGACATATAGGTTTGAAAGCAAAAAGAGCACCGACATACAGGTTCAAAGCAACGGAAGCGCCGACGTACAGGCATAGCGGAAGAAAAGTTCAGGCGAATTTTTAAAGATCGACAGGCGTGGATCTTCGGTGATTTCCTTTGGAAAATTATCGCATCGAATGAGGATGACTTCAAGAGAAGATATCTTCGACAACGTTCCCTAGCTTGCGGAGAGTTGTCACGAACAACTGGAGGTAATTTCGGGCGAAGTTATCTTCGATAGTATTCCCTTGGACGTGGAATATTATCAATGCGGATGAAGATTGTTTCAAGAAAAATAATCTTCGATGGTATTCCCTAGGATGTGGAATATTATCAATGCGGATGGAAATTATTTCAAGAGAAATAATCTTCGATGGTATTCCCTAGGATGTGGAATATTATTAATGCGGATGGAGATTGTTTCAAGAGAAATAATCTTCGATGGTATTCCCTAGGATGTGGAATATTATCAAAGCGGAAGAGGATCGTTTCAGGCGAAGCAATCTTCTAATTTGGAAGTAGTTACAGGCGTAGCGGTTTTCAAGCGGGATGTCATTCTCTAGCTTGCAGGGGGTCATCAAAACAACAGTAAAGCGACAGCAAAACGGTTACTTTCAGAGACGTGTGCTCGACGGTGCAAGATACGCGTTTCTTAACTCTTTTATCTGTTTAACTAACGATAGTTTGCAGGTATCGGCGTTGCAAGAGTGGTTTAGGATCGCATAACGTTCTGAATCATTCTCCGTCCCTATCGATACTTTGACTTTTGTTTTCGAAATTTGCGTTTCTCCAAACTCAGTCAACGTGGGGGCTTCTGTAGACACCCATTTGTGTCTCCCCAAAACCAAACCCAGTGATGAGTACCTTTCACGTAGAATCATAATCGAATGAAGCGAAAGTGTGGAAAGTCTAGTGTTGCGGATAGTTTTTATTTCTTTTCTCTTCTCTCTATTTTTAAAAACTTATTTTTAAGAAAACAGTCAATCCAGTTTGGTTGGTCCATGATATGGGTCCGATAGTAGTGTAGTTGGATGCAGCTTGCAAAGAGCTTTCCAACGATATATTATAAGCCCAATTCCGATGAATATTGAGGAAATTATGACCAATTTACTAAACTGGGCCCGGTTTGAGCTTTATATCACTAGTAGAAAAATTGAAAAAGGCACCGCTCAATGGCCACCGGTTTTTATAAACCGGTGGCAAAAAGAAGTGGGAAAATGGGCGGGATTGTGGGGATATATTATTGCCACCGGTTCAAACCGAACCGGTGGTTAAAACATTAATTCCACCGGTTCAAAACCGGTGGCCTTCTTAAAAATAAAAAAAAAAAACCGACCCGTCCCTTTATAAACCCCTAACCCTATTCAATCCTCCTAAGCGCCTCTCTCTCAGTCTCTCCTCTTTCTCTTTCCTCCTCACTCTCCTCTCCTCTTTCTCTTTTCTCCTCACTTTGTCTCATCCTTACTCTCCTGCGTCGTCTCCGGCTGCTTTCTTATCTCTCGCATCTCACTTATCTCTCATCCTCTGTCGTTATTGCTGGTTGGTAGGAATGGTGGTGTTAAATTTCATAGTTTTTAAAGTTAAATTCGACCATGAAAACTCTACATCTAGAGTTTTCACGGTCGAATTTGACCTTATTAAACCAAATTCAAACTAATTTCACTTATTATCGGTATGTTTTTTGGATTTTTTTTTTAATTTTTTTTGTTTTTAGGTCGTTGTTGTGGTTGCTGTCGTGGTGGGTGTCGTTGTTGTGGTTGCTGTCGTGGTGGGTGTGGGTTTGGGTGACGGCTGGTGGCCTGGGGTGTAGGTTTTCTGGATTTGTGATTAGTTTCTCAACCTTCAATGACTTAGGTTTTCTGCATTTAACCTCCTATTGCTGTCGTGGTTGGTGTAGGTTTCTCAAGCAAAAGGTTTTTGTTTGATTTATGATAATTGTGATGTAGAATGTTCTGGATTGAATTTCTCAACTTTGTTTGTTTTGTTTGGATGTGTGTAGATCAGGGTTGAATTTGCCAGTGAATGGAATTTGGAAATTGGCGGATCGAAATATTTGGGTGGATTTTTTTTTTTTTAATTTTGCAGATTTAATTAATTTATTATTTATATTAGGTATATTAATGTAATTTATGTATGTAATTTTGCAGAGTTATGTATATTTATGTAATTTTGCATATTTAATTTATGTTTGTAATTTTGCAGATTTAATTTATGTATTTTATGTATATTTAAGTGTATACTGATTTTTAGTGAAAAAAATGAAAAAAAAATTAATTTTTTGGGACAGTATTGCCACCGGTTAACCGGTGGCATTAACCTAGTATTGCCACCGGTTAACCGGTGGCAATGACCACTATTGCCACCGGTTTTGAACCGGTGGCTTTACATCTGACTATTGCCACCCCCCAAATGACCACGGGTTCAAAACCGGTGGCAATGGGGGGTTTTGAACCGGTGACCAATTCATATTTTCGCCTAGTGTATGCGGCCCAATGATCTAGGGGAGGGCCTAATATGATTTATCATTCCTAATGCAATTAGGAATGGTTTTAGACTTCTAGAATCTTCTAGAAGGTTCTTTTCATTCCTAATTCAATTAGCATTGATAAATTGACTTTTGTTGACTTTTCAAAGTTTTAATCAAAATCAAATAGCATTTTCGAAGAAATTATATGATTTTATCCTCCAGTACGGTAAACTTATCGGATTTTTGAAAACGCGTTGGTATCGGGCTTGGCGCCTAACCCCTGGCGCCTAGTGTTGGTGTCTGGCGCCAGCTAGCCAGGGTTGGCGCCAGCTCTGTTTTTTGAGCGTCAGACTCTATTTTGTTTATTTATCTTTTTTGGCTGATTTTCTCTATAAATATCGTATTAAAAACTCTGTTTTCATTCACCAATTCTCACCATTCATCATCTACATCTATCATTCACCAATTCACCTCATTCACAAGTTTTAATGAGCATTCTTTAATTCATTCATCTCTTTCTTTTTTTTCTTTTCAAAAACTTTGCTTTTCACACAAAATTCCGCATTCACAAGATCTAGAAGAACCTAGCTATATTCGAAGTTGCCTTCGCCCTAAACGTGAAAGATTTAATTTCTGAGGGTTTGGTCCCAAATCTCTCTTTCAATTATTTAATTTAATTGTTTTGTTTATTTTTTTCCTTGAAGTTACTAACGTGTGTATTTTGTTATTAGAAAGAGATACGAGGCATAAAAGTAAGTACTTTAATTGATTAATTGATATTATGATGTAGATATTATGTTTATATTGTTATTATGATATTCCTAGTATCATGTCTAGGGTATTTTAATATTAAATATGATTCATGTGATGCTTCCTATGTTCTTCCTAATGTTTATTCATGTTACTATCATGTTAGGGCTAAAGATTTGATTTTTATTGGTTAGTGATACGCTAGGGTTTGTTATTAATCATGTTAGTATCATGCCTAGGACCTTACTTTTATTATGTTTTAACATGAATATTATTATAATTATTATTCATGATATTGATTATTATTATGTTGCTTGATTTTTATTGTTATTGCTTGATCACACCTTTTATACATGTTTAAAGGGAATTTGGTACTTGTAATCACACTTAATAGGATAATTAATAATCTTGTTTAGGGTTAATGTGATTATAATTCAAGTGATTGCCAATAATATATTTATTTGTGCATTAATATTCAAACAACATAGATAAACAGGTTTAGGGCTAATCCTAATGATTGCATGTTAATCAGAAAGCGCACATGAATACGGTCAGAATAAAGTAGAGGCCTATTATTAGGGAAGATTCAATCTCTTTTAGGTTGGATTTGTACCTTCATCCCTGAACCCTTATTTGGTTCATGACCTTATGGAGTTGACGATCTCTTGGATCGTTAAGGGGTGTAACCTTCATCCTATGAACAGTTTACAAGTTCCTTAAAAACTTGTTGGCGACTCTTTTGCTCTATCTTCTTCCCTTTTGGACGCCACCGTACTTTAGTGTATGATCACAGTTGGGTTCAAGCTAGTGGGATTAAAGCTTGAAATTATTCCCTACAGTAGGACAAGGGCTTTCCTAGTTTTCAATGCTTCAGAATCCATGAATCCTGCACAGAGTTAGGAATAAGTTAGAACAACAACACAAAGATACCTATAATCATAATGCGTGTGGAAGACCCCCCCTTCTAGCATACCCTCTGAGCGAAAGCCAAGGCCAATGGTACAAAGCTTCTTTTCATCCTCTAGAAAGGCTCGGTTGGGTATCCAATTCATGGGTAATTGAACAGTGTCGCCATTGACCATGAGACCCTTAGTTTCTAACAAAAGGGCAACTACAGCTTTCTCCTGTTCATGGGTGGAACGTCGAAATTTAAACTCAAATTGGGTCCCCCCAAATTCGGGGTCAATGGGATGTCCCAAGTACGACAGTAAACAAACATAAACTGGTCACGCCAGTTTTTGACGTTGTATTGTTGGTCACGCACCACTTTGTAGCCATTGCGGATGTGAAAGGCCCACCAGCCATGACCAAAATTTGAATCCTTAGAGGGTATCAATTTGAACAAGTTTCTCCAAAGCCTTAAAGTTGGAGTGTGCCCTACAGTTAGGCTTCAAATTGCAAATGGCTAAGTTGTACTCCCGCAACAAAGTCCTGACAAAAGGGTGAAGGGGAAAGCGCATCCCCTGCTTCAGTAAACCCCAATATACAGCGGTACACCCTGGAGGTGGAGTCGTGGGAGTGTCTCCATCTTCAGGAGCATACCCCACGTATTGGCCGGTTACACCATACTGCTCAATCATGGACCGTGAGATTTGGCCTAGGCGGATTCTTTCTTGAAACACCGCCCTCAACCCATAAACTTGCAGGCCTCCCCCAAGTGGCTGCGCGTTGCCCTAGTAATTGTGTTCTTCATTGTCCTGGCCTTCAGCATCCTCCATCACTATAACTACACCATTCACAAGGTGCCTATTAAATAAACCATCTTCCTCCGAGAAGGCCACAGTCACCTCACCCGGACCATAGTCCTCCTCATAGGATGAGTACGGAGATCCGCCAGGGAAATCCGGCAACACATCGGCATAAGGGATACCGGAGGTAGCAGAACAATCTTGTGCTACTTCCACGGCGGGTTCACCTTGTTCAACCCACCATGGTTGTCTAATGCTAGAAGAACTTGACGATGAGGCCATTAAAGAAAGAAAGCATAAAAGAACAAAGGTGTACCTTAAAGTGTAGTGTCTTACAACTAAATGAAGCTCTGGCTGATGCTAAACCACGATCACCGCCTCGACTACCTCCGAACAAGAGCGCACAAGCTTTCTTCCGCCAAATAGTGTTGCAAACACTTTCTCTCACTAAATTTTATCGCTGCTTTCTCTCACTAGAAATCTTTTGAGAATGAAATTGTGAATGAGAAATATGTGTTTATGTGGATATATAAAGAGAAAAATTTGCTTCGAAAAATGAGCCAAAGGACACTTGTTACTCATGCGAAGGAAGGGTGTCACAGACACTTGTTACTCATGCAAAGGAAGGGTGTCACAGACACTTGTTACTCATGCAAGGGAAGGTTGTCACAGACACTTGTTACTCATGCAGAAGAGTATGTATGCTTATCATCGCCAACCCAAGGGGCTCTTAGAAAGCATCAATTATATCATCGCCCACCCAAGGGGCTCTTAGAAAGCATCAATTATATCATCGCCCACCCAAACGGCTCTTAGAAAGCATCAACTATATCATCGCCCATCCAAGGGGCTCATTATGGGGTGGTCCAAGCCCGTACCGTTCCAAAGTAGGCCTAAAATGAGATCGTAATCAGAAAAATGACATTTTCACCATGCTAGAGGCCTTTTTTCGCGATTTTGGTTGTCCGAAGCTCCTTTGGATCTTCGACACCACGTAGATCTCGAAAAAATACACAAGTTGAAAAAAAATTTGCTCGATTCGGACACCCGGAGACCAAGTTATGGCCTCCCGAAGTATTCGTCAAAATTTACTAAGTAACGGACAACATTGCTCCCCGTGGGTGACGAGATGTGCTTAAAAATAATATATGGTTCCCAAGACACTCCATCACCCACATGACACCCCGAGCGCCAAAACGACCTCTTTTATAAGTTGGAAAGACGTGCAAACGTGATCAAAAAGTCCGAAGCCATTGGCCGAGGGTTGAATCATCGCCCATAAAGATAAAAGGTTACAATGCACAAGAAGATTATCGCCCACCATGGGTGGCCTAAGTCAAAATTGCCCACCGTGCTGCTGCGAGCTGGTGCCCAGCAAGCATGCTAGGCATCAGCGCCCAACAAGCATGCTAGGCATCAGCGCCCAGCTGCTGGTGCATGCTGGTGCCCAGCAGCATCGCAAGGCATCAGCGCCTAGCAAGCCTGCCAGGCAGCAACGCCCAGCAGTAGCTAGCTGCATGCCAGGCTGCATCAGCGCCCAGCACCAGCAGGCTGCGTGCCAGGAAGCATCATCAACGCCCAGCAGCAGCAGCTAGCTTGCCAGGCAGCATCAACGCCCAACAGCAGCTAGCTGCGTGCCAGGCAGCATCAGCGCCCTACAGCAGCTAACTGCGTGCCAGGCAGCATCAGTGCCCAGCATTCGCAGGCTGCCTGCCAGGCAGTATCAACGCCCAACTAGGAGCTCGACCAAAAAAAAATATGTCGGGTCGATTGATTTCATTCGATCAATATTTTTCCGACAAACTCCCAAACCGCATAGTGCGCTTTACGACTTTGTCGTGGGGCTAATGTTTGGACCCCCGTAGGCCCACGTTCATTAAATACATAAATTACCAAAATGCCCTTAATTAAACCCTAAAAAGGAAAATTCAATCATCATGCACAGCATGCATCCCGAGAAACCCTAATATAGCCTAACAGGGCCTAACACAGCCCAAAACGGCCAGAAACCCTAATCCTAATCCTAACCCTAATCAAGTTAGTTAACCCTCTCCTATAAATGCTAATCTTCACAGATTAGCATTAGCGAGGTAATTAATTCTTTCTCCACACACTCTCTCTCTACAAATTCTCTCTCTAAACACAGTTTTACTTACTTAACCGTCGGAGGGGCTTTCTCGGGAACACCCCACGAGGCAGTTGACTTTCGTTGTTTTGCAGGACTCGATTTGATCGGACGAGCAGGCTCCCCTTCAACTTCGATCCGAAATTCTTTTGCAGAAATATTATTATTATTTTTTTTAATCACACCTAAGTATTTTGAATGCTTTCCCTCGATAATGCTCCTAAAAATTGCAATTTCATATACTTATACATCAACTCTTTTAGGTAGTAGAAATTCCCAATATGATGTCCATGTCATCACCTAATCACTAAAACCGTTTTTTTTTTCCTCCGGTTTATCACAAATCGCTAACTCTGGTAGCGTTTTCCAATTGAGGATACCCGCTACCTTGTTTTGTATTACTACCTCCGGTTAATATTATTTGCAACGATTAGACATCTCTCTCTCACTTTATGTCAAATCGTTACAAATATTATTAACCAGAGGTAGTATTACATTTTAAAAAATTAAAAAAAAAAAATGATGATTTAGATTTACAGTGATCAATCTGCTGTATTCAAGGGGCAAATTGAAAAGACCATAGTTAAATGAAGCTAATACTCCAAATTACAAGTAAAATAACTACAAGTACAGTAAAACGAAACTAAAGAAGAGGCAACGATTGGTGATGAAGACATCACGGTGGTGTGGCGACGGCGGCACAATGGTGAATGGTGGTGATGGCGATGAAATCCATAGTAGTGATATATTAAAATAGGCTTGAAAAAGAGAATTGCAAGATACTCTCATATGATACTTATTGAAATTCTATCAAAAAAATCAAATTCCCAAAACCCGAATTAAATCAAAAACCCACAAACTTACTTGTATATACCCGAATTAAATCAAAAACCCACTAACTTGTATGCTTTAAAGATGATAAGCATTTCATAATAAATTGGTTGAATGGATGAAAGAAGTTTATTGGCTGAAATCTGAAGTTTAAGCAAGGATTACAATGGAGTATAGGGAGCTTTTTTTTTTTTTTGGAAACATAGGGAGCTTTGGTTTGAACGGTAGTGAGAGAAGGTGAAGGATGAACATGTTTTTTTTTTTATTTATTATTTTTTTATTTTTTTTATTTTAATAATTATTATTAGATGGAAACGCTACTTCAGCGGGTTTCCAACCTACCCCGCTACTAGAAGTGGCAGGTTTGTTAAAAAACCAGATAAAAATTATAGGGAAATTCTCATTGGTAGCCTCTTACTTTTGCACTTTCTCAATGGTAGCCTTCGTTTTTTAAAATTCCATTTGGTAGCCTCGTACTCTTACAAAAATTATCTCCATAACCTTATTTAGTTAGAACCGTTAAATTAATGTTAAAACTTAAGTTAGTTTTTTAATAATAAAAAACACCTAATTAAGGTTAATCAGTTATTTAATAGATAAAACACCGGTGTGGCCAGCCACAATATAAGCCGAAAAGTAACCCCAGAAAACGGCGAAAAGTAACCTCTGACCAAGTAACTCCCGAAAATTAACCCCTGCCAAATAGCCTCGAAAAGTAACTCCCGAAAAGTAACCCCTGACCAAGTAGCCTCAAAAAGTAACTCCCGAAAAGTAACCCCTGACCAAGTAGCCTCAAAAAGTAACTCCCGAAAAGTAACTCTTGACCAAGTAACCTCAAAAGTAACCCCCTGACCCATGAAAAGTAACCCCTGACCAAGTAGCCTCAAAAAGTAATTCCCAAAAAGTAACCTCTGACCAAATAGCCTCAAAAAGTAATTCCCGAAAAGTAACCCCTGACCAAGTAGCCACAAAAAGTAACACCCGAAAAATAACCCCTGATTAAGTAGCCTCGAAAAGTAACCTCTGACCAAGTAACCTCAAAAAGTAACCCCTGACCCTTGAAAAGTAACCCCGAAAAAGTAACCTTTAAAAAGTAACACCTTCCACACCATGTGGCCAGCCACACACAAAAGTAACTGCATAATTTTACATTACTTTTGTTAATTTTCCTTTAAAAAAGAAAAAGCAAAAAAAAAAAATCCAAAACCACCACAGCCACCCTCCCCTCTACTGCCGGCAGCTTAGCCACCCTCCCCTCCACTACCGGCAGCCCAGCCACCCGCACCAAAAGGTGCGCCTCCTCTCGACGCCCCCTTCCCCCACCTTGCCGCCTCTTCTCAACACACTAAACCACCCAAAAACCCCCCAAAACCACCCTAAAACCCTAACCCCTACTCGAAGAACCCCACCACCACCTTCGAAACACTGAGCCATCCTTTCCCCCACCCTCGATTGACGGTTTCGAGGGTGATGGAAGAGGTTGCTTGGTGTTTCGAAGGTGGTGGTGGGGTTTTTCGATTAGGGTTTCGAGGTGGTTTTTGGGTGGTTTAGTGTGATGAGAAGAGGAGGCAGGGGTGGGGGAAAGGGGCGTCGAGAGGAGGCACACCTTTTGGTGCGGGTGGTTGGGCTGCCAACAGTGGAGGTAAGGGCTGGCTGCTAGCATTAAAGGGTCGGGGAGGGTGGTTTTGCGGGTTTTCAGGTGGATTAAGGAGTACAGGGAAGTGCGGCAGGGGTGTGGGGAGGGCGGCGAACCTGTTGGTGGGTGGGGGAGGGGCGACGAACCTGGTGGTGGTTGGGCTGGAGGGTAAGGGAGGGAAGGTGGACAGGTGGTGGTGACTATGTTAGGGGGTGGTTAATAGTTATTTTATTTCAATTTTTTTTAATAAAAATAATTAATTAATTTAAAATTGAAAATTTCGTTAAAATTAACGGAATTATAAGGTTATGGAAGTGAAAAGTTTAAAAGTATGAGGCTACCAGAGGGAATTTTTAAAAGCGAAGGCTACCAATGAGAAAGTGCAAAAGTACGAGGCTACCAATGAGAATTTTTCAAAATTTCACTCATTTAAACCGCTGACGTGGACAATTTTGGAATTTGCAAAAGAGTAACGGCATTTATGGAATTGCAATTGTTTTGAGCATTATTAAGAGAAAGCACTCAAGTATTCAGTAGTTTGCTCTTTCAAAAAAAAAAAAAAAAAAAGTATTTTGTAGTTAGCACTTTGCAGACCATAATTGTAAGGTGATGGTGTGAACATATCTTACCACTTGAGGGCATTCGTATGATCATATCTAATATGTGAATCTTTTTTTAAGTACAAAAACGGTTTATTTTATTTTTATTTTTATTTTTGAGCTAGACACTTAGGCCCTGTTCTCTTCAACTTAAAAAAATACTCCCTCCATCCCAAAATACTTGACACGTATTCCATTTTCGTCCGTCCCAAAATACTTGACACGTTTCTAAAAATGACAGGGGACCACATGCATAAAATTATATTTCAGTACTTCCATTGTCCAACCTACTTTTGATAAATTATTAAAAAAAATAACTCTCACTCTACACTACTTACCAAAAGGCCCCACCGTTACTATTTTAACAATATTAAAATACATAAAAGAATCTTTTATATATTAAAAAATTATTCTAACCAGGGTTCCATTAAACTCTGTGTCTAACCAAACGTCCAAACTATTCTGGGATGGAGGGAGTAATATTCAGTAAAAATAAGTTCAGTTCAGCAAAAATAAGTTCAGTTCAGTAAAATTCAGTAACTCTAAAGAAGAAATATAATAGGGAATCAGTAAAAATAAGTTCAGTTCAGCAAAAATAATGCCTTGTTCTCTTCAACTTAAAAAAATAATTTTTCAGTAGAAATAAGTTCAGTTCAGTAAAAATAAGTTCAGTTCAGCAAAAATAAGTTCAGTTCAGCAAAATTCAGTTCAGTTCAGTAAAATTCAGTAACTGTAAAGAAGAAATATAATAGGGAATCAGTAAAAATAAGTTCAACTCAGCAAAAATAAGTTTAGTTCAGTAAAATTAAGTTCAGTTCAGCAAAAATAAGTTCAGTTCAGTAAAAATAAGTTCAGTTCAGCAAAAATCAGTTGAAGAGAATAAGGCCTAAGTTCAATTTAGTAAAATTAAGTTCAGTTCAGCAAAATTAAGTTCAGTTCAGTAAATATAAGTTCAGTTCAGCAAAAATCAGTTGAAGAGAATAGGGCCTTAGTACTGTAGGAATAGAGGAGAGGGTAAGAGAATCACTACCCGAGTAACTTGGTAAGGTTCTTACCTCAATAATTTGGTTTAGGGTTTGAATCTTACCGAGTGAGATAACACTTTATTGGTAAGTCCAAAAACAATTAAATTGATGTTATTGACAATTGACATGTACTCCATAACTTTCATAGATGTATATGTATACACGAAAACTAGATGCAAAATGTGAGGCTCATAAAAAGTTTTTGAAAGTAGTTTATTAAAAATATCTTTAATAACTGATACTTGTTGTTTCGGATGAAAACAATAGGACCTTGCCAAAGGTCCAATGAAGTGGATAAAGACTTGTCCGGTCCAAAGGATGCTGGGCCAAAGGTTTCATGCACAGCAAACACACGTAAACTGGCCCCGGGGGAGGATCCGAGGAAGACCCCTCCGATGCCGAAATCAAACAGCGTTTTTAGAGAGGAAGCTATGCAAGAGATTTAATGCTTGAGGCTTTTGTGTATATCATAAATGAATTAATTGAAGGATTTTATACCTTTGCATGTAAAGAGAGGAGAGCAATTGGGCCCCAAATAATCATGGGCTGACCATAGCAATTTGGACCAAATGACTCATGGCTGACTTGGCTTGATTGGAGGCTTGGGCCTTAACCTTGGAATATTGGATCATTTAATGACTATGCCCAATTAGATCAATTGGACCCAAACAACTTGCCCCCCAGACTCACTTTGGAAGGATGACGGGTCGGGTTTGAATCCAATAAAAATGGAGGGAAGTAAATGATTTAATAAAATCAAAAGATTTAAGTTTTAAACAGTCATTAATTAAATAACTGTAATTGGGATAATTAATAGGAAGTGGAGTGGATAATGGGCGGTTAATCAAGTGATAAAGTGCTTAACGGTTAATTAAGGAGGCATTTAAGAGAGATTTAAACTTTTCGACCTTTGGAATTCTCTTTTCTGGAATTGTAAGGTCTGATTCACATTTTCGCCTCATTTTTTCACCAATTTCCACTCGAATTCTCGCAGAAACTCCCATTTTCGCTTTGAATCTTTAGCGCAATATCTCCGAATCCAAGTTCGACACTCAAATCCGCCACTCCCACTGACTTGACCGGCGCATTTCGGCCTATTTGAAGGTAAATTTCCTCGAGTTTCTTTTGATTTTCTTGCCTTTTTGAGAAAAATCTTCTTTTTCCTACTTTTCTTCTTCGAATTTGATTATGGCTCGAGGAAGAGGGCGTCAACCAGGTCGACGGGGCCAGGCTGGGGATCCCCGTGACCGCGCCGATATTTGGAACGGGGAACGAGTCGGGGAAGACCCAGAGAGGGGAATTTCGGCCGTCCCTTTGAATGTTGCGCTGCCCCAGCAGGACACCAGGGCCGGCGAGGCGGAGCAGCCTGAGCAGAGAGACCGGGCTGGGAAGGCCGAGGATTTGCCCCCTGTGCTTTGGGACCTGCTCCCTGGGCATGCTGAATGGCAAGATGCCGGGGCTCAGCACGCCATGGTGAGAAATACCCCTTACTCTTTGGTGGGTTCGGAATGCCGAAGCCTACCGGTTTGCCGAGCAAATAGAGTTGCACTACGGCATTTTTGAGGAGCATGGGTACTGGTGCCGAATGCCCTCACCAACTGACAGGATTCCCCGTCCCCCTCCTGGATACATAGGGGTGTACACTCGGCAATTACAATATGGGCTTCGGTTCCCTCTGGATCCCTTCGTCAGGGATATTTTAATAAAGTACAGGATTTCCCTGTGCCAATTAACACCTGTCAGCATTCGGCGGGTGATGACTTATCTCTGGGTGTGCCGGTTTTTTGCCGTTGAGCCGAATTTGCATTGCTTCCGAAGGATGCATTAGCTAGTGCAGAACATCCAGAGCGTGTACGGCCAACACGGGTCCTCAGGCTGGTGGCGAATAGAGAGTCGCCCCCAATATTTGACTATGTGGCCGAACGATTCTTCGGATAAGGATTGCAGGATCTAGGCCCCGAGGACCCTGATGTCGCTCGTCACCCCAGCTACGAGCAAATCAGCTTCTTCGGGAAGCAGGATAACCCTGGGGGAGTTAGCCGAATGAGATTCATCCCGGCCAAATGGCTTCCAGATAACCATTACGTCTTCCAAGAGAAGATGTTGGCGGTTGTTGGCCTCAGTCGAAAGTACAGGGATGGTAAGTATCTACGGCTGGGGCCGAGTACTTTGCCTTGTTTAATTTTCCGCCTATTTTTAATGCTTATTCCCTCAGTCTAACCTTCGTCTTGTCTTTTCAGAGCTGAGTGAAGCTACCTCGGGTATTGACTACAATCGGCTTGGGGTGAACGCTGAACGAGTCATTTTAGATTGGGCTCCGGCGATCACAGCTCCGAAGAACCGTCCGTTGAATCTGCACGAAACGGGCCTTCAGATCGAGGCTGCCGCCGATTACACCAAGCAAAAGCCTTGGTGGGAGAAGCGAGATCCCCTCAGGCCCTTATTGCCCTTATTACCCGAGGAAGCATAGGCTGCTCAGACAGCCGAGGACGTGTCCCGAGCAATCGACTCCTTGGAAAGAGGTGTAGGGACGTCTGGTGCTGCCGAGAGAGATACCTCTGCATCTGGAGCTCAGCCGAGGGTTCCGGTAAGCTCCTTGGCTCCTGACTTGTTTGTTTTGTTGTTGTTTTTTTTTTACTCACACCTTGCTGCCCCCCCTTTCTGCAGTCTGAGGAAGGGAGTGGAAGGAGAGAAAGGAAAGCACCTACTCGTCCTGAGGATCCATCTTCGTCTGAATCTGAAGAAATGGACGAGCAGCCCTTGGCGAAGAGGAGGAGGAGGTTAGCCGTGCTGGGGGCCTCGTTAGTTTCAGACGGGGATGAGGCCTACTGGGGCCATTCAAATAAGGGAGCCTGATGAAGGTAGACGCTCGCCGAGGGCTCCCCCTCCGCCGGAAGCTCCGCGTCCTCAAACCCCCCCTCCACCTCCCGAAACTCAAGAGATGGAGGTGGACCAAAGAACTCCTGATCCGAAAGGGGGGGTTCAGGGACGCTCCGCTAAAGACTTTGAGAAACCGATCGCTGAAGGTTTCTCAGATGATATTGATAGGGAGGTTGACGCTCTACTTCGTCAACCTGATCTGGGGGAGAAGCAGAGAAGGTAATTGCTGCTGACCCTGGTGGAGACCAGTTGGGCTCCGCCGAAGGGGAAGAAAATGCTAAGCCCGAGAAGGCTCAAGAGGCTCCCTCTTCTTCCTTCCCATCCTTCCAGACGCTGAACTCTGGAGATCTGGGTTTCTCTGCCCCCCACATCACAGTCCCAGAATCTGTTTGGGAACGAATTTGGGGCCAGAACCGTGAAGGGGCTGCAGGTTACTTCGGCAACCTAACTGGTATGTCGGAGGTGGACCGAGCCAGGGTGTGGTCGCTGAAGGCCACTGCTGGAATGGGAAAGTCCAGCTGAAGGGTCCCCGACCCTGCAAGAGACAACCAGCGCTTGCTGATGCAGGTACTTAACCGTTTAGGGTTTTTTTTTTTATTCAGCACTTCTCCATCTCCCTCTTTTTACTGACGTGCCCCTGTAAACAGATTGTGCACAATCAGACTCTTACAGTAGAGCTGATTAACACCCTCCAAGACAAGCTGGAGCGGGCCTATGAGGATGCTAAGATTGCCCAGGAGGAGGTGAAGCTAGCAGAGCTGAAGCAGCAAGCTGTTGAAGAGAGACAGGCGGCGGCTGAGAGATATGAGAAGCAGGCTGCTGAGGCCCTTCAGACCTTCTGCCACGCCATGGAGACTGAGGTTTTTCCTACTCTGATGGCCGGGGAGAGTGTCATCAACGAGTTGGAGGCTTTTGACATCCCCAGTTTCAGGGCGGCTATCTCTCGCCGAATCGCTGCCGAGGATGCTGGTCAAGTCCGAGAGATGGAGCAGAGGCTGGAAGGTATTGAGTCCAGAAGGATGGCTGCTGAAGAGGCTCAATAGGCCAGGGATGCTCACCTTTCGACTGCTCAAGCTGCTGCTGAGGGCCAGGATCAGAAGCTGAAGGAACTGGAAGATCAGCTGACCCAGGCCAAGGCCGAGACTTCCAATGTCCAGCTGGAGCTTAAGGAGCAGAAGACTTCTTCATCCAAACTCTCAGAAGAATTAGAAAAATCTAAAAAAGATTTGGAGGAGAGTCTAAAGAAGTTGGCTGATGCTGAAGCCTTGCTCTAAGTCCGCCTCTATACCTAAGAAGAATACGAAATGGGTTACATAAATGGGTTTAAGGTGGCTCGGAGGTTGGCTCTCCATGCTGAGCATTTGCTGAATTGGGCCAAATGTGCGCTTTGTGCTCAGGATCCCGAGGATCCGCACATGTTGTATGCTACTCCTGCTGAGCATGAAATCCTTCAGGCTGAACAAGCCGAGGAGGAAGCTGAGCGGCAGGAGTTGGAGGCTGAACAGCGAGCCGCTGACGCTCAGGCAAGGGGCCAACCTGCCTCCTCTGCTGCTGGAACCGAGACTACTCCGGGGCTAGACACAACTGACCAGCCTGATCCTCCGGCTGAAGCATAGGAAATCGGGCAGTCGTCTTCAAAGTCTTGCGGATCAACGTGTGCTTAACTTTAGACTTGCCGCTTTCTGAATCTCTTTTTGCCTTATTTTTGCTTCAGCTTGCCTTGATGTACAAACAGTTTATTTTTGTTTCTGTACGTATTTTGGCAGCTGTTATTTTCCGCTTGTGGGCGGCGGCCGATATAATCTTTTAGTTTATTTGAACACTTACACTTTATAGCTCGTTATACGAGCATAATTTCGTTTTTTATGCATTTGACATTTCTCTCATACTGCTTTGCTTTGAACTTGCATTTTTTTTTTGCTAAGTACAAAGCTTCAACTTAGAGGTATCAGCTGAGGCAGTCTGCACTTGTGCTTCTTACCCTCCCAGACATCTGAAGACTTGTTCTTCGGATTTCTGAGATTATTCGCATTTTCCTTGTCTATTTTCTTATGTTTTCTGCTTTTTCCCTTGATTTTTCGTCTATCTTAAAAATGGATATCTCAAACACAGGGCCAACTGAAGGCAGTGTTTCAAATAATGGCTATCTGGGATGCAGAGCTCAATTAAGGAAACATCCCAGATTTTTCCATGGACTCATTGCCTTGCAGAACAAGTCCTATTGAGGTTTCTACCCCAGCTGAAGGACCAGAGTTCCTTAAAAAGGCGAGTTTATCGGCAATCCGAAACCTGATGCTCTGAGGGCGAAGGTTTTGGACAGGGCCGAAGGAAACCCTTAAAGAGTAGACAGTATAAAGAAAAGCATGAGAAAATATTGCCAATGTTTGTAGAAAATAGTGGCTCTGAGGCCTTTCATTAATAATTCAAAATGTACTTACAACGATTGTTCTGCCCCGAAGGGTTTACGCATGATATTTTTTAAGTACATCAGCATTCTAGTGATTTTTCAACTCAGTCCCATCCAACTGCCGAAGTCGATATGTTCCTGGTTGAAGCTCATCATAGACTTCATAGGGTCTCTCCCAGGCCGCTGAGAGTTTCCCATGAATTCGGTTTTTTTTCACTGCAGCAGCATTCCGAAGGACGAGGTCTCCAATTTTGAGAGGCCTCGCTTGGACTCTTCAGTTGTAAAATTTGCTGATTCTCTGTTTGTATGCAGCCATTTTGACTCGAGCTGAGTCTCTCACCTCATCGAGAAAATCGAGGGATTCCCTCATAAGATCCTCATTCTCAGCCGAGAAGTGGTGCACTCGCAGGCTTTCTGTACCGATCTCCACGGGGAGAACGGCTTCTGCGCCATACACCAATTCAAAGGGTGAGTAGCCTGTTGCCTCTTTTTCGGTTGTCCGAAGGGACCAAAGGGTTCCTGGGAGCTCCTCCAGCCACTTGAACTTCTGATCTTCCACCCTCTTTTTGAGGGCGTTCAGGATCTGCTTATTTGTAGCTTCGGCTTGTCCATTACTTTGCGGGTGGCATACCGCTGAATATGCCAGTTTGATGCCGAACTGATTAGTATACCGCTTCAGCGGCAAGTTATCGAACTGCCTCCCATGATCGAAGACAAATACTTTCGGGATGCCGAAACGAGTGATGATATTCTGCCAAATAAATTTTCTGACAATCTGTTCTGTAATGTTTGAGGCTGCTTCGGCCTCGATCCATTTACTGAAATAGTCGACACCGACTATCAGGCATTTTTTCTGGTATGCGGCATCCGGAAATGGGCCCAGGATATCCAGTCCCCATTGGGCGAATGGAAGTGGGTTCAGCACAGGCTGAAGCTCTTAGGCTGGCTGATGGATGACTGGTGCGAATTTTTGGCATTTTTCACATTTTCTGACTAGTTCCTTAGCGTCTGAGATCATGGTGGGCCAATAGTACCCCGCCCTTAATGCTTTGTGGGCCAAGGTTCTTTCCCCAATGTGGTTTCCACAGATGCCGAGGTGGATTTCCCGAAGGATGTAATCTGCATCCGTCGGTCCCACGCATTTCAGCAATGGAGCTGAGAAGGACTTCCTCAGCAGCTCCCCGTTGAAGACAACGAACCTTGAACCCGTTCGCTTAAACTTGGAGGCTAAAATTCTGTCTTCGGGAATTTCTCCCCGAAGCTTGAAAGCCAGGATAGGATCCATCTAGCTTGGCTCTTGATAAACGCAACACACTTCAGATGCTTCGTCGACACTTCTTTCTCGGCGCACCTCCACATATACAGATCAGTTCAGCTCAGTGAGAGTTGAACTAGCAAGTTTGGAGAGTGCATCGGCTTGAGCATTCTGACCCCTGGGGATCAGCTGAACCTCAAAAGTTCTCAGCTTTACAATAACTGACTTGATCTTGGCAAGGTATGAAATCATTGAGGGCTCTTTGGCCTCGTAGCTGCCACCAATCTGATATACAACTAGCAGAGAGTCTGTCTTCAGACGAACGTGTTTGGCTTCCAGCGAGATGCACAATTCTAGGCCGACTATGGCCGCCTCATATTCGGCTTCGTTATTCGAAGCTTTAAATGAAAATTTCAGTGCGTACTCAAAGGTTTTGCCTTCAGGAAAGGTTATGACCACCCCTGCCCCCGAACCGTTAACGGTGGAGGATCCATCCGTGAACACGGTCCAGGTTTTCTTTTCGTCATCCAGCGTTTCCTGGTATGAGCATTTGGCCAGGAAATCTGCTAGAGCTTGAGCCTTTATGGCTGCTCTCGGCTGGTAGCTGATGCTGAATTCTGTGAGCTCAAAAGCCCATTTGGCCAGCCTACCAGATTTTTCAACCTTGCCGAGAACCTTTTCCAGCGGCTGATCTATAAAAACCACTATCTGATGACAATCAAAATAGGGTCTTAACTTCCGAGCGGCTACCACCACTGCATAAGAAACTTTTTCAAGTAAGGGGTAGCGGGTCTCAGCATCTGTCAGGGTGTGACTGACGAAGTAGATCGGTTGCTGAACCTTATTTTCCTCCCTCAGCAGCACTGCACTGATGGTGGCTGGGCTGACAGCCACGTATAAGTACAGGGATTCTCCCTCCATTGGGCTAGCCAGCGTTGGGAGTTGAGCTAGGTGCTCCCGAAGCTGCTTGAAGGCTTCTTTTTGCTCGTCTTCCCAGACGAGCTCTTTTGTTTTTGGGAGTTTCAGAGCTTTGAAGAAAGGTAACCCCTTATCCGAGGCCCTGGAGATGAACCTCGAGAGGGCTGCCATTCTTCCGGTGAGCCGCTGAACATCCCTCTTTGTTTTCGGCTCGGGAAGATCGAGTATTGCCTGCACTTTGGCGGGATTGGCATCAATCCCTCTTTTGCTGACCATGAACCCAAGGAATTTCCCTGACTTCACGCCGAAGACACACTTCTTCGGATTCAGCTTTATCTGGTGCTTTCTTAGGGTGGCGAAAGTTTCTGCCAGGTCCTTAACATGGTCTTCATCCTTTTTGCTCTTGACGATCGAATCGTCAACATAGACTTCCATGTTTCGGCCTTTCTGCTCGGCAAAAACTTGATCCACTAATCTTTGATATGTGGCCCCCGTATTTTTCAATCCGAAGGGCATCATTTTTTTTATTATACACCCCGGCGTTCGTAACGAATGCCGTTTTTGCTCGGTCGTCGTGGTGCATGAAGATCTGATGATACCCAGAAAATGCGTCCATGAAACTAAGCAAGGCGTGGCCACTTGTCGAGTCAACTAGCTGATCGATCCTCGGCAAGGGATAAAAATCCTTTGGACACGCCTTATTTAGGTCCGTGAAGTCAACTAGCTGATTGATCCTCGGCAAGGGATAAAAACTTTTTGACCTCGGCTGCGATGTCTCGGTTCTTATTTGCAGAGTAGTTCCGCTTCTTTTGCTTAACTGGTCGACACGTGGGGTCGACATTAGCTTATGGGAGATGAGGTCTGGACTTATCCCAGGCATGTCAGCTGCCGAGAAAGCAAACACATCTCGGTTATCCCGAATGAGTTTGATGAGTTCAACGCGGACTTCCGGATCAAGGTCCAATCCGATTGTAACGCATTTTTCAGCGTCTCCTTCGGTCAACTCGACCGTTTCGGTCTGATGGTTCAGCTCCATCGCCGTGAGGCTGGACTCCTCATTTTCTGGTCTGCTGTCTATGTCAGCAGGAGTTCCAGATTTTTTCTTTTCGGCTGGCTCTCTGAGTCTTTCGGCTCAGATGATGAGCTAGCCTTTTCTTTTCCTAGTCCTTTTTCTTTGGCAAGGTCTCCTTGAGCCGAAGCACTTAGGCCCTTCGGCTTTTTCGCGCTCGACTGATTATCTTTCTCCTCCTCGTCCTCGTCGTCCTCTTTTGTACGACTGGTGGACGACTTGAGGTAGTTGCACCTTCGTGCCTCCTTTTGGCTGCCCTCGATCCTTTCGGGGTAGCCGGCATCCGAGACATAGATCATCAGTTGATGATATGTCGAGACTACCCCTTGGATCTCATGAATAATGGGTCTCCCCATGATCACGTTGTACACAGAAGGAGCATCGATGACCAAGAATTCGGTCATGACGTTCCTGGCTGCATCCTCGCAGCCGATGGTGACAGAAAGTGTTACCTTCCCGTCTGGATAAGTTGAGGCCCCGTTGAATCCGGATACCGGGTAGGGTACCGGCGTGAGGTGCTTGGGCTTCAACTTAATTTGATTGTAGGCCTTTCGGAACGGGATGTTTGCTCCGCTGCCGCCATCAACAAGAACCTTGCTGACGTCGTGGTTGGCCACTGTGGCGATAATCACCAACGGGTCCTCATGAGGGAACGTTACCCCCCGGCAGTCGGCGGCTGTGAACGTCATGTTCAGCACCGGCGACTGAGGAGGCTGAATGCTAGCATTGTTCACCTGGTGGGTCAGAGCCCTAAGGTGTCGTTTGTGTTCCCTCCGAGAACATATTCCTCCCGAGATAACATTAATTGGAGGGAATTTTCCCTCCGCGTTTTTGCTGTTTTTCCGGGGGAAGTCCAGCTCCTGCCGAGAGTCCTATTCGGACTTCTCTGCCTCTTTTTTCTCGCGATGATCCGCGATGTATTTTTTCAAGTACCCCTTCCGGACCATATCTTCGACCTGGTCCTTCAGCTGGATACACTCTTCAGTGTTGTGTCCCGGTGATTCGTGGAACTCACACCACTGATTTTTATTTTTGCGCTGATACCACTCGGGGAGTGGTCTCGGCTTCCTATAACTCTGCTCTTCCTTCGTTACGCTGTAGATCTTAGCGCGCGGAAGGGCTAGCGGAGTATAAGACTCATATCTGCCTGTTAACGGGGCAGATTTTTCCTTCTTCGGCTCGTTGGCCGTAGATTGTTCCAAGGCTTTCGCCTTTCCTTTCGTCTTCTGGCCTTGGCCTTCAGACGATTGTTTTTGCTTCCCATTCTCGGATTGGGGTTGGGACTTTGTTTTGTTCCACTCCTCGGCTCGGATGAATTTATCCGAGGCATTCAGAGCTTCCTCCAAGGTCTGCGGGGTGTGCATGACCATGAAGTCTAGGAACTTTCCAGGCTGAAGGCCGTTTTGCATTGCAAAAACTGCCAACCCTTGTTCCAGTCGAGAAACGCTGGATGACTCGTTGCTAAAACGGGTCAAGTAGTCTCGGAGACTCTCGGTCTCCCCTTGCTGCAGGCCCATGAGCTCAGCAGTGGTCTTCTCTCGGCGGTTTGCCGTGGAGAATTTGCTCTTAAACTTGGTGGACAGGTCGTCCCACCCCATTATAGAGCCTTCCTTTACTCCCTTGGAGATCCACGCTTGCGCGACCCCCTTGAGAGTGGTGGGAAAATATTTGCACCAGGTCGCTTCGGACCTTGGGTAGAGATGCATGTGCCCCTCGTAGGAGGCGATATGGTCCTTCAGATCTGAAGTCCCATCATATGTAATGTGCGACGGTATTTTAACCGTGGGCACATGCTCTTCCAGAATCCATTGCTCGAATGGAGAACTGATGGGTAGCATAACGACCTTGCCTTTGTTCCTGGCCGAAGGGACCGCGCTCCGCCTTCTTAGAGAGGTAGGAGTGGTTTTCGTCCCTGGCTGGGAAGTTCGAGCCTCAGCTACAGGGAACGAGAGGCGGTTGTGCACACTCGGCTCCCTGCCGCCGATTCGGTCGAGCACGCTTCGGCGAACAGTCTCAGGTCGCTCTCGGTGGGAAGATTCCGGCCGAGAGGCTGAGCTGCTGCTCGTATGCGTTTCTGGCCGAGAGGTAGAGGATCCTTTGAAAAATTGAGAGTTCTTTTTCCTCTCTCTCTCAGTCCTCCAAGTATCCTCTTCCCACTCTTCCAGCTCCTGGAAGTAGGGAGGCTTCCTCCATCTTGGTCGAGCTTCCTCCGCTGATGCCTGGTATGCGGAGGAGTTCGATCACGAGGTGGAGGCATATTTTGTGCCCTCATTGCCTCCATAAGCACCGCCAGCGCTCTCGTCACTTCTTCCGAGCTGGGCCCCGTCAAAGGGGTCCTCGGCTGAGTGTGAGAGTGAGAGCGGATGGTCAAAGGTTGGCTTTGGGGCACTGATTGAGTCCTATGATCGGACTGACTTCTGTTAGACCGAGGGGGACTCGGTCTATGATGAGAGTTGTGAATTACAGGAGAAAGGGAATCCTCCCGGTATGACCCTCCCCCCGAACTAGCACCCTTAGAAGAGTTCTAGTCCGGCGAAGGTGATGGTGTAGGAGTTTTAGGCCTTTCGCCCGCTCCTTGACTTAGTCTTTTGTTCTTGCGATTCTTAGCCATTGCTACTAAGATGATTGCAAGATGATTTTGATTGGATTAAAGATTTTTTGAAAATCTTCCCCACAGACGGCGCCAAATTGTTTCGGATGAAAACAATAGGACCTTGCCGAAGGTCCAATGAAGTGGATGAAGACTTGTCCGGTCCAAAGGATGCTGGGCCGAAGGTTACCTGCACAGCAAACACACGTAAACTGGCCCCGGGGGAGGATCCGAGGAAGAACCCTCCGATGCCGAAGTCAAACAGTGTTTTTAGAGAGGAAGCTATGCAAGAGATTTAATGCTTGAGGCTTTTGTGTATATCATAAATGAATTAATTGAAGGCTTTTATACCTTTGCATGTAAAGAAAGGAGAGCAATTGGGCCCCAAATAATCATGGACTAACCATAGCAATTTGGACCAAATGACTCATGACTGACTTGGCTTGATTGGAGGCTTGTGCCTTGACCTTGGAATATTGGATTATTTAATGACTAGGCCCAATTAGATCAATTGGACCCAAACACTTGTATTTATTATACTACAATACGAGTAACATACTGGTAGTAAATTAGTAATATAGTATGCTAGTATTATCTTAAAAAATTACGGGGAATAAAAAAACATGTGACCTTGAAAAGTCAAATTTCCCACTTTAGAGCTGATGGAGTACATCTCAGAATACCATCTAATTTTCCATAAGTACTCTTTTAAACACCACCTTATGTCCTTATGAAGTTATACTCCATAAGTTATCTTAGATTGGACACTCCTTCAATAAATAAATATATTACGTGAGTAGTTATTTATAGAATCATGAAATTTTGATCAAGCATTATACTCAAATTATGTAATTAACTTGTTTCTATCACTCTAATTCATATCAAATAATCAATAATATAACTCATATTAAATTTTTCAATAATAAAGATAATGTCAAAATCAAGATATCATCCACCGTTTGTAATAACCAACCATTATCCTTTATCCCTTTGTTTTAATAATTTGTATGATCTAAGTAACTTCATGTCAATGTGTTGATTTTATTGACTTTGAAGTTCTTGTGACTTTTCAGTACTCATCACTAAATCATTAGCATGAAATCTTAGACTTTTTTGTCAATGGATTTTAATCAGTATAAATACATTGCATTATGCTAGTAATCTTTAAGAATTGCAATTTTATTTCTAAGTTGACACAATCAAATGAAAGTTCCAACAAACTTAATCCTTCTCTTTTGCAAATGCCTTATTATAGGCCTTGCTTTTGGGAGTACAAAGACTTCTTGGTTGGTAAAGAATGAACAAAAGTTCAATGGAAAACCACAGGTTGATGTACCTGAGATTGTGGAGTCAAAGAATGGGATTGTCGCAGCAGATGATCGACGTTGTTCAGAGGTGGGAGCATTGATGCTCCGACTAGGTGGTCATGCTGTGGACGCTGCAGTTGCAACTGCGGTGTGTGTGGGTGTGGTTAATCCCATGGCTAGTGGGATAGGAGGAGGAGCTTTCATGGTTGTCAGGTCTGCCACAACATCAGAAGCTCTGGCTTTTGATATGAGAGAAACTGCTCCTTCAGCTGCTTTTGAGGTTCCTTCTTGCTACTGTTTTATCTAATTGCTTGATTTTGATTAGTAGTTTGGTAGTTTTATACATTTATATTGGAATTAATTTAATAATCTTGATTGTTCTTTACTGCTTTTTGAAAGAGGTATGTTCTGTTTGCATCAAATCTCGAATGTATCATTAACCAAGCATGATTGGTGGAGAACTCACTACGTGATAGAGTCACAAGTTTTAGTTTTCTTCTCTACTCTCAAGCGTTGACCTGTGCAGTTGGGCCCACTTAGCCAAGCATCAAAGGAGCTTCATGAAGTTGGTGGGGAACTCACAGTGTGACTTTGAAGTCACAATTTAAAGCCGCCCCACCAACTACACTTGCTTGAGAGTAGGGGGATTCCCTTACCTCCCATCTCTACTCTCAAGCATTAAGCTGATTTAATCTGTGAGAGGTGCTGGTTGAGTAAGATCCTTAGCAACCCTTAAACATTTGGTCGGTCTATCATATAGGACTAGAGAGAGTAGTACATATTCTACGTAACAAAGGTTTTGGTCCCTGTGTTGTTACTCAGTACTGACAGTATATTGGTTTTTGTTAACAAAAACAGAACATGTACGACAGTAATCATGAGGCGAAGCTTTCAGGCCCCTTATCGATGGGAGTACCTGGTGAGTTGGCTGGGCTCCATGAAGCATGGAAGAAGTTTGGCCGGCTTTCATGGAAAACACTATTCGAACCCTCTATACAGTTTGCTGAAAATGGGTTTGAAGTTTTTCCTTATTTAGAAAAGAACCTATTAGAACATGAGGATAAAATCAGGGCTGATCCTGGCTTAAGGCAAGTGTTTGCACCAAACGAGAAGCTCTTGAAGACAAACGATGTATGCTACAATCTTAAGCTTGCAAAAAGCTTAAAGGCAATAGCAGAACAAGGGCCACAAGCCTTGTACAATGGCTCGTTGGTAAGAAGTTAGTGAAGGATGTGAGAGAGGTGACAGAGGATGATCTTAGGAATCACAAAGTGAAGGTAACGAATGCTTAGCTGATGTAATGGGGTTTAAAATACTCGGAATGCCACCTCCTTCAAGCGGTACCCTGGGAATGACCCTGGTAAGTGCTTTTAGCTACTGCTGGTTGATGCATGAAAAACGTGCTTTAAAATTGTCTTCTAGAAACACTCTCTTACCAATCTACGATACTTTGAACTGTTAGTGAGGTTTCAGATATTGCAGCTTTGATATCATGCAATTAGCCGATGCTTATTGTATCTTTTTCGATCTTAAGTACTCTGGTATCTTATTGCATTAGATCAAACATCTGTAAAAATCATGTCTACTGCTAGAATCAGCTTATTTGTATATTTGATAGTATTGCTTGAAAGGAATCCTCTTTTCATTTTCTGGTGTATAACAGATATTAAAGTATTAAACATACTAAGCAACTATGGGAGCCCTAATGCAATTGAAGGGCCTTTAGGCTTACACAGACTGATCGAGGCAATGAAGCATATGTTTGCAGTCCGAATGAACTTGGGTGATCCTGCTTTTGTTAACATCACTAAATATACATCAGACATGACTTCCACATCTTTTGCAGAGGGAATTTGGCATAAGATATACGATAACACAACTTTCCCTCCTGAATATTACATGAGCAGGTATTTAAAGGCAGGATATCTTAACTACCTGAAGGAAAAAGGAAAAAAAAAAAAAAACTGGGATGGTCTTAAAGTTTAAATGTATGCTTGAATTATGTAGGTGGAGTCAGCTACAAGATCATGGAACGAGTCATTTCTGCATCGTTGATGCTGAGAGGAACGCAGTGTCAGTGACAACAACAGTTAACTATCCATTTGGAGGAGGGGTATTATCCCCTTCTACTGGGATCGTGTTAAACGATGAGATGGGTGATTTTTCAACTCCTGCAGAAGCAAGTCCTGACAGTCTTCCTCCTGATCCTGCAAATTTCATACAACCAGGGAAAAGACCCTTGTCTTCGATGACTCCCCTTATCATTCTTAAGCTAAGATAAACGAACAGCATTGTATTAATATCTTCAACCTTCTTTTCTTTTGCGAATTTTGATCATGTTTCTTGTTTGGTTAATTGACAGGATGATCAATTGGCCGGAGTTATAGGTGGTAGTGGTGGGATGAACATAATTCCAGCAGTAACCCAGGTTTTCTTAAACCATTTTGTTCTGGGAATGGATCCTCTTACCTCTGTCCAAAGAGCACGAGTCTACCATAAGGTTTTTACTTTTCTCGTTTTATTTGCTGTCATATAATTCATCTGAAAGACTATCAGAATTCAGAATTAATTTCAAATAGCTGATAAAATCCAAAACATAATCTTTTTGCTGAATTATAATGATCAACCTGAAAATTGATGTTCTGCAGCTAATTCCAAATGAAGTCTTATATGAGAATGTGACTGTGATTGACGGGGAGCACATTGAACTCTCCAAAGGACCGAGGATTTTCTTGGAGAAGAGAGGTCACCAGCTAAAGGCTATCGAAATTGGAGCAATCTGTCAACTTATTGTTCAGACATTCGAAAGTTCAGTTGATCTAGGCCGGAAAACAGGAAAGAATTTTATTGGTAACACATACTTTGGTAAACTTACTGGTGTAAGTGACCCGAGAAAAGACGGAAGGCCTGCAGCAGTGTGAATATCAAATCATATATGTATATATAGGCTTAATTAAGGTTAATTTATTAATCTTGCTTAGTTTAATAGGTTTGTCATTTGATTCACAGGAAACTTTGCATTCTAAGGTAAATATTGGCATTAGTAAGATGGCATTTATACTGTAATGGAATTTCATTCTGCAGTATTTTTTCAAATCTTAATAATATATCAGTACATGTTAATATTATTTCTCATCTCAGTCAAAGCATTTGCAGACAATCCAAACAAATATATAACTTTTTGGAACCTGAACAAATCTCTTGACATCTTTAGCTCTAAACTGCATCAAATTTCCATACTCGAAAAGAACAAATGTTCGGGTACTTAAGCTGAGAACAAATAGGTTTATCTTCCATAAAAGGATATAACATTACTTAATAAGCTACCAACAATACTGAGAACTCAAAACTACATTTTTAGATCCTATGCTGCTCCATACAAATAAGTTGAGCCTTTGTTGATGCTCTTCGGAGTCGCAACAGATCTCTTGACAGCTTTAGCTCTGAAGTGGCATCAAGATTATTGCACTTAAAGAGAAAAAGTTCTAACACTTCTGAGACAGCAAGCAAGTACTCAATGAATTTCAGCTCTGCAATTGTTCCTGTTATGCCTGTAAATTCCACCTTCGTAAGGTGGCCTAATTTGTAGCTGTCAATCCTGTAATCGAAATCAATTTCATGCTGAATAACAGCTTTGCCTTCATTACGAATCTGAAGTATAAAATAAACACAATCAAATGGAAGTCTTTTGATATATTAATTAGCACAGATCAACAAAATAGTTTTGAATATTAATTGCTATTTTTTTTTTTTTTTTTAATTTGGATATACTCACTAAAATTTCTAAATCCTTGATGCGAGGACAACTCTTCACCATGCCAATAGCAAAATGATACACATTTACGCGATTGATTTTAATTGTTGTCAAACAAAGCTTACTGAGGTAGTTGAATGATAGAGGAAGCGATTTTGTTACACCACCTGCAGCCAAATGCTTGCACAACCAAGCCATCCAAAAAGAGACGAGATTGAATATGAATGATGGAACTAACAATTTATAGCAAATTAAAGAACAAGTTTTATATATCAAATAAATAAAATAAAAAGCAATAAGATTGTACCTCACACAAATGGCCCCCAAAATGAAGGTATTGAAGTTGACATGAAGTTGCAAGATCCCTAATCGAGTTGAGTACTGTTGGATGACTTTCAGGTCTTTTGTCTAAACACAATGAGATGTTATTAAGACTTACAATGCTTTTGAAACAAAGACATCCTAACCTCTTTACAGAAATAACTAGGCTTTCAAGACTAGGTAGATCAATAGTAAGGTGATCCAAGTTAAAGCTACAACAAAGGAGTTTTAAAACTATCAGCCTTGGACAACCTGCAATCAAACTCGCAATCATAGAACTATTCTTGAATGTAATATTGTATAGTTCAAGACTCTGAAGTTTCATAAAACCATTGAAGTAACGAGGAGGAGGATTCAGAGCTAAATGCTCGAGTCTCAATTTGAGCAACTCTTTGCATAAGTATATATGAGAAGAAATGGGCATGATGTAGGTAGACTTAGAATTTATAAGAGCTAGTTTTTCGGTATTAGTCTTGGAAAGAAACGATAACCATTGACTGAGATGAATGCTTTTAATACGGGTCATTTGTGGAAGAAAAAGATGGAATTCATGTATATTTCCATTGTGATGGAAGAGTATACTGCTGATGATGCCATACTTATCTTCTCGCTTATCTATTTCCCAGAAAGTTTTGCTGATGCCATGATTATCTCTTTCCCAGAAAGTTTTGTCCAAGACAAGGTGTTTTTGAGACAGCCAATTATCTCTCCATTTTCTTGATAGCACGCTCATCTTGGCTGCCATCTTGATAGGCAAGTGTTTCAGAATTTTATCTGTCGCGATAGCTGGCAGATTACTGATTAAATCCTGTTTAGCTTCTTCAGTAGTTGTGCTCATAGAAATTTTGGATGAATCCATTACTTTCATACTTCCTTTGTCAACGATTATCTGCACAAATGGGGTGTGTGCAATGCAGAACCCAAGGTAAAAAATCTTAAACATGATTATTGAAAAATAAGGGCATGTAATTTTGTTTATATTTTTTTACACACAAATAATTGAAAAATAAGGGCATGTAATTAGTAGTGAGAGGGGAGGAAATGATTAATCCAACCCAAAAAACTACCACAATTAAACACAGAACCGCCACAAAACTGCCACCCAAAGCCACCACCCACGAAACCAGAACCACACAACTCCACAAAACCACCACTGAAACCACCACAAATCATTAGTTTCTAGCTAGCTAATTTGTTGGATTGAATTGAATAATTGAACTAAATAACATTGTTTAAATGTGTTTAATTTAGGTAACTGATTACACTTACTTTTGCCATGTGGAATAAATTTGGTCATCTATCGATTCCTATTTATTATTAGACAATTTTTGTAATTCTATATTAGTAACCCTTTGATCAGTTGGAGGTAAATTATTATTGTTGTGTAGCTTAAAAGTTTCATTCATGTTAATGTGTGCGAGTATTTTTTTGTTTGTGCTAATTACATTTGTCCAACTTTTATGCTATTTACATTTGTTGCAATCCACATTTTAGATGAAAGTTTATTTCTCCTTTAGTAAGTCATTTTAGGGGGCGCTTGGAATGAGGGTAATAGATTAGGGGACAATAAAAGTCAAACTAAGTAAATTATAGTTGATTAGAGGTATTATTGTATGGGCACAATGTCATGAATTGGGGTTGTAGTGACATAATAAATAGGGAGGTGGAGGAATCATTACCCTCAAAATGAGGGTAATATTACCCACCTCCCCCTAGTGCAACCTATTACCCCCTAAATGAGGGTAATAGTTCTCTTTCTTCACCTATCACCAATCCACCACTACATAAAGGTTCTTTTAATCACATCTTCACAAGCTCCCTCTCTCCTATGTTTACTCTAATTTACCTATTTTGACTTTTATTACCCCTTAATCTATTACCCCCATTCCAAGCGCCTAATAATTCTTATTTCACTTAGAACATCTACGTATATGTAAAACCTCCCTACTTAAAATTCTCCTAAAAATTGCACAATAATCTATAATCTAATTTAAGATGACATTAACCTATTTAAATTACTTTTGGTTAATTAAAAACATTATTCTGATCAAACTCATAAACTTATGATAATCAGGAGCATCGCCGGAGCCACAATTAAATCATAAAAAGTACCCTGTATAATACTTCCAGCTAATTTAGGGGACTAAAAGAGAGGAGCAAAAGAGAAAGACAAAAGGGAAGAACTTTTCTCACTGGAGTTGAGAGTTTTTCTAACTACAAAAAATTCATACACAAACTAACAAAAACAAATAAGATTTCATTCATAATATTTATCACAGTAATCAACCATTCACTCATGATCACATACAACAACAAAAAAATAGGGTCCGAAAAACTAACACTTAACAAATTTGATTGATATTAATTAATCTACTACTGACAAATAAAAAAAATTAATCTACTACTGACAAATAAAAATTCAATGGAGTGATTAGCATATAGTACTATAAAAACAATAAATTCCAGTATTATTAATTAATTAATTAATACAAATAAAATAAGGAGCAAAAGAAGAATTGAAGAAGACACATACATTGCACATTGCTATGAATCTGTGATAGACTTAACTATCAATATACAACTCCCATCAGCATAAAAACGGATACATTGATCCTATGAACTTTCAAATATAACCCTCTCTCGAACACTAGATTCGCCATCAAATCAAACACTTGATCAAAACCTCTAACCACAAGTCCACAAAACATAACAATTTCATGCCCAATTTCATTTATGACATTCCCAATATCAAAATCCAGCATCAGAATCTCCAAAACTAGCATAACTTAGTCTAATTTAGTACAATTTCTCCATAAACAAACAAAAAAATGTGGTAATTTCTTCTTCACACCAATTCCTAACATCATCTAATAAAATGTATTGAGCTATAATCATATGCATATAAACAGATAATCAATAAATTTGCTGTTATCTTCATAAAAATTACTAATATTTGTTGTAATATAAGAAGTATTTTCAAGGCTATATTCTAAAATAAGGAGATCGAAAAAATGATCTCGTGACAATGAAAGAGTACGGTATGTCGTGATGCAAATCACTGACTTGAAAACGAAATTCCGGCGCAATCGGGGTGAACTATTGTATTCGCCGGCACGTTCCCTAAGGTTAACACACCACTTCCACACAAAGGCACTTTTGGGTGGAAGGTTGGAGCCAAGTAACTTATGCCCAATATAGAGTATGTGTTTAAGCAAGCTTGTGTTTGATATGTATTTCTTGTGTATGTAAAAATCAGAAAACATCCTCCAATTTATAGAGATGAATAAAGAAGATGAAAGCTCATGGAGGAATCTTCTATGAACAAAGAAGAGAAAATCAGAAATATTATGGTCTTTAAAAACACCATAATCAACCTCTTAAATGGGGGGTTACAAGAAATCAAACAAGAAGAGGAATCCAAGGGAACCGTTGGAGTCCAATGGACAAACACGCGCCCGATCGGGCGGAGCTCGCCCGATCGGGCGGACACTCCCTTTTTTCCAAACGTCTTCTCGCGCCCGGTCGGGCGGGTCTCGCCCGATCGGGCGCCAGGTCGGGCGCTCGATCGGGCGGAGCTTGCCCGATAGGCGGCAGAACTCCAGAATTTTACGATTCTACTCGCGCCCGATCGGCAGGTCTCGCTCGGTCGATCGGGCGCCCATATCTGAACCTTTGAATTTCCTTTCTTTATTTCCAACAATATTAATGACAAAATAACCAACAATAACAGTCATAACCAATATATACCAAATTTGAATCAATTAAAACAGAATAATCAATTTAATTGCAAAATTAAAAACAGAAAATCTCACCCATATCCATGATCCTCATAATAAGGCAAATTGAAGAGAAGAGTTTCATCAACATCGAAAATCCAAGCATCCTTCCCATCGCCGGAAACATCAACAGACTTCGCGAATGCCAACTCATCTCCGGCGACAACTTCGGAGTCCGACAACGGTCACTGGTAACATAGTTTTTCACGAAGTCAAAGCATCGGGTTGGAATGGTGTACCAAATACCGGCGTCGTTAGTTTCGACGGAAAACCGCCAGCTTTCGCAGAAGAGTTGGTCGTCTTGGCCGAATTTCCGGTTGCTGGGTAGGAGAAGGTGGTTTTCCGAGGAGAGGGACTGGGAAAATGTGAGAGTGAGGAGAGAGAAAATGAGAAGGAGAGAGAAAGAAAGGTGGTTTTCCGGTGAAGACATGGCCGGTAAACTTGAGACGGAAAAATTTAGAGACTGATTTAGAGGTTTTGAAGTGAGATTGGAAAGAATGTGGACAAATAGTTTATTGACCCTTGTTCTTATTTTATGGTGTAATACTTTTTATTCAGTTATTTTGGCAATTTATGGATATTCTTAAATGATTGATTTTTTAGGAGAAGTACAATGCTATACGCCTATGAGTAGATAATACGGAGTAGTTGCTAACATTCTTTAGTTATTGCAACATTAATTTTTATATTTTTATATTTTTATTTTTATTGTTTTTCGTAAAAATTTTATGTAATAGTAGTAACTTAGGCCTTCATCTATTTAACTTTAAAAAAACGATATCTAGTAATAACAAGTGCAATTCAACAAAAATAAGTTCAGTTCAATAAAAATCAGTAACTTTGAAAGAGAAATATAATAGAGAATCGGTAAAAATAAAATTTGTTCAATTTAGCAATACTAAGTTCAGTTCAATAAAATTAATTTCAGTTCAGTTTAATTAACATAAATCTGTTGAAAAGAACATGATCTTAATGCAATTACTAAATTAATCATTCATTATTGTTCTAGCTTAACTAAAAAAATTGTATTTTAAATTGACAGTAATGAGTATATATTCATTATTCATTGGATTTTGCTCGACTTTATTCTTCCTCATTGAGATTGAGATTTTTGGGAGTATCATGCTATTGTGTAAAGGTAAAATCAACTATAGCTTTTGGACTTCATTTGATAAAATGATCATTAATCGAATTATAGCCTTTGGTAGCTATCCAATTACGTAGTAGATGGTTAGACTATACAATCACTTATTTTTTAATATTTGATCAGGAAATAAAAAATGGATTAACCATCTTATTAAAGTTCATCAAGCTAATTTTAAAAAGTTGCTTAAATTATTTTTTTAAAAGAGTTGTTCCATGTTTTCAACATTAATTGTAAATTACATACAGGAGTAGATACTTTCAAGAGTATAGTTAGTCAAAGTATGTATGTAATATAACTATATATCTAGTTGAATCAGTTAATACAATTAATTATGTTAAAGGACCAATTCAACTCAACCAAAAGCTTAAGCTAATGGTTGAGGCCCAGGAATATGTTTTATACTCCATCACGCCCCCTCACACGAGAGCCCGTTTGGGCTAGAAGTGTGGATGCAGCATGGGCCCTCCTCATACCCAGCGCTTAATATTCCACTTGAAAGTGGGGGTTGGATGAGATTTGAACCCGTGACCTCTATGTCACGTTGGCTCCGATACTATGTTAAAGGACCAACTCAACAAAAAACTTAAGCTAATGGTTGAGACCCAGGAATATGTTTTATACTCCATCACGCCCCCTCACACGAGAGCCCGTTTGGGCTAGAAGTGTGGATGCAGCATGGGCCCTCCTCATACCCAGCGCTTAATATTCCACTTGAAAGTGGGGGTGGATGAGATTCGAACCCGTGACCTTTGTGTCACGCTGGCTCTGATACCATGTTAGTGAACCACTCAACCAAAAGTTTAAGTTAATGGTTGAGGCTCAGGAATATGTTTTATACTCCATTAAATTATATCAACCATGCATCAATGGCTACATAAAATCATTAACTTCGACCATACATAAATAAAAACTTAAAAGGTGTAAAATTTTATGTAGCCCATGTATGTAGTACAGAGTAATATTGTATGTGTGCCTTAAGATGTGACTACATCATGGTTACATATGATGAATAATTATCTAATAATTAATGATTATGGAATGTAGTACATTGGATTAGGGTATTTAAAAGATCGTTGTGCAATAGCACATCCAAGCAAGTCACTCCATTGATCTCCAGAATTGCCATGAATTCTATAACCTTCATCTTCTAATTTCGTTCTGTTTTCAGATTTGTAATCGATTGCCCTTTTGCCTTTATCAGAAGGCTGCCTACAACATTACATGATCAAACACAAATGGTTAGTATACCTCAAAACTAAACCCGAGAAATTTGTTACAAATGGTTAAGTGTATATAAATACCTTAAAATCAATCTTTCCCAACCAATGTATCCAGCATCCATTAAATTTGTTACACTCGAATTCCTAATCCATTCTGGTCTGCCTGTTAAGAGGAAGATCGTGAACCCGAGCTTACGAAGCTCGTTGTAGAGGTTCAAACTTGCTTGCAAGACAGGTAGATGAGTACCTGCAGGCCCTAATCCCCACTCTAAGAAATCTGTCATGTTTTTCTTCCTTTCAAAATAAAACCAATGGTTAGTATTTACAATTACAAAAAACGTGCTTGTCGAAATTAATTATACAAAGGAATACTCCCTCCGTTTTGGCTTTTTTTTTAATGAATCAATTTGACTTTTGTATTATTTACATATGTTAGCAATTTGGGATCGAAAAACAAGCAAGAAATTAACAACAATGCCAAAGAACAATAAAACAACACAAGCAATTATGGGTAACTTTGTTACCCTACTCAAAGACAATCTTACTATTGAATTTGAGCTACAAAACCACAATTACAAACACTCTTAATGAGCTCACAAGCTCTCTAGTATTTGTACTCTCAAGCTACTACTACTCACTCTCTTATGTTTTCACTCAAAACCTTAGAGTAAGTAATGTTCTACTACTACCACACACTTCTACTTGTGTTACTTATACAAATAGTATGTTGTAGCTTTTATAACACACTACCAAGCTTGACTTATTCTACAAGCTAAGTCAACTACAAAGTGTACAAAGCACACTACTACAAAAGCAACCAAAACACTACTTGGCTTACTCTACACACTTCTTTGCATGGCTTACTCCACACACTACCTATTACTTGTCTTAATCTAACAAGCTATCCTGCTAGTGTTAGGGCCTGTTCATATTTACTTATTTTCAGTTCAGTTCAGTTCAGTTCGATTCAGCTCCAATCAGTTCAGTTCAGTTCAGTTCAGTTCAGCTCCAATCAGTTCAGTTCAGTTCAGTTCAGCTCAGCTCTTAATTTCCCTCTCTCATAAAATATTCATTTCAGCTTAGTTCAGTTCAGTTCAGTTCAGTTCCAATCAGTTCAGTTCAATTCAGTTCAGTTCAGTTCATCTCCAATCAGTTCAGTTCAGTTCACTTCAGCTCAGTTCACTAAATATGAACAGGTCCTTAGTAGTGAGTCTTGAAGATAACAACATCCCGTGTTTAATTTAATTTTATCATTAACATAAAATAAATAAGTGTTATTATATACTGTATTATTATTAAATCAATCATAATATCCGGTTTTTATAAT